>NC_134478.1:51147798-51281331 GCF_964194025.1 Convolutriloba macropyga
GCAAAATTCCACAAGAGAGATACCTAAGGTTAGGGAAAATTTGGAATAATTCAGAAATAGAAAAAAATTGCCAAAATCGAAAAATCGGGAATAGGAATGTTTTTAAATGAAAATGAGGATCAATTCTGTTTCGGCCCCCCCAAAGTTTTTACGCCCTGCAGTTACAATTTATATTTTATATAGCACATTACTATGCAAAAAATAGCACGTGCGCCTGGAGGGCGTAAAAAACATGAGCCCGCTAAGCTGGGGGGGGGTGCAAAAAAGAATAGATCCGAAAGTGATAACAGATGTAAATATTAGTTGTAAATAGGCTAAATATTATATATCGTAAAAACTTTCGATTGAATTTTTAGAATAGTTCCTAGTATTGTTTTTAATTGTGGTCTCAGACAAATGTTAATACATATTCTAAAAGAAACCAATTTTTCAAATTAAAATTACTTCCGATAATAAAAACAAACGCTTTCGAATTTTACGTTCATCGTCAGGTTTAAAATGTTTCACAAATTGTTAATGGATAAAACAAATAGGTATTTACATTTGTCTGAGACCCAAATTAAAACAATTCTAGGAACTTTTCTAAAAAACTCTCATCAAAAATTTTTTCCTATATACAATATTTAGCCTATTTACAACTCATATTTACATCAGTTATCAATTTCCTTAAAAAACGTTCCTATTCCGGATTTTTTGATTTTGGCAGTGTTTTTGTATCGTTAGGGGTATTCCGATTTTGCCCTTACCCTAAGTAACTCTATGTATACTTATCTAGTCAAAATTATGATTTTATAGTGAGTTCCCTTATTATTTTATCGTGAGTTCCCGCCCCTATATTCATCGCGTTTATATAGTGCCGATGTATAGTGCCGATGTAGCTTGCTGATGTGTAAAGCTTCAATAGTCTACTGTCCTACAGCTTTTCTACTGTCCTACAGGTGTCCAGAATTTTCCATTCAATGTCATTCGTGGCGCCGTCACATTCAACCTGATGTTGACCCACCTGTGAATCCTACTTTTGATGTTCTGTTATCCTTGTGGTAACATGCCGGCTTGTTTGCCCAACATAGATGAATCCGCATCCATTACATTTTATCTCATATTACCATTTTGCGGACGCCTCAATTTCACAAAGTTTCTCACCCTCAGTTTTATTCTCGCTTAACTCACGTACAAGTTTGTCTACGTCTGCAAGAAGGTGCGCCTCATTAAATTTGTCTCTTACAGAATTTGTAGGTCCTTAGGATAGGATGTCAAGTGCAAACTTTGGAAGTTCAAGGCCATCCATTATCACAACATTACTATGGGAGCAATTCCGCAGTGGTTTATCGTGTCTCTCTGACAGTTTATTAAATCTGTTTTCCATTAAATCTATTTTAAATTATTGCGGAGTGATTCCTCATTTCAGGCGTAATGCTGCTAACAACGGATGGCATCAGTTCTGGTCTCACATTGTCCTTAAATTTATTCCATAAACCTACTATCTGTTTCAAATTTTTCCTTGAACACTTTACGGCACCTCCGCACGGTTTATCTCTTGTTTCAGGAGTTTGAATTGAAAACCTTTCACCGCTTGTTTAGAAAAAATTTCAACTTTAGAGGCGCGGAACCTAAAAAAAATCTGGAATTATATCATTTTTAATGGTTTAATTTAAAAACTCAATTCGGTAATTGCAGCTAGTGACCTTTTTTAGGGTTTTTCAAGTAATCAAGATAAAATTTGTAACAGTTTGATTTCTTCAAAAATTCACTGAGCCACATTTTTGGTAGAAGCAACCACATACCTCAAAGAAGCTCAAGGCCAGGGGGCAATGAAGCCCGATTGTTCTGGAGCTCCTCCTCAATCTTTGTCTGTTGCACGATCCTTGCCTTGGTTCTCGCTTTCCTCCGTCTTTTGCCCACGTTCTTGCCTTTTTCTTAAGCAGCCCTCTTAAATTGTATTGATGGCCTAATACTGTCTCCAGGGTCCTAATCTCCAACACAGATTCCTGATGCAGCTGGGAATACTTTCCTGGCTGCGTCTTCCTTTTTCTCTCTGAAATCAGATGCTTAGTTACGCTTAGCGCCAGTACATCAGACTTCAGCAGCTCCTGAAAATTTTTTTGTGCCTATCCGTCGCCAGAAAACAATAGCACTGAGGCAGTCATTCTTCGTTCTAAGAAACGTATCAACTCCGGCACGCTGCAGGGTTGGTAGTTGTTTGACCTGTGACGTGAGATTGTGTTATTTATCAGGTCGTGCCACACTACCAAGTCCTTCCTCTTGCTCAGATGACCCTTCTGAAGGCGATTTCTTGCGTTTTCGGAAATTCTGATGAAGTAGAATCTTCTTGGAGCATAAATTGCTGATCTGTTTTACGAAATGGCTCTAGTTTATCCAGATGACGTTATCGTTTTCGGAATAAATTTTGAAGAACGTCTGAAACGATTATAACTGGTTTTCCTACTTTTAGCGGAAAATGGATTAAAGATTAAGGGATCAAAATGCAATTTTTTCCAAAAGCGTGTCTGCTTCTCGGGGCACATTATATCCGAGAGTTGAGTCGAGGTCGACCCGGAGAAAGTAAGAGTGGTAGAATGAATGAAAGAACCATCATCCCTGAAGGGCGTCAGGGCTTTTCTAGGCCTTGTGGGCAATTATCGGAAATTTATTCCGGGTTTCAGAAAAACAGCAGAACCTCTTTACAGTTTACTGAATGAGTCAAATAAATTTGAATGGAGTACAAAGTGCCAAAATGCGGTAACCAAGTTAGAAAAGAAGCTTTTGGACGCCCCAGTTTCAGGATATTCAAACGATAGGGATCCGTATACATTAACTACGGAAGCTTCGTTGACAGGAATTAGAGCAATTCTTACCCAAAAGCAAGGAACGGAGGATAGAATTATTGCATAAGCTGGAATTATTTGCAATCGTTCATTTTACTCAACATTTTAAAAACTATTTACTTAGTCAGCACTTTTTAATTGTAACGGACCACCGGGCTTTTTTCTGGATCTATAGATTTAAAGTATCGGAAGGTATGGTTGCAAGATGGATAGAGAAACTTGGTCAATTTAAATTTGAAGTAAAGCATAGAGCAGGCAAAAAACCAAACGCTCACTGTCTGTCGCGCATAAACACAGAATATGATGAACAAACAGCTTTGGTAAACGCTTTTGCGATGGGCGCAGACTAAGACAACATCAATTATGGTAATCGAGATTGGCAGTTAGACAAACTGCAGTGAGCAAAACTGCGCGATTCGCAGCAAAAAGACAAATTACTCAAAGAAGTGTACTCCTGGGTACTAAACAAAAAAAAAGATCGAAACCACGGCGAATGAAAAATAGAGCATCAAAGGAGTTATGGAATTTGTGGGTTCAATATACAAATCTTTGTCTCATAGACGGTATTTTGTATCGTAAACATCAAACAGAACCAAACTTTGAGACTGGTTACCAAATGCTTGTCTCATGGAGAGAGTTTTCAACGTGCTTGAATTGTTGCATGACGCTCTTAGGGCAGGTAACTTTGGGATTGAGAAAACATACCAAAGGGCTTGTGAAATGTTTTTTTGGCCGTGCATGAGAAGGGTTGTAGAAAACTGGATAGAAATCTCTTACGTGTGCCTAAAAAGGAAAGGCACTAAGCCGAAACATCGGAATTCACTCACAAAATGGAAACCTATTCATCCATTTTGCAAGTATCTTTTGATATCATGGGTCCGTTTCCCGAGTCTCAGAGAAACAAGTACAATTTGCTTATCGGTGATCAATTCAGTAAGTGGTACGAAGCCGTAGCTTTACCCAATCAAGAGGCAAAAACTTTGTCAAGAGAGTTTGTTGAACACCGGATAGTGAAATTCGGCTGCCCAGTCAACCTACGCAGTGACCAAAGATTGAACTTTATGTCAAAACTGTTTTGTAGTCTTTGCTGTAAACTAAGAATTCAGAGGACATCAACAACGTCCTACGATCCACAAGGAACGCGATGATTCAAAGAACAAATCGGACAATAGAAGAATCTCTGTCCAAATATATAGGACAAAATCAAAATGATTGGACCAAATTTCCACCTTTAGCAATGATGGCCTATCGATCATCAATCCAAAGTGTAAGAAAATACAACCCAGCGTATGTGGTACTGAGTTTTCTACTGTTGCTACCTATCGACTGCATCTATAGCACACCACAGACCGCAATATAACCACAGACCGCAATATATGCAACACCAAGTGACTATGTTTTCACAATGAAACAGAAACTACCGGAAACGCATCAGTTGAGGCGTGATTGTATGGACATCAAACAAGGAAACCGGAAGACCTATTAAGATCGCAGTTGGTTTGGACCGAGCTATAAAGTTGGCGAAGTAGTGTTGGTTTTCAACCCAACGGTTTAAAAAGCTGAAACAAGAAAATTTACTTCTTTCTATAGAGGACTATACATAATAGTTGAAATTTTACAGAAATTGAATTTCAATGTTGAAGATAAAAATAGGAGGAAAGCTATTAAGGTCCATTATGACCACCTGAAAAAAAATAAAACACGAGAAAAGCCATTAATGCCTGAACCCCAGGCGAAACAAAAAACGACAATTAGGGAGCACAAGAACACCAATTTGAACAGCTCAGAGGATGAGAATATAATTGAAATAGAATCAGCTACATACAGTGAAAGAAATTTAAACACAGAAAATCAATCCGAAGCTGAGGATGCTAACAATTCATAAAACGTTAAAAATGACACGTCTGAGAATGAAGCTAAAGAATTAGAGCAAGAAACCTCTGAAGGGCAAGAGAAGGCAAAAAAATGTTGCCGAGGGAGGAGGTGCAATTTCTTCAAATACTACAGAGTTCACTGGGGAAAAAAGCAGCAGAATCAAAAATTCCGAAACCAGAAAAGAAGCCAAAGGAATCTAGTAGTAAAACAAAAAGTACTGAAGAAAAGATTAATAGTGATCCCAATGCACCAAAAATGGCTAAAAGGTCTTGCAACCGATTAAGACCGGTGCCTGAAAAATTAAAGAATTACTTTACTGAGCAAAATGAAGATGAGTACTTTAGCAGTCAGGAGACTGATGATGTTTTTGTTTAAAGAAAATCCAGAAAAAATAGTGGAATCAAAAGGAAAGGCGAGTTCGTCCGGAGCATCGTGGCATGGAGTATCAATATGCTGCTATCTGGATATGATAGCCATTTTTGCTTCTCCATCACCCTATATCAAGTTATACAGTTATGATTTTCACAATAGCGTATCAGCCAAGATCTATTCTCTAGATTACAGTACAAACTGCGATAACAAAATTCGAGTATCGAAAACAAAAGCTGAAGGTATTTTGATATCATCTGCCGGTATCAACTCCGGCACGCTGCAGGGTTGGTAGTTGTTTGACCTGTGACGTGAGATTGTGTAATTTATCAGGTCGTGCCACACTACCAAGTCCTTCCTCTTGCTCAGATGACCCTTCTGAAGGCGATTTCTTGCGTTTTCGGAACTTCTGTTGAAGTAGAATCTTCTTGGAGCATAAATTGCTGGCCTGTTTTACGAAATGGCTCTAGTTTATCCAGATGACGTTATCGTTTTTGGAATAAATTTTGAAGAACATCTGAAGCGATTATAACTGGTTTTCCTACTTTTAGCGGAATATGGATTAAAGATTAAGGGATCAAAATGCAATTTTTTCCAAAAGCGTGTCTGCTTCTCGGGGCACATTATATCTGAGAGTTGAGTCGAGGTCGACCCGGAGAAAGTAAGAGTGGTGGAATGAATGAAAGAACCATCATCCCTGAAGGGCGTCAGGGCTTTTCTAGGCCTTGTGGGCTATTATCGGAAATTTATTCCGGGTTTCAGAAAAACAGCAGAACCTCTTTACAGTTTACTGAATGAGTCAAATAAATTTGAATGGAGTACAAAGTGCCAAAATGCGGTAACCAAGTTAGAAAAGAAGCTTTTGGACGCCCCAGTTTCAGGATATTCAAACAATAGGGACCCGTATACATTAACTACGGAAGCTTCGTTGACAGGATTTAGAGCAATTCTTACCCAAAAACAAGGAACGGAGGATAGAATTATTGCACATGCTAGCAAAACTCGGATTAAGGTCAGCAAAAGTATTCAGCCATTAAGCGGGAATTATTTGCAATCGTTCATTTTACTCAACATTTTAAAAACTATTTACTTAGTCAGCACTTTTTAATTGTAACGGACCACCGGGCTTTTTTCTGGATCTATAGATTTAAAGTATCGGAAGGTATGGTTGCAAGATGGATAGAGAAACTTGGTCAATTTAAATTTGAAGTAAAGCATAGAGCAGGCAAAAAACCAAACGCTCACTGTCTGTCGCGCATAAACACAGAATATGATGAACAAACAGCTTTGGTAAACGCTTTTGCGATGGGCGCAGACTAAGACAACATCAATTATGGTAATCGAGATTGGCAGTTAGACAAACTGCAGTGAGCAAAACTGCGCGATTCGCAGCAAAAAGACAAATTACTCAAAGAAGTATACTCCTGGGTACTAAACAAAAAAAGATCGGAACCACGGCGAATGAAAAATAGAGCATCAAAGGAGTTATGGAATTAGTGGGTACAATATACAAATCTTTGTCTCATAGACGGTATTTTGTATCGTATACATCAAACAGAACCAAACTTTGAGACTGGTTAGCAAATGCTTGTCCCATGGAGAGAGTTTTCAACGTGCTTGAATTGTTGCATGACGCTCCTAGGGCAGGTAGCTTTGGGATTGAGAAAACATACCAAAGGGCTTGTGAAATGTTTTTTGGGCCGTGCATGAGAAGGGTTGTAGAAAACTGGAGAGAAATCTCTTACGTGTGCCTAAAAAGGAAAGGCACTAAGCCAAAACATCGGAATTCACTCACAAAATGGAAACCTATTCATCCATTTTGCAAGTATCTTTTGATATCATGGGTCCGCTTCCCGAGTCTCAGAGAAACAAGTACAATTTGCTTATCGGTGATCAATTCAGTAAGTGGTACGAAGCCGTAGCTTTACCCAATCAAGAGGCAAAAACTTTGTCAAGAGCCTTTGTTGAACACCGGATAGTGAAATTCGGCTGCCCAGTCAACCTACGCAGTGACCAAAGGTTGAACTTTATGTCAAAACTGTTTTGTAGTCTTTGCTGTAAACTAAGAATTCAGAGGACATCAACAACATCCTACGATCCACAAGGAACGCGATGATTCAAAGAACAAATCGGACAATAGAAGAATCTCTCTCCAAATATATAGGACAAAATCAAAATGATTGGACCAAATTTCCACCTTTAGCAATGATGGCCTATCGATCATCAATCCAAAGTGTAAGAAAATACAACCCAGCGCATGTGGTACTACTGTTTTCTACTGAGATTTCTGCTGTTGCTACCTATAGACTGCATCTATAGCACACTACAGACCGCAATATAACCACAGACCGCAATATATGCAACACCAAGTGACTATGTTTTCACAATGAAACAGAAACTACCGGAAACGCATCAGTTGATGCGTGATTGTATGGACGTCAAACAAGGAAACCGGAAGATCTATTAAGATCGCAGTAGGTTTGGACCGAGCTATAAAGTTGGCGAAGTAGTGTTGGTTTTCAACCCAACGGTTTAAAAAGCTGAAACAAGAAAATTTACTTCTTTCTATAGAGGACTATACATAATAGTTACAATTTTACAGAATTTGAATTTCAATGTTGAAGATAAAAATAGGAGGAAAGCTATTAAGGTCCATTATGACCACCTGAAAAAATATAAAACACGAGAAAAGCCATTAATGCCTGAACCGCAGGCGAAACAAAAAACAACAATTAGGGAGCACAAAAACACCAATTTGAACAGCTCAGAGAATGAGAATATAATTGAAATAGAATCAGCTACATACAGTGAAAGAAATTTAAACACAGAAAATCAATCCGAAGCTGAGGATGCTAACAGTTCACTAAACGTTAAAAATGACACGTCTGAGAATGAAGCTAAAGAATTAGAGCAAGAAACCTCTGAAGGGCAAGAGAAGGCAAAAAAATGTTGCCGAGGGAGGAGGTGCAGTTTCTTCAAATACTACAGAGTTCACTGGGAAAAAAAGCAGCAGAATCAAAAATTCCGAAACCAGAAAAGAAGCCAAAGGAATCTAGTAGTAAAACAAAAAGTACTGAAGAAAAGATTAATAGTGATCCCAAGGCGTCAAAAATGGCTAAAAGGTCTTGCAACCGATTAAGACCGGTGCCTGAGAAATTAAAGAATTACTTTACTGAGCAAAATGAAGATGAGTACTTTAGCAGTCAGGAGACTGATGATGTTTTTGTTTAAAGAAAATCCAGAAAAAATAGTGGAATCAAAAAGAAAGGCGAGTTCGACCGGAGCATCGTGGTATGGAGTATCAATATGCTGGTATCTGGATATGATAGCCATTTTTGCTTCTCCATCACCCTATATCAAGTTATACAGTTATGATTTTTACAATAGCGTATCAGCCAAGATCTATTCTCTAGATTACAGTACAAATTGTGATAACAAAATTCGAGTATCGAAAACAAAAGCTGAAGGTTCAGCATCAGATAAAACTAAATTTTTGCATGTTTTGAAGCGGCATATACGGTGTCGGAACTTAAAATCAACGTATATGGCGATAACGTTTTTTTCACAGAGAATTCAAGACTACTAAAATCAATATACCCTTTAAATGAGGGAGTTTGAAGGAACATTTGGCAGAACAAAAATTTTGCCATACCAGGTTTTGGAGACAGGACCTGTAAATTCAACAGGTCGGTAACTGAAACAATTTTGCGACAAGCCAGCGAAACCACTTACGTCAAAAAGCATAGTCAAAGGTTCATGGCAAAAAATGGGCGCGAAGGAGCTATGTATGCAGAGCCTGTAGAGTTTGTTTCACTTACAGGAGAAAAACTTATTGGAAAAGTGGTAATCAATGCAAAAATGTTCGTCGGAACAATTTTCTGGGATGCTGCTACAAAGAAACCTATTAAATTTTAAGGATCCCCAAAATTTCTTGAAAACTGTTTTCATCAAAACCACATATTTTGAAGACGACTTTGTAAACTCTTTTTTGAAAATCAAAGTGAGCAAATATGTCAAACGATCAAACACTTCAATAAAGAGGACCCTGCAAAAATTTTTGGTAACAACAAGACCACCTCTATCACTGGAAAAATTTTACACAAAAACAAATATGAATATTTTGCATTAGAAATCTTAGAGGAAAAAAGAATTAGTTTGTGCGGACAGCAGGTGAAAACAACCGGAGTTTCAGGTGTTTTTCACTCCGACGAAAGTTCAGAACTGAAAACTGGTAATCTGATAATAACCATGGAAATGTTTCTTTCAAGCGTTTTTGACTCCTTTAATTTCGAACTTCGCAAAGGATGAGAAAGTTTTTTATAAAAAATAGAACACTCTAGTGCGAGATTCAACAACTGAAGATTCAGACAATGATTGAGATATCAAAAAACTTTTTTAGTCTATCAGTAACGCTCTTCGAGAAAGGAACTCACGTCAAAAGAGCAGGATCTGTGTTATATGATCATGAAGGTGCCATGTTGGTATCAACAACAACAAAACTTCGTTTTTAAACAAAAGAAGTTCCTGTGTTAGTAGAGGGTCAGAATGTTTCTTCTATTAGATGTAAATACCCTATTGCAAAAATTTTAGATCATAATTATACAATCGCTGCATGCAACCCGCCGTACCCAAATGTTGTCAAACTAGAAGAAGGCAGTTTTCAACAATATGGAGAAACGCTGAAAAAAATCAATCGTGAGATATATCAGTGATCGATGAATAGTGACTTTAATGTAAGTGATGAAAACATTAGACGTAAACAGAGTCAAATTGTTCGAACAATTCGCCATAATAGTAAAAGAATTGTCAGTCGGGAAGCATTCCGAGATTCGGATGGAAATAAAAGTCATGAAAATTTTTTTCACTGGAACAACCAGTTCCAACAAAAATTTTTTGTAAGAAATGAAATAACAATTTTTCGAAATTTAAGAACCGAAAGCTTATACATTTGGTTAAAAGCGAAGGATATTGCTGTGTGAGTCTTAACGTTCTACCTCATTTTTCAATTTGTGAAAAATTTTCCTATATTGTTCATCTACTTAGGATTAGTTATTACTGGAGCGACTCGGTAACTTTGGTAACAACTATTGAGGAATCTTTACCCCATAACTGGAACACGTACGTATAATCAATTACTCAAATTAATGAATGATTGAAGAAAAAGAGTCTGTTGTTTAAAGAACAGAAAAAAGAAAGAAAAAGAAAAAAAAATGTCTTCAGTTCAAGACCAAAAAAATGAAGAAACGTCTCGAGTTCGAGACCAAAAAAATTGTCTTGAGTTCAAGATCAAAAAAAGAAGAAAGGGCAACGTCTCGAGTTTGAGACCAAAAAATTGTCTTGAGTTCAAAACCAAAAAAATTGTGTTGACTTCGAGACCAGAAAAATGTCTCGAGTTCAAGACCAGAAAAAGAAAGGAAAAAATGGAAAAATCTTGACTTCAAGGTTGAAAATATCGAGAAACTTTAGGAGCAAAAAGGGTTTTTATCCAATATAGTGGTAACGAGATTCCACAGATTGGTGGATATGTGTACTAAATGCCAGAAATGTCAAAAATTATTTTCGAGGTTCCCCGGGAGTTTATCGAGTAGAATCATGTCTGTCGTGGACTCGGAAAGTATCTACGCTAGAACATCTGGCGCCAGCCAATATTCGGTCGCGTTCTCTGCAGACCGAAGTGGAACTGCAAAACCAGTGCTGACAGTTAGAAAAATGTAAGAATACTGACTCTTCACTTCAAAAATACCTTGTCGATCTGCGACAGGAACTAGATAACTGTTGCAACAAGGCCAAAGAGGAAACATAAGAAGTTTTGGGCAAATGGAGCGACGAGTGTGAGGCGTTACGAGAATAATTTAAAGGCAGCAGCTGAAGAGGAGCAATCCATTGAGGTATTGAAGCAAGAGTTGGCCGATTTGAAAGACAAAGCTGCAAAGAAGGGCAAAGCCGTCGATTATATGGAGAAAATGAAAGACCAATTGAGGTCAGAGCATGAGCAGTGGGAACACTACAACCAGTATTTGGCCAACGAATGCCGAAAAAAAGATTCTGTCATTGATCGACAAAAGAGTACTCTTAGAAACGAAAAAGCCAAAACAAAAGCCACGGAGAAATGTTTATCCGTGGTTCGGAAAAAAACACTATGAACCGGCCTGCAACGCTATACGAGATTTTGTTGGTAAAAATTTCTAAAGAATCAAAAGATCAGATCAAGAAACACTACCACAAAATGAGCCTGTTGACGCACCCTGATGCTGGTGAGACAAAGAATTCTTCAAGACCATCAACCAGGCATATCAAATTCTGAAAAATGATGCGGCACGGGAAGCGGACAACATATTTGGAATTGACGAGGCAGAAACAATTATGAACAACCAAAACTGATAGTTAAACTGTCCATATGAATCTACATAATTTTTGCATAGTAAGCCGTTCATATAATATGATCAGTGAGTGAAGATATTGTTTAATTTTGAGTAGTGCACTCTATTCTTGTTAAGAGGGGGGAGTGTGAGTGTCCATATATATAAAAAAGATGTACTAAACAACTTGGGTTCCAAGGATAAGGATTTAGTTTAAAAATTGATTTATTACCTGATTTATGGCTGACACAAGGTTGATAGGTGTCAGAAAAGAAAATAGACCTTTGATTAGACCAGATCATCAAAACTGACATATTTTTGTGGACTTGGTTTATTCAACACGATGATAGACCCGATATTGGGTACCGACCAAAGCGAGGATTAAATTCATTCATTGAACACCAGCTTACCATCAGAGCTAACCACTTTATTGAATCTTAATCTATTCAAACCAACTTTTTTCAAGTTAATCTACTTAACAATTTAACTTCTAGTTTGCCTTTTAAACAAGTACCACGCTCAATTAGCCAAAGACATAGAGTATTGTGCACGGGCGGTTACTATACCGGGAACCGATGTAACTTTCCCTAAAACTGTTTTTTGCTTGAATATGGGAGACTATTTACATCGCAATGAAGCGAACTTGCAGTTAAAATATGCACCATCTCGGTAAATCTATAAAATTCATATTCGCTAACACACTAAAACCATGAAAACTTTGCAAAGTATCTTGCAGTTAGCCCTTCTTTAGGCCTTGTTTTCAAAACATTTGACAAAGTACAAAATGTAAAAGAAACCAATTTGTCAAATTAAAATCACTTCCGATAATTAAAACAAACGTTTTCGAACTTTACATTCATTGTCAGGTTAAAACTGTTTCACAAATTGTTAAATGATAAAATGAACATGTATTTACATTTGTTTGAGACCACAATTAAAACAATTCTAAGAACTATTCTAAAAAATTCAATCAAAAATTTTTTCCTATATAAATATTTAGTCTATTTACAACTCATATTTACATCTGTTATCAATTTCTTTAAAAATCATTCCTATTCCGGATTTTTCGATTTTGGCCATGTTTTTGTATTTTTAGGGGTATTCCGAATTACCCTAACCCTTAGTATTGTTGCCCTATGTATCCTTATCTTGTCAAAATTATGATTCGAACTTTATATTTTATCTGAAATTATATTTTAGCGATAAATACATATTCATTTAATCTTTTTACAATTAGTGAAACAATTTTAACCTGACGATGAACGTAAAGTTCGAAAAAGCTCGTTTTAAATATCGCAAGTAAATTTAATTGGACAAATTCATTTCATTTACATTATTTAACTAAATTAAATAAAGTCTTTGACTTGAAACTTTTTCAGCTTTCGCCTGAGAAGTGAAGTGCTTTAGAAACCCCAACCAAAATTGTATCAGCATAAAGTGCTCGTATATTATAAACGTTTGTTTTAAGTATCAGAATTAGTTGTATTTGACAAATTAGTATCTTCTACAGTTATCAGTAGCTTCTAAAAACGATAAAAGATATAAAAGTTTCCAGCATTTAACATTTTTTCTAATAAATTAGACAAGAGCTTGCACCTCAAATACGTGTCAAAATCATAGCTCAGGATGTTAACAAAAACTAAAGAAGTCAAAATAAAGCAACTAGGTGTCTCTCAACCCTATCCAAGTAGTAGTGAAAATTGGGGTGGTCTACCGCACAGAAAAAGGATCCCTTCATTCTAAAGCCTCGAACATCAGTCTATATTCCTTATGCACGATATTTTTCTTCTTTTAGTGCCTTAATCATTGTGCCAAAGGGACTTCAGATCTACTTTTTTTCGGAGATTATTATACCATTATGTTTCAAGGTTAATCCGCACATTGATTTCATTGATGATCATCATTTACTGATTTATCTTTATGTTTGACATATACCAAACTGAATAGGTTGCTTACTGTCCATTTCGCTTCTGTTTTGTGTGCTTTTAATAGCTATCACGCGTCTTGTGTGTGCTTTGAATTATTGAACCCGTAGCACTAAAGTGTATCAAAGAATTGCTTTTATTGTATGCCCTGAGCTATTTGTTATCAAATTTTTTGGTTAAAAATTTATTTCATTTTCAAGGTACGTTTCAATTTTGCCCCACCACTCAAAATTTACTAATCTGACAGCCGTTTGTCAGGCTGTATTTGGTAACTTTGATAACTTTCTAGTCTTTCAGGGGTGATTGGTTTTGTTAATAATAAATTGAAGAAATATTATAAGATTTCTCCAAAATTTTGAATAAATTCACAAGGTATTACATTTAAGTTATATACATAGGATTTACATAGTTAGAGTTTTAATAATTTTCTTCGTTTGAGGGAAGAACTATAACGTCTGCATCATCAGGGGTTTTCTGCATCAACTTTGGGAATTTTCCGAGGCTGAGGTCGAACGGATGCGGTTGGTTTTTCTCTCTTAACTGCTCTCTCTCTCTCTCTCTTTGAGTTCTTGTAATCTCTGTTAAATCGCAGTAGAGCTGCCATTTCTCTCAACCCCATGGACACATAGCGCAGCTCCCACATAAAACCTTTTCTGTCAAATCTCTTTATATGGAAGAACACGCTGAGCAACATGACCTCGGGGTCGAAGTACTTCATCGACAATCGGAAGTACGTATTGTCGTTATCTAAACAGAGAAACATTCATTAGATCAATTTCTATCTTTAGCAATAGACTCCTAAGGTTAAGAGTTTTATATTACGCGTCAATTTTGCTCTGATAAAGTTTAACTACTGAATAAACTTGATCATTTGAAGAATTAAATTACCTCTGAGGTCCCTGATGACTTCACAGCTTTTAGAGTCCAACCGCATCCGCTCACAAGCCTCCTGATGAAATACAAGTCTGCCTTCTGGGTGTATTTTCCCGTCGATGATGACGCGCAGAAAGTCCACCTCCATCAATATGCTGTCCAACATTGGTTGGAATTGATGTTCGGGTATGCTTATCGTCTGGTAGACAGATTTTTCGTTATTGGAGAAGTTGTAGAGCAAAATTTCAATTTTTGAACCCTCCGATTCAGCTTCTCGCCACACCTTTACTAGGCGGGTTGATGTTCTTTATTCAAATTGATAACTAGGAGAAGTCATCTCGCTGAGTACAGTATTTGTTCTTTATTTTAGTGTAGGTCAAATCAAATTCGGAGGAGTGATTTTGTGGTGAAATTGAGGGCTTTTTTTAGTGTTTATCGGTGCATAACTCAAAAATATTTAAACAGGTTGAGATTATTTTTAACTAATTTTAACATAGAGGAACCTGGGAATCAGCTGAAAATGGGGCGTGTATAGCCTTTTGAAGTCATTTTTATTAGAAACTGTGTGAACAAATTCAATTGAATACCCTGAAAATGGCCTCATATGGTACGACCTATGCCCTACTGATTAAGTTTTGTATCAAGCATTTTTGGTTGGATTAGATAATTGGGCTCCTAAGTTTTTGGGCTCCTAAGATTGATTTTTATAAATCTAATTCTTGACAAATAGTTGGTAACACTCCCTATTTTCTTTCATCTTCTAACACAGATTAAATTTTATTGCAATTGCTTTGAACTTACCACTTAGGTAAACTGTTACTATATACTTTCATAGTAACTATTGAAAAGATTTGACTTGATAGGATATCGGGGTTGCTAAAGATCGAAAGGAATATTCAGTCGAAATCTCTTGGGAACTTTATGCCGGGTTTTTCTGAAGAACTGTGCTCTCGTTTTTTTTCTACTTATGCTTCCAATATTTTTCGATGATAATTCGAGTATCAGGTCAAAATTTTGAAAAGAATTTTATGCCAGGCTATTGTGAAGAGCAACGCTCTTCCTGTTGTTTTTTGTATCCGCTCATTGATATTTATATCATGGATAAGAGCGGAATGATTTTTCGCACCGATAATATCAATATAAAGCGAAAGCTGCGCAATTTCTCTATATGATGTTTTCAAATAGAAGGCATCGTCTTTTAAAGATTTAAATGTTCCATGCATTATTCTGATTCTGGAATATTATTAAACCTGGGTAGATTACGAACTTGTTAGTCCATTAACAAGATTATGCAGAGTGTCAAAGTTTATCCTCACCCGGAGGGTCTGTCTATTGTCACTTTTTACGGGACGCTAGTATTTAAGACAGATCATCTAATGCATAGGATATAATGTTATTTTTTAGATTATTAAATATAATTATTAATAAGCTATGAAATCTGACTTTAGCTAAGTATAGTAAATTTCAGCAATTACATTCATCAAATTCGATCATTTTACGAGTATCAAATCACAACTTTGAAAAGAATAATATGTCAGGCTACTGTGAAGAGCAGCGCTCATCTTGTTTTTTTTGTATCCGCTCATTGATATTTAGACCATGGATGTGAGCGAAATAATTTTTCGCATAGTTTAGGGCAAAAAAGCTGAAGCGAAAAGCTGCGGAGAGCTGCGCTCTACAGAATTTGGTATAAAATAATTCTTTTAATTACAAATGCATATTGTTTAAAAACATTGCTGTTTTATTTTGTTTATAAAACAATATAAAACAGCAGTAACTATATCTCCGTATAACTCTGTATGAACAACAGTAACTATATCTCTGTATAACTCTGTAAATATATTGTTTAAAAAACTTCTAGAGATGCAAAAATAGCTGCTTGACGAATTATTCGATTCTCATCAAAATCTCATTAGCATGCATCCAAGTTTCTTGTTGCTTTGCAGCTTCTTGCGTCACTAGAATACTTTAAACCTCCTTCTGGCTTTTGTCAGATCTGGCTGCCTCACGTCGATGGGGCCAGGCTGAAGTCAGGTGAAAGATAGTCGAAAAAACAGTCTACGAAACCTAAGGTTTTTAAGACTGTTTTTCCCACTATCCTCCACGTGAAGTATTTTCAAATCAAAGATGCCTGTATTCCCGGTTTTATTTAAACTGGTGCCTCGCATCTTTGCTGGTTTGTTCCTGAGAACAACACCAGATTGCCTAGCCTTTATAAGAAGGCGAGAAAACCTAAACTAATATTTGGTATAGGAATCATGTTCAAATGCAATTTCTGCAGTCAGGACTTCGCTAAACGAAAGGAACTCGTGTTGCATGAGCATCAAAAGCATGTTGAACTCCCAAATCAGAACTTTGTTTGCGGACATTGCTCGATCACTTTTACGCTCGCGAAAAACTTGGTTGGGCATTTGAAAAATGTCCATAAATTTGCGCGTTCTGTTAGATGCAATTCGTGTCAAACAATTTTCGAACATGAGCAAGCGTTGCGAAAACATTGGGCAGACAAGCATTCTCTGGTGGGCTCAGTTATTTGAACTGATTCATCCAATTTCTCTCAAGAAGATCGTTTTATTTTGGAACATGAGAGAAAGTCAGTTCGCGATCACTTCCAATCAATCCGACTCAAAATAAAAGACGGTTCAATTTTTGACCCCTTTGATTATCTCGTGCTCCAGGAACGAAAAATTACAGATTTTATCACGTTGAAGCTTCAGGATTTGGTGACTGCGAAGTTCGGAATCTGTATAGAGGTGAAGTTCACCAAGCCTATAACTGATGATAGTAATCTTTGTTTCTTTCACAGTCCAATGGAGAGCCTCTCAACATCATTGACTGCTGAATAGTATTTCGGTCATATTGACAAATTATTGACTAAAATAAACGTGTTCTGTACTGCAGGAAGTGGGTGGGTGATAGAGAAGTTAAATGTTGTCGAATTGAAGATTTCAAAATTTTCCCCTCTTCGTGCGGGTTCCTATATTGCAACGCCTCCTGAACTTGAAACACAACGCAATACAGTCTCGAATATCAGATTGTCTTTCATTTACTCTGTTTTAGCCGCGCTCTTCCCCGTTAGGCAAAACCAAGAGAGAACGCAAAGATACCGCCATGAACAGTCTCCACTATAACCCGCAAAAAATGCCAGTGGCGTTAGCTGATATACCGGTTTTCAAGAAAAACAGTCACATGAAAATAAACGAGTTCGCTTACGAGTGTAGCAAAGTGTATTCGGCTTATATCAGGAAAAATAAAAATTCTGCGAAGCGAATCAAATTATTGTTGCTCTCAGATGAAAATAATTGGCACTATTGTTTGATAAAGGACTTGGATTGAGTTCTAAAGGTTTTACTTCACTCGGCCGCCACTGCTAGCTTGAAAAATAACGTTCAAAAATTCTGCGAGCGTTGTCTGTTGCTCGAGAAAAGTTCAAGCTTCACAAATCGCTTTGCGAGCACCATCAGCCACAAGTTATTGAGATGCCGCAACAGGGTTCTACCGTAAATTTTAAAAACTGGCAGAAGACCTTCAAATGCCTGTTTGTGGTGTATGCTGACATAGAGGCTCTTGATGTCGGAACGGAAGATTTCGAATTGGCTGAAGAGTTGCTCGAAACTGGATTGAAAAAAGAAGGAGCATCTAGCTTTGTTACTGAGAATCAGTATCCTTGTAGCTATGGAGCTGTTCTTGTAAACAACAAAAGATCAAGTGTGAAGATGGAAAAATTTTACCGAGGCGAAGATTGTATTGCTGTTCTTATGCAAACTTTACAAAAATGGCTAAGATGGAAAGACAAAGAGCGTCAACGCTACGGATTCTTAAAGATGTCCAGTTTTGACAAAAGGGAACAATTAAAAAATTGGTTTGGACCCTGCTGCATATGTCAAAAAATCGTCGAGTCTGATCATGAGAAAGTAGTCCATCACTGTCATCTCACGGGCACTGTATTTGGCGTTGCTCACAGTAGTTGCAATTTGTTGGTTACGGTTGGTAGTTTACTTCCTGTTTTCTTTCATAACTTGTCTCGTTATGATGCTCATCAAATTATAAAGTACATAAAGCTGGAAGAAAACGAGACTCTCTTAGCTATATCTAGGACAGAAGAGACGTTTATTTCAATCTCAGTTCAGGTTCCAATTAGAAGTTACATAAACAAATGTCGTGTCGAGAAACTTGTATGCAATAAATTGCACTTTCTGGACAAATTTAATTTTACGGCCTCGAGCCTTGATTCACTGGCACAAAACTTTGCAAGATGCCGATTTGAAATTACTCCGATTCCACTTTAAACAATTTTGTGATTCAGATTTCAAGAAAATAAGAGCAAAAGGAATTTTTCCCTATTCTAATTTAGACTCGTTTCGTAAGTTTCAACTTGGCTTTTCTGCCTACGGGGACCATTGGAAAAACACTCTAACCGGTAGAATTGATGTTACCCAAGAAATGTATACACGAGCTGTTGATATGTATCATCTCTTCGGTGGTAAAAATTTTGGAGATCACCACGATGCTTATCTGCAGACAGATGTGTTCTTGCTGGCAGATGTGTTCGAATTTTTCCGCTCGGTGTACATAAGAGTTTATCGTTTGGATCCTGCTTATTTTTATAGTGCTCCTAATCTAAGCTGGGATGCAATGCTGGTAACAACTGATGTTGAGTTAGGGCTTCTGTCCGACGTTGAAAAGCTGCTTTTCTGCAAAAAAGCTATGGTCTCAGTGGCGTGGGAGCGCTGAGAAAATTTCGAGCGAATAACAAATATCTTCAGAATTTCGATAGGAACAAAAAATCCGTTTTTCGCGCTGTTTTTGATGTTACCTCACTCTATGGTGGCATCATGATGAAAAAGCTTCCAAAGGATGGCTACAAGTGGAGCGAGTTTTCAAACATCGATGAGCTAATTGGAAACTACAGGTCAAAAACCGACTTTGGCCACTTCGTTGAAATTGATCTGCAATATCCGCGAGAAGTTCACAACGACCACTCTGATTTTCCCTTGGATCACGAAAAGCATTTTATCAAAGACGATTGGTTGTCTGCGTTCAGCAAAAACTCAGCGGTTAACAGATATGTTGTTCCAAAATTGGTCAAAACTTTGTTTGATAAGCCGAATTATATATGTCACATTGAAAACTTGCTATTTTACATCGATCAAGGTTTGAAAGTTGGAATATCCGCGAGAAGTTGGAAGTACAGGTCAAAAACCGACTTTGGCCACTTCGTTGAAACTGATCTGGAATATCCGCGAGAAGTTCATAACGACCACTCTGATTTTCCCTTGGATCACGAAAAGCATGTTATCAAAGACGATTGGTTGTCTGCTTACAGCAAAAACTCAGCGGTTAACAGATTGTCTGCGTCCCTATATCGAAAAAAATACGGTTATGCGTAAGCAAGTTTCAACAACGTTCGAAAAAAATTTATAAACTGATGTCGAACGCTTCCTTTGGCAAAACAATGGAAAATTGGAATACGAAACAGAAAAAATATTCTGAAGAGGCGAAATCCAAACTCCAAACTTACGTCGAGGCCGAGTTTCAAGTCATTTCAAATTATAAGCGAAAATTTGTGTTCCGTTCATTTTTCCGTACCGAACATTAGATGAGACAAACCAACTCCCCTCGGAGCAGCCATCTTGGACCTTTCAAAACTTGCTCTGTACCATTTTCATTATAACTAAATGAGACCGAGGTACCGGAAACGGATTTGTGTCACTTACAAAGACACTGACTCCTCGCTTCTGTACAGAGTTGAAACCGAAGACTTGTATGAAGACATGTACGAATTTCAACATTTGTTGAATCTCAGCGATTACCCAACTTCTCGTCCTCTGTTCGACGCGAGAAAACAAAGTGCCTCTGACAATGACTGACGAGTTGAATGGTTAAGTTTTGGAAGAGAGTGTAATTCTTCGATCTAAGATGTACAGCATCAAGTTTAAAAGTGGATTAACACAGAGTGCCAAAGGCGTGCAAAAACTTGTTAAAAAGACTCTGCATCATGACAAGTTTCTTGAGTGTCTTCTGACCGGAGTTAGCAGTCGAGCACCAATGACGAGATTTCATTCAGCAAACCATCAAAAAAGGTGACAACAACAAACAAAACGGCTCTAAGTTGTTTTGATGACAAAAGATTTATACTGGATAACGGTGTTGACACTTTACTTTGTGGCCACTACAATCTCAATCAAACTCCAACAGTAACCTTCGAATCGGATTGTCCATCACTACAGGATAGTGACTGTGAAAACAGTTCGATTCCAAGCGAAGAAAAGGAGGAGGAGAAGAACTTCGAGCTGATATCGACAGTAGACCTTTCTGACTCCTGCTCAATAGCTTCTTCTACGGTGTCTTCTTTTGCTAAAAACGCTTTTTGCAGTTCCGTTACTACAAAATAATCATTATGCACTTAGTTTTGTGTCAGCTCCGCCCGATCCTGGCTTTATCCCTCGAGAAGTTGACGACTCGGAGCCAGTCATTAATTGGAGTGATCTCAGTGATGAATAGGAATATAGCGACGAAGATCGTCGTCTACCCCGGAATCCGTTTATAGATGATGAAGCAATTGAAGGAGAATGTAGTAACAGTAGTGGTGATGAATCTTGTATCATTCAGCCTGTGCCTGCAAAGAGGCAACGACCTCTTGTTTTCTACTCAGACTCAGATAAAAAACAAATGGTTAGCCATACAAATTAAGTTATAAAATGTTCAATGTGTAATTGGTTTGAAATATACAATTGAAAAATCTTATCACATTCAACCCATTAATTAAGCCAATATTTTTACCTGCGTATAACACTAGAAATCTGAACTGCTTCGTTGCCATAAGGCGATCCTGAATCTTTGTGTGATGTGTATAGCCCACCTTTTGAAATATTTCTAAAGCTGCATACAAGCAATACAGCCCGCATAAGTTTGAAGATAAAGATTGAGGGGGAGGCGACGAAGCAGTTTCGTGAATGTCAAAACGAACTGATATTTTGTACAGTGCATTAAATCGTTCTTGGAAAAGAGTGAAAAAGTTAAGCGGAATTTTCAGGCTGTTCCAGGTTACAATGTTGATTGAATGGCTACAAGTAATAGCCAATGAGTTCCCATGAGGTTTTTTGGAGATGTATTTACAATTTGAAAGCGGGGACCTAAGTTCGTTCTTGGAAAATTGTCTGCCGACCAAACACCTCCAAAAGAAAATTTTAATAAACGTAATTTGCCGACTACTCTTTTGATCGAAATGTTATCCATTGAATATAGTTTGGTTTTTTGAAAAATTCCTTTTGGCGTCAATAAAAACTTGACTGAATTTCTCTCCGATAATGAAGAGTTCAACTGATTCTGGAAGGGCTTCAGAGAAGAATAGCTTCATAGTAAATGGCGCTCCTGTCAGTTCGGGGAATAGGGTAGGATTTTTTGACGCCTCTTGTGATGAGGTCAAGTCGAAACTGACAATAAATTTGTTATGAAAACCCTGCAGAGGAATTTTAATGCCACTATGTTTAAGCCCAGCGCTGTTAGTGTGTTTTTATATATTGTGACATTATTTTCAGTGTCAAGTGGTGCGCCTGCTATAGGTAAGTCATTTCCTCGTATGATTTCAACTCTTTTTATTTTATACTTGTGGTACAGAGAAAAGTTTGTATCTTTCGATCCTCTGAACTTATGGTTTGCTAACATGCACATTGTTAAACGTCTGATTGGCTCCGTTCCAAAAATTGATTCTTTATCAAAAGAATTTTGACCTGATTGCAAAATAAACTTTTGCAAAGGGATTCTATATAGGGGTACCTTGCTGGTGATTTTAATAATGCTTTCTCGATTGGAAGTCGTACTGATTCAGTGACAGTTATCTTATGGACAAACATGGAAGATTTTTCTATTACAGCCGTAAACAGTTTGTCGTTATCGTCGGCCCAGCTGATAGGACTGAATTCGTTACTTGCGCGGTAGAGTTTAACCCGAATGTCGACTTCAGGGACCCTACGTTTTTCGCAACTAAAAAAGTCGTAAAGGGAACCATAGAGGTTAAGCGTGTAACCTGACTCCAAGGTTGCTTTCAAACGTTTTTGCAACCACTCAGTTTGATTGGCGTCTGACGAAGGCTCTGAACTGTAAATGTACCTTTGACAAGCGGTCCAAGTCTCTTTGCTATCGCTGTTCGTTGTTAATTCTGTCTCAAGAAATGCTCGGTGATGGTAAGAGTTGTAGCTATCAAAAATCAAAATACCGTTGGCGTATACTTCGACCTGTGAGAATAGGTTGTGTAGCGCATTGTTTGCAAATACAACTTTGCTTGCGTCACTTGCTTTTACGCGATCTTTTCCATCTGGCGTGTAGATGGAGACTTGAATTTCTAGTTGAATATAGTTAAGGTCATTGCAGTTGCGCTGATCTCTGCTGATTAAAAAGTCTAATGTTGGTCCTCTTGAACCGACTTGTGGGCAAATGCTTGATCGAATCCGCTCTCATAATTGACAAGAACAGTAGGTTTCTCAAAAAAGTCTAAAGCTGTGTGCGTTACAGGATTGGCGATATCTGCTGCAATGCTGGTGAACTCAGTCATTTAGAATCTTACATCTGACAAAATATCTGATCGACTGCGCTTCGTCTTGGTTGCCTTCAAAGTGGTTTTGGCTGGCCTCTTGCGTGATGGTATCTCTCTTATCTCTAGTTTGTTTGTTGATAAGGGGTTTTGGGTTAAGCTGCGCCCCGCCGCCTGGCAAGCGGACGGCGCGGTAACCCGCGGACGGCGGCCGCCAAACGCGTGCGTCAATCGCAACCGTTTCGGCGGGCGCGGCCGCGAAATTTCGGCTGTTGTCGATTCTGAAATTGTTTTTGAAACTGATTTCTTCAATGAGTCATTTGCTGCAGATTTTAGTTTCTTTTTTCCTGCTATCATTTGCCCAATCTCAGGAATTGCCGCTGTAATAAGATTGCGTCCCATTTTTTGGCACATGGCAAAGCGTACTTTTGTATTAGTGGTAAAGTACAGCGACCAATTCGCACAGCTAATGCGCCCAATCCTACGGCACCTGATCCGAACTGCCTTGCTGGACCGCCATGAGTCAGAAAGTTTTCTTGATTTCTCGCAATTTGTGCTTCATAGTGTGCATCCATGCTTCCAAACAAACCAAATGTTTTTTGGGTAGCCTTTGCGAATAATGATTTAATTTGGTAAAAATTGAAATTTCAATGTCAGCCAGCTTCGGCCTATTGAGAGAAATGGCATCAGTTGTCCGTTTTGTCGCGAATCGTTATGTTTATAGATTGAAATGTTGACTTGACTACATTTTCCCATTGCATGTTTGAGAAGGATTGATGGCAAATGATGGCGTTTTGTGTCTTTTGTAACGAGTTGTTTGGAAGAGCTATTGTTCTAAGAAGCGACGTTAATTTGTTTCCAATAACCTGATCTTGTATCAAATCACAATAAACCAAAATTTTTTGACGCCCACCGGAGATGTCTACTGGATATTTTGGGTTGACACCAATTTTAAGTATGTGTGTTCCAAGAATGTTTTGCAGATCTGATGAAAGGAGTTTTATACTTGTGGGACTTCTCTTTTCAGTATCGTCTTCTGTTAGTTTATCTTCACTGGAACTGGTCATAAAACCATCCTCATTCCCTGTTGATGCCTTGTCTTTTTGGCACTATTGCTTAATAGCTTCATTTTCTGAGTGTAGCTTGAAATGCACCATATGATGGGCCAGTCTTTTTCTTGTTTTAATCTAAAGCTTTTTGCAAATTTTTTGCATCAAATTTTCAATTGTTGGGTAAAAACCAGTGTCAATTTTGCATTTCAGGTTTGCCTTTTTCCGCAGATGGTACTGTTTTCTGTCGGCCGGTCAACGACGGCGGCGGCGATCTGTATCAGTGAAAATTTCTTCTGCGCTCGTTGGTTCTATTGGCTCTTCATCATCCGAGGAGGAATCTGTTTCGTCCATATGTGGCTCTATAAAACCATGTGTAACGTTTTTAAATTTTGCTGACCATCATATATCGAGAAGTGCCACTCGCCATGTTCCGAATGTTTTGTCTAGATCTATTGGTTTGGGCAATAGAACTGTGAAAGACGCCATCGAGTTGCCGGGATACGCTTCCGTCGAAGCGTTGGAGACTAAATTTATTGTAAAAGTATTTTCAGCTGGGTCTTTTTTTAAATTTCTGAAAATTTTGTCAGTTCTGATTCGAAAAATCGGCCGACTATTTTATCTCCTGTTCCATGAGAAACAACGCGGTAAATTGAAGGATTGTCTATTCTGAATATTCCGCGACTGAATTGAATCTTATAACCCCGATGAAACATTTCGATGTTGCGTTTGATTCGAACGGTCTCACCAACGTCAAATTTGGGCTTTTGTATCTTGTCGTTTACGTTTAGTGAAATAAGATAACTTGTGTGCTGTTTGGTTACACTCTTTGCAGCAAGACCTGTTATCCTGTTGACCCGAGAGTTAATGACTTTGACAAAATTCGGCAGGTTATTTATATAGGTGCTGGTATGAATTTCGTTTAAGGACTTATAGATTAAAGACTTTATAGTTCGAATGTTACGTTCTGCAAACGAAACTTTCTTTTCGTTCCGAGTTTGGTAAATTGTTATTTCTTTCTGCTCGCAAAAATTTCTGAATGATCCCAGAAATTCTTTTCCTTCATCAGTCCATACTTTTTCCGGTTTGATTTTTGTCGTCATCAAGACGAAAGCGCGTCTGGTTGTTGATGCGTATTTATCTTTCATAGGTTGAACCCTCAGGAATCTACTAAGTGTATCGACTGACACCAGTAGATATCGAGTGTTTCGAATTCCTGTGGACAATGATTGCAAATCCGCAAGATCAACTGACAATATTTCATTCAAACGATATGACTGTACTTTTAGGCGTGGAAAACGGTGACCTGTTTGTTTAAACTTTGTGTATGTTGAGCTTGTTGTTAGGTAGGTTTTCACTGTTTTACATTTTAGGCCTGTTGATTTAACCAGCCTGTTGATACTGCCGTAAACTGATGGATTATTCGTGGTTGTATAATTTTGTTGAATAGTTTGCAGGTCCCTGCTGTTTGTGATTGCTGATGAGATGACCCTTTCGTTTTTGCAATTTATGCATGTAAATTTTTTTCTGTCATACTCTTCTGCCTTCTGTATCCCTGATCCTTGATTGTGTACCCAACCACAAATTGTGCAGTAAAACAGTGGTTTCCTTCTTGTGCTTTTTCCCAACAGTCTCCTACAGTTTCCACATGTCAGCTTTCTCGGAGGACCAGGGTTTTGCTCTATTCCACTGATTTGGAGCAGAAATTTAATAAGCTTCCTACCTAATAGCTTTACTATCTGTAGCTGAACATGGAAAGCCATGTGGTGTTCGAATCTTTTGCAAGCTTTGGGCTAACCGATTTGGCGTTTGTGTTGGCAACTAGATGCTGGGCAATTTTCAGCTCTTTTATTTGGGTAAGATTTGCTGGAGAAATTTTATTTTGTAGGGTGCTGAATGGTTATTAAAAGCTCAAACAAATTGGTGTCAGATGGAGGTTCTCCAGTTTTGCTTTGAATTTTGCCTGTATGCTTATCAATTGCAACGTTTGGTGAGTTTTGTAACAGTTTAATAATTGTTTTCGACTACTCAATTTATCCGCTGGAAAGTCCGGCGAGAGTCAATTCCTCTAAAATTTGACTTGCTTCGTCAGCGCTAAGATTTGTTTGATGATGTTCTCTTGTTATTATCTCCTCTGTCTCCTCTCCCGATTTTTGCTCCTCATTGAACGTGGCTGCAACACTTAGTTGGGCTTCGACATCGCTTTGGTTAAAATTTTTTTGGTTAGTAAAGTTTTTTTTGGCTTTTTGAGGCTTTTGGTTGCTCTCGTTGGCTGCTTCAAACGATTTATTATAAGTTTGTAATTGAAGGAGAATGAATTTCTGTGCCTCCGTGTTATTGCGCATGTTGTTTCTTGAAATGATTTTGAATGGGATAGGGAATTAGTTTAATTAATTGCAGGCCCTGATTGGCCGCCAGCAGTTTTTGTTTTTGAGGTAATTGAACTTTCTTATCACAAAGAAGAGAAAGAATGGTTTTAAATTTCTTGAACTGCTGTTTGTTTATATAAGTATTAGCTCACGAGACATTGCCTTGAACAATGTTGTATAAACAGTCAACTAAAAATTTGATAAAATTATCATCGAAATGAATAAGCGCGAAGCGCTTCAGAACAAGTTTGAATTTGATGAGCAGTTTGAAAGTAGTCAGATGTTGTGAATTGTTCATCGATTTCAATTTTCTGCTGCGAATATTCTAATATATAAAATATGCTGCGGTCGTTTGTTAAATGTGAGCAGAATCGTAGCTGCTCGCTCCATCTGGGATCGTAATCAATCAACAAATGACCGAATGGTTCTTTAGTAGCTAATTTATACGCTGACTGCACAAGATTTCTGCTTCCCATCTGACGACCTAGAACATCGACCTGAACTACATCTCGGGGATTTTTCGGTAAGAGCATCTGTGTAACATTCACGTCGATTTTTTTCGAACTTGGTATTTTTTGGTACAAATTGTGCTTAAAAATTATGGCGCGTTGGTTTTTGTGCCGTCCAGAAATGACCAAATTCAAAAACTCTTCTTATTGGCTGGCTTCTGCGTATACATCATCAAAAATGATCCGTTGACGGTGTATTTCGGGATGAGAATTGATCTTGCTCCAATTGAGTCCTTCGATAAAATATATTGTTGTTCCGAGTTTTGCTTTGATTTCTGTTTATACTTCTTGCCAATGCTGATAAACGTAAATTAGTTTGTCAAAATGAGGATAAAACAGTTCTCTTTGTTTAATTATGATATCTGCCACAAGACGGGTTTTACCTGATCCACTGGGGCCAACCACCATCGTCAGTAAGTGAGGTTGAGTAACAATTACTTTGTTCATTTTGGTGTTGGAATCAAACAACCAATACTGAAAGCGAGCACTGACCAAGTTTCTGGGCGTTCTGTTGAGCAATTGGTAACAAAATGAAAACTAAGGCTGCTTGTTATTGCTGCGAATAAAAGAAAAATGTGTATGCTATAAAATATTAGTGACCTTTCAATGCTACCACAAAGCTTCCACGGGGGGCGCTCTTCATCGTTTTGGTCGAATATTATTTTACTAGCAATATCCAAGTGACAATCTGGAGAGTCAGTCATAACTTTAAGATGCTCGAGTGGGTGGTGCAGGTGGTGGAGACTGACTAGATTGTCGTGATAATGTAACAAAATACTCTAATAGTTTAGAAGCTTCTGCTAAAAGTTCAATTTCAGAAAGTGATAGATCAATTTCAATTTGAACAAGAACAAAACGTTGACCCACTTTTTGCCTGCACTGTTTTCTCAACAATATTTCTGTATTGTCGTTGGCTTGAGATAGTTGTAAAGCTGCCAGTTTCGAAATATGCAGTGTGGAGTTATCGGGGTCGTAATTGGTCATCCTAAAATGGCAATGCTTCAAAATAAGACCAGAATACGAGCTTTAAAATTATCCAAAATAGGACACCAGCCAAGTGCCCAAGCAGAAAGTGACTAGGAAAATTTGAAACCATATACAAATATCCTGGCCCGAGCCCGTATTTTTCTTTCATGAATCCGTACGCGTCATGAAATGCAGCATGTGCTTGTAGTATTTTCAAATGCTTAAGATAATCATGCAGTCTGCTATTACCGGGTCCTATTAGTCCTCCAAGCGGGGCCAGTTTTTTGATGACCTGATGGTCAGAATTAGGATCAATGAACATGCAAACTGCAAGAAATGCATTTTTTGTTGTTTCGTTTTGAAGGAAATGCTTAGAAACAATCTCAAAATTGCTCAAAACTTT
The DNA here is from genome assembly GCF_964194025.1 of Convolutriloba macropyga. Taxonomy (NCBI): domain Eukaryota; kingdom Metazoa; phylum Xenacoelomorpha; order Acoela; family Convolutidae; genus Convolutriloba; species Convolutriloba macropyga. Next base: position 51,175,854 of record NC_134478.1, read on the forward strand.
ATTAATATCGGGAATAAATATCATTAAATTGGTAAAGCAACCGATTTACAGATCGCTTATTTGGAAAGTGGTAATCAGTGAGAGTTTTTTTGTTATCAGTTTTCTGTTGTTTGTTTAGATGAGCCATCGGAATTTTCTGTGCTTTTCTCCAATGAAACATCCCAGCATTCCCAATATGTGCATTGTGAATTGTTCTTTCCACATTGAACTTCCAAATAAGTTGATGGATCCGTTCCGTAGATCGATCCCCAACCGATTGCCAGAATGCCGATGTAGTCCTCCAGTTTCTGCTTGAAAGGCGAGTCTGTACTCTCGAGACTCTCTATTTTTGCTAATATTCTGCGCTGGTATTCCGTCATGGTAGCACATTCTTGTCGTCTACTTGGACACGAGCGTTCCATCTCCCATACTGTTTCCATCAAGCGTTTTCCTTTTGGGGAAATATCCATTACTGTATCAGCGTTTTTTGTGAATTGATCGAAGTTGCCTCCTTGTCTTGTAATGTCTGATACATTGAATCGTAGGAATTGCTGATTGAACGTTTGAAATGCGCTTGTTGGTACGAAAATTTTTGCTTTGATCTCGAACAGTACTTTGCTTTCATGGCGAATATAGGATTTGATAGTCTTCTTCATGTGTTCTCGATTATCGTTTGTATAGACCAGAATGTGTTGATGCTCAAATGATATGTCGTCAAACCATCTGTATTGCTGTTGCGTTTTTTGAGGATCACGATGTACAACAGCAAATAGCCACTCTCTAAAGTGGTCAATCCAGTTAGCGAGGCCCTTCGGTTGAAATTGTGTTGCCAAATTTGACTCTCCTGTATCAATTTTGCGTCTTTTTGTTTGCGCCTCGAATGAGAATTGTGAAGGAATCAGAATTTGAGCACAATAGACAATGTATCGAAAATTGTCTGAAATTTCTGCGCTGTTAATCATGGCACTTGGAATTTGCTGAGAAATGGTCTAAGTTCGTGTTTCTTGGTATATATAGCTTTAGTTATTTGTTCAGTACTGATAATTGAGAATTGAGATTACTTTAAAATGATAAAAGTGTGAGCTGATTGAAAAAAAGACACAGTTCAGCCCACAAGGTGATTCGAAATAACATCTGGGCCAAAGAGCCTCTTCGTACGGCATTATAGTTGATGATTTTCAATCAGTAAATTTAAAACTGCATGTTGGGTAGTTCAATGGCATAACTGTAGTGTAAACTTATCAAGATGGTCGTGCCTATAGAATTGATTAAGTTGTGTAGTTGTTGGATCTTGTAGTTCATTGGTGAAGACGTCTTTCCTATTGTAATTAAGATTGAATTTGGCGTAGATTCGAGACTAGATAGGAGGGATCCTAAATCTGTGCGGTAGACCACCCCAAATTTCACTACTCCCAGTGGAACGCAAACCGGCCGCACACCATAGATAAGCCTTGGCAACTAATTAGGTCCTCATTTCTTACATTTGTTTCTTTAATTTAAACCAGTCAGATTATCTGGCCAATCATAGTTAAGCATTCGGCTCTGCTTTTCATATTTCTCGTTCGGCTCGGCACTCTTTCAGCTCCTATGCCCATTCAAAAAGTCGTAGGTTGCTGTCAATTTTTTTTGCAACCCCTTTGCATAGTGTTAAGAAGTTTTCATGTCTAAGGAACCCGAAGGCAAGAAATCAATGCACATAACTGGAAAAGCTGATGCAAAAACGCTAACAAAACAAAAAAAAATCTAGATGAACAATTGTGGACCCTGAGTGAAAAATAAATAACAAAAAAACAGTTGGTTACTTTGCAGTGGGGTGTGTGTTTGTATGTGTATGTGTGTTTGTGTATGCAAGAGAGAGGGTAAAATTGCATTTTAGAAAAATTCTGATTTCATTTTAACACTTGAGATCTTTAAAATGGTACCACGGTTATCTTTCCTGAGTGCCTGGTAACGTTCTAGATTTTGACTGGAGAAAATGGACAGTCCATAATGTCTTCCTTGTTACAAATAATACAGTAAGAAAATTCGGCCTAATCATGGAGAAAAGTCAGAAGGCAACTGTGTGGATAAACCATTTTTTGTCGTTTTATTCGTTTCTTTTTGAATTTGAATACTGAGCAGTTCTTATTCGACCTTCTTTTTTTTCTCTGAGGCTGTTATATTAGTGAATATTCTTTCAAATCTCGCCATTATTGGATATCCTATCAAACGACGATCAAAAAACTTTTTGTTTTTTGTATTCATCTCAAACAATTTTCGTTTTTTTAAGGCATCAAAAGAAGATATAAAACTCTTATTTGGTATTCTGCCTGCTTCTTTCACCGGTGAGATCATTCCAATCTTGTCTCTTCTCATTTTTTTTTTTAATTTTATTTTAAGGTCACAAACGGAAAATAAAAAGGCTTTTATTTAAGTCTCGATTAGAGCAATTACGCCTTATCACCATGTTTTCAAAAAAAAGTTCTCGTGAAATGCAACAAAAAAGAAATAATTGCAAAGCTTTTGGAGACCTATGAAAAAATACAAGAAAAGGACAATATCATAACAAAACTCGAAAAAGATCTTGTTAACTATGAAATGCAAAAACTAACTGTCGGACAAAAAGAAAGAAACTATTGATCGCATGGAAAAAGATATCGAACTTTTCAAAACACAAACTTCTAAAGTTATTGACAATTTACTTGATAGACAGAAGACTTCAAAAAGCAACAGTCGTGTTGATCCTTAAGTGAAAATTTATCAACCAAAAATGGCACCCCCATTTGCCAAGCAATTAGTTATATCTGATAGCACTTTTCGGAAAGTAAATCAGCAAGACATTTCGCAGCTGACTGCAATCCAATCATACTCATCTGCAACAATAGGAGACATTTCTAATGTAGTTGATTGCTATTCTCCTGGAGCAAAAATGGAAACATTAATTGTACATGTCGGTCATAATTCAATTGACAAAGGTGTTTTTGGACAGGAGGCAGCGACTCAACTCAAAGAAACTGTCGACAAATAAATGCAAAAATTCAAACCTCATCGTGTTGCTATATGCAAAATTGGTCCGGTAAAAGACGGTTGCTATGGAAGGAAAACAAACAACGAGGAAATATCTAAATTCAATGACCATCTAGAAATGATAAGCCTGGAGCTTGATGGCTCCTATCCTTGGTCACGGATTGAAGTTTTGGAAAATGCGCTATCAATTGATGATATATGTTTTGATGGAGTGCATCCCAATAATGGCGGTATAAAAAATCTGGTAGAAAACATACTTCACTATAATATAACACATAACCTACCGGCATCACAGAATACAGTTCAACCGGGGAAATTACATAGAAATTTGAACTTTGCTTGAGTTGAGGAACTTTTTTGACATGATATTTTTATCGTTTGTTTTATTTTTCTTGTTTTTTTGGGAAATTTGAAAGACCAGGTATACATTAAGCAACGTTACTTAACTCAAGTAAATAAGAAACATAATAATTTAGAAAATATGCTGATTTTTTTCCAGAGAAACCTGATTTTATTATTCATTGCGGCTGTTCGTTGTGTTTCACGTTTTCCTAACAGAAGTTTTTTGCTTCTTTGTGGTGACATAGAAAAAAATTCTGGAGCCTTTGATGCTTCAAAACTTTCTACTTTGGATGATGCTATATCTGGCGCTCAAAATGGCATTGAAATTTCTACTTTTCAACGCTCGCAGCATACAAAATATGTATCAAGATAAATCAAACTTGCTCCAGCAGCTGGATTCGGAAACTATTGTTATAGTAACTGAAACTTGGATGAGCGAAGAACAAAGCTTGAATATAAACCTCACCGCTGAGCTAAATTTTTTTTGCATAAAAATTGGTCAAATCAAACAGGAGCAGCTCAGGGTGGGGTTCCTAAGAATATAAATTTTAAAGGCAGAAGAGAATTTGAGTTAGTTGATCCAAATTTTTTTGAAACCTTGTGGCTGGGACTAGGTAACTCATTAACGGTAAAATGTCTCAATAACATCTCCTATTGTCCACATCAAAGCCTGGGTGACTTCTTTTTAGACGAATTAGGTGCAGAGGTTTCTAATGCGTTCTCAGTTACAGATAATAATCTCTTATTTGGTGATTATAACATTGATTTGTTTAGTGTAAACGGGAATAAAAGCCTTCAGAAATTTGCGGCGGGACTACAGTTACCTAACATTGATATTCCTACACGCATAAGCAACAAAAAAAAGAAATTTGATAGATCACTGTTTTTCGACTAATAAGCAAATCACTAGTTGGAAATTCTGCTTACCACCTTTCGATATTGATCATAAAATAATTTTTTTTCAGAGCAAACTTTTTTTGTTAGAAGAAAAACAAAATTTTTTTATTAAAAGAGTTACAAAAAATTTTGTCGCTGAAAAATTTAATAGAGATCTGGCTCTTGCAGATTGGAGAACAGTTTGTCAACAAAGAAACTGCGATGAAATGTTTGCAGAGTTTAACAGAATTTTTTTGACAATACTGAGAAAAATGCACCAACAGAGAAGAAATTTGTTTCTAATATAAAAAAGACGACTTCAGAAAAACTTTGGGTGACAAAAGAAATTCAACATTTAGTTGCCGAGAAACATCGTTACTTCAATGACTACAAATTGACACAAAGTGCTGAATCATTTGTGTCATTGAAAAAGTATCGCCACCTTGTAAATACAACGTTAAAAGAAGCACAAAATCAATTTTCAGAGGAATTTTTTTACAAAAATTAAAACCTCAAAAAAGAAATAGAAAATCATTAAGAAAAAAATCGGAAAGAAAAACAACAGTCCGAACATCGCAGAAATTGATGAGAATGGTAGAGAAACGAAAGACAAAAAATCAGTATGTAACGCTTTTAACAGTGTTTTCAGTGGAATAAGCATCTAGAGAGGGCAGACTGTTCCATAGAACGTCAAAAAAATAGAGCGAAAATTTCAAGAGTTTAACTTTAGACCTTTTATTTTGCGGGAAATCTATAAAGTTATTGACAATCTAGATAACAACAAAGCACCAGGGCCGGAATACATCATTGCTTGGGCATTGAAATCCGGAAAATATGCACTTGGGACACATCTTCAGATTATATTTAATGGTTGTATTCAAGAGAAAGTTTTTCCAACAATTCTTAAGGATGCGCACATCACACCAATTTTCAAGAAAGGAGATGTTTTTGTTTTAACTAATTATCGTCTTATTTCTGTAACACCTAATTTCGCAAAAGTTTTTGAAAGGCTTTTACTTAATCAGTTAGTAGAATATCTTGAAAAATTTGCACTCTTAAACAAAAAACAGTTTGGCTTCCGATCTGGAAATTCGTCTTCTGATGTTGTGCTTCATTTTATTGAAAAAATAATAGGAAATATGGAAGATAACAACGACACAGGTGCTGTGTTCTTAGATCTTGCAAAAGCTATCAATTCAATTTCGCATGAGATCTTGAGATCTTTTTCAAGAAAGCTGAATATTTCAACCTCTCTCAATCAACAATTTTACTTCTCAAATCTTTTCTCGAAAATCGAACACAATGCGCAAAACTAGGTATTGACTTATCAGACGAAATAACTATTTATCATGGTGTTCCACAAGGAACTGTGTTAGGACCTCTTATTTTTCTGTTATATGTCAACGATTTTTCTGAAAAGTTGGAAGGTGAAAATGATGTTGTTCAAAATGCGGATGACACTAGTATTATATGCAAATTTGAACGTAATGAAAATACTCCCAAAAAAATTGAAAAAATATTAGAACAAACAGACAACTACTTGACAGAGAATCAACTCACTTTAAATGCCGATAAAACAGAGATGTTATTCTTTACAAATCATACCAATTCGGATCCAGAGTTTTCTTTTAAAGGCGAAGTTATCAAACCAGCTCATGCATGTTGTTATTTAAGTGAACAAATTGATTCAAACCTAACCTTTGAAAATCACCTGAACTCAGTTTTAAGCAAAATGGCTAATGCAATTCGTTCTTGGTATCTTGTAAGAAATCAGATACCTTTGAAAGTAAGAAGTGATGTTTTCAAGTTAGTTGTACTCTCTCATCTTTCCTTCAGTGGAGTATTCCTTCAAACTCTTACAAGGAGAAAGTTAAAACGCCTAAACAGGACAATTAACTGGGGAATAAAAGTTTGTTATTTTCGTCAAAAAATTGACCACTCCATTGATCTTATCATTAAGGATCGTATCGTGCCTGATGAAGCTACAAACAAACATGCGACAATGGGAAACATCCGAAAATTTTAAAATATTTTCTAGTCGCCATAACGCTAGACAGAACAAAAGAACAAATCAAATTATTTTAAAAAAGAAAACGAAAACGAAGTGGAGTAACAAATCTTTAATCTTGAAAACCGTTCAAAAATGGAACAAATTGCCCTCTTCAATAAGAATTTTTAACAGTAAAACTTGCTTTAAAAATGTTTTAACCGAGTTTTTGCTGGATCAGCACAAGAAATTACCCGTTAATAGACAAATAGGAGCCTTCAAATCCTATTTTTAACCTATGAAAACGAACAGCCACAATTTGAAGATTATTATATTAATAACAATGACGATTAATTTATTTAACATTTTAGAGCATGTAGATATCTTACCTTAGGGTTAGTGTGAGTAATTTACATGTTTTTCATGAAAAAAAAATTGGGAAGACAAAATGCGTCTGTGTTTCCATATACACTTGGCGAGCGGATATTGGTTAACGCGTAGTGATGCAGATTAATTAGGAGTTTCTTACCGTTCTTTTTTTTGCCTAATGTATGGCGCACAGTACTTTAGTATCAACATTTGAAGTCCCAGTTCGGACCTAAATTCTAGATCAAAATAATGAGTTTTTCATCAAACCTAACTGCGTTTTTTGATTGTTATTAAGTGCTCTCGATTGAAATTTGAAGCAATTATTGTAAACGTGTGTGTCTTATGCAAAGTTAATGTTTGATGGCTTTCTAGAGTTTTTTGGATTTTCTGTCTTGAGTGCTTGACTTTTCCATTTTTACTTCTGAGTGATTTAAGTTGCGTAACATCAGAATCATGTCTGTTGATAAAATAAACCCAATTGCGGGAGAAGACCGTTGATAGCCCGCTTAGCTTTCTGGTAGCTGTCCAGGACTCTCATCAGGTAGGCCGACCAACAGTTTGAACCCTTTCCTGGTCAGACGTTTTTCATCATAAAAGTCAAATCTTTTCTCTGCCGCCCCATGCTGTTTTTTTGAGCCCCGGTTAGAAATTATATGTTGTTATATAGCACTTTTCTAGAAGATAATTTGTAAGAGAATACCACTTGCTTCTGGGGTTCATAAAAGATTTATGCTCTCTAAACTGGGGGGGGGCGGCAGATTAGATCCTAAAAGTTTCTAACTTAGAACAACCAAAGCGTGGAAAGCCTTCTACACACTCAAACGAAATGTTTCGAGCAGAACCTCAATGGAAACGAAACTGAACGCTTACATAGGATACGTAGTGCCCGTACTCACTTACGCCTCCCAAGTCTGGTACCCTTCGAAGACTGACATGAAATCAATCGAGAAGATCCAGCAAAAGGCAACAAAGTGGATATGCGGTGGAAACGACGAATACCATCAAAGACTCGAAACGCTGAAAATACTCCCACTCTCCATGTACATGGAAATGCACGATGTCCTCTATCTCCTCTCAATCCTAGAAGGCAATTACTACGTCCCCGAAGACAAACTGCCAAAGCGAAAAGAAAACGAAACAAGACAAAAGCAGGAATTTGAACTCCCCAAACACCGACTACATAAATCAGACGAAAATTTTTTCTTCAGAGCCACAAAGCTATTCAACATCATCAGTAGGACAACGGAGAAGCCAATGACGAAGAAACTTCTGACAGAGATGTACCAAAACTATTTCCACAGAAGCTACAACGAACTCGACAGCTGCACCTGGAGACTTCTATGCAACTGTGGAATCTGCAAACCAATGAAAAAACTCGTGCCAAACGAAAACTGAAGGGTTCCACACCCGAGGGCTCCGACCCTAAAGACTCTCCTACTACTACTACTACTACTACTACTACTACTACTACTACTACTACTACTACTACTACTACTACTACTAACCTATGGCCCATTCTAAATTGATTGCTTCGCCAGTCGATCGAGGGTTATTCGTCCAATGTTAGTTGGTATATGTTTTAAACGGTAAATTGCTCAGAGAAAAGCTGTAAATTGCTCGATGTTAGTTGGTATATGTTTCAAGCTGTAGATTGCTCAGAGAAATTGCTCCACTTAAAAGCTCAGAGAATGTGATTTCATTTGCTAGAAATCTTCTTGGTGACGTATAATAGCTGATAAAATCTTTCGGAGCCCCTGAGTAAACATATTGGCCCACTGAAGCAGGTTATAACGAAAGCGAGCCTCCATTACTTATTCGAGATCAATTTGTTGGAGTTTAGTCTGTTATGTTTTCTCATTTAGAAATACAAGACATCCATTGATTTTTGGTTCGCTACACAATTGTGCGCTTACATAAAATTAACAGTCATGTTGTAAAGCTGGGAACATTTTTAGGGTCTATTTTTTTGCCTCTCAAGCGTTTTTTCATCACTCCTAGTTAAATAGAAGAAAGACTTTAAATTGTTTTCAAATCCATCAAACAATCTCAAAAATGTACAGAAAGACCTCGAAAAATATTTGGATATGAAGAATTGTTCATTCTAAACACTCGGTAGGGGAAGAGTTTCAAGGTTGCTTCATACTTTTTGAGATGTAACGCACGCCTGTGGCGTAGTCTTTCTTCTGCGTAACTCGGTCCTGCTGCTCTCGTTGACCATATCATAGAGAATATGACAAAAATTTTGCGATTTGCTTAGCAGCTCTTTATCTGTTCTTTGAAAAATGTCCGACTGTTGCGAATTCGTCAATGATGCCAAATCTGACTGCTAGTTTTTATATGTTGTCGATGGTAACAAGGTATTGCTCATTAGCACTAGCCCAAGCGTTAATGGCATACACATTTTGTGTTTTGTAGTGTATTGTAAACTAGTGTATTGTAAAAATATGAGAGACTATTTTGACCATTCCAAAACTCCTAAGGCGGTTGATGAGGTAGATATTCGATATCATTTTCTTTGTGACTGACTTGACATGCTCACCAAATTTCAATTTCTTGTCAAGTGTTAATCCCAATATTTTCATGATTTCTACGCCGCATTACTTTTCGGCGATGGTTGAGTTACCGTTGAAAGATATTGTCAAAGTCTTCTTTCGTTTTTATCTTCATTCAGAACACTTTTATTAATTACGCACCAATCCGTAACATTACGAAGAACCTCTTTGTATTTGTCTGTTCCATTAACTGCACGAACAATGAAAGTTGCGTCGTCAGCAATCTTTTCCATAAAAGTGCTAGGCATGTCGGCATTGAGATCCGCGGTCGCAATATGGAACAATACAGCTCCCAATACTGAACTCTGGGGGACGCCTTGGTTGATTGGTTCACTTGAGGGTTGGATTCCATTACATTCGGTTGAATTCTCTGTCCTGTAAGGAATTCAGACTATCAACAATTTTCGAATGTTGGGTTCTATCAAATGCTTTTCCAAAACCGATTGAAAATAATCTTCCATGACTCGCTCGACTTTCTCTACAATACTAATTATGGTGCTGAATATTCAAAAGCGCACTCGTTGTTGAAGCTTTTTTTCGGATCCTTTGCTGATTTCTTGCTAGCCGTTCGTTGTACTTATCTGATATAGTTTTTGTGGATTTTTCTTTCTGTGAATCTTTATATAACTGACGTTACAGATATATGTCTATATTCATTCGTACATTTTGCTTTGTTCACTTTTGACAGCGGGACGACTCGAGCTATTTTCAGTTGTTGAGGTACAGCAACCCAACTGAAGCGAAGTGTTAACATTTTTCCATGTCGTTCTGCCAAGGATGGCGCATTCTCTGACCAAACCCACATGGGAATAGCATCTGGTCCTATGCTGGTGCTTTTATTTATTCGCATTCCTTTGTACACTTGTCGCAGTGGCCCTAATGGAATTTATGAGCTGCTGCAATCTACATTTGATGGGACCTTATAGCACTTCGTTGTATTGATTTTGTAAGAAGTAGTTGTTCAGATTTTGGTGTTTCTAAAATATGTTCTTTCTTTTCATGTCTGGCAGTTAAAGTGTTCACTTTGTCGCACAAAATCTTGCTTCCTTTTCTGCCTGAGGTCAATTTTTTTCGTATTTTCCTCGCAATATGATCATCGATCCGACTTATGTCCCTGCATTTTTTCTTCATTTTGTTCTTTTTCTTCAGTACAAGATTTACTTCTGGTGTTATATTATTAGGATCTGCGTTAGTCATCTTAACTAGTTTTTGAGACAAGTCACGTCTAATTTTCTTTGAAGCATCTGAAGCAAGCAACCCAGCGCAATGCTCGCATCTCTGATGTTGTTTATGAAACTTAGGTCCATTCAATCTAGAACTCAACCAAAACTTATGCGATTTGCTCTGATTGTGTCTCGATACACATTTTTTGATTTTTGGAGGCATTGTTTCTCTGGATAACACAACGCAATGGTGATCTTATTCAAATAAATGTTGACAGCCGCGGTTTCGCTATACGGGTGAGGTTTATTTGTTAGAATTCTGTCGAGTGTTTTTGTTCCCCTCGTTGCGTCAGTTTCCATAACTGATAGATTGGTGAGGCTCGTTAAAAGGTTAAAATTATAATGATTCAAATCTCCTGTGAACAGAATAAGACTATTTGGGAACTCAGCAGCAACAGCAGAGAATATGTTGTCAAGGTATTCCCTTAACTGTTCACTCTTCAAGATATCCGGCGGATAGTAGACATCCAACAAAAAAATTGAAGATCGTGAAATGTAACTTTCAAAAGACAGAACTCACACATCTGAGCCAAAGGATTGTTTTCAATGTAAAACTTGGCATTATACTTGTTGTTGACATATATGCAAACTCCTCCAACTCGGGTTTTACCTGTTTTTGCAAATTTTCCGTCGCTGCCGAAGACTGTATAATTTTTCACAATTGAAATGCTTTCCACATTATCACCAACCCACGTTTCTGTTACCAAGCATAGCTCTGGTTTAAGGGTTGTTATGTCAGTGGACAGATTTAAAATTACATTTTTTCAGACTTCTCGCGTTTATGAGGCGTATCGACGGCGCCGATAGCTAGTCAGATGTTAACTGGCTCTTTGTTTTGATACAGAACCAGGTTTGTTACCTTCAATTTCTTCTTCGGCTTTACTGCAGAAGCAGTCAACTCGCGCCGCTTCTTCAAGACTTTTCTTTTTTGCCGTCCAGGTTTTGTTAAGTCTGGTGGTATGCATATTTTCTTCGTCGTTCCCAACTTGTCTTGAATAGCTTTGGCCACTAAAAGCTCAGCTTCGGATCAAGATGACAGCTCCACAATAAGCAATCTGTTACTATTTTTTCGTCAAATTTTTCTGTCCTGACTTCCGTTTATTTTGATGTCGTTGAAACCTAAATCTCGCGCTATACCTCTAACTTTTTCGACTTCGTCTGACTTTCGTTTCTACACGTTACTATCTGTGCTTTCTGGAGACCACTGACTCTAATAGACCGGCGCACGGTGTCGGTATTAGTTGTAGCGGGTTGAGAATCGTTTTTGTGCATCGTTGTCATTCTTTTTTTGAGGTTTTGAAGCTGTTCGGATATTTCGTCGATTTTCTGCTGTGTTCCTGTCGGAAATCCGTTTTCCTTGTCAGTTTCAACAAGTCATCGTTTGCATATCCAGGCCAGTCCCTTCACTTTGCTAATGGTTGTTATAACTGATGCAGGAACCCCTGAACAACTTTGATGAAACCACATTCCACACTTGAAACACGCAACAGTTTGTTTTGCACTCTTCTCCACATTCACCGCACGGGCTTTTGGTCGCCTTCTTTTGTGATCTTTCCTTCGCCATAGTGTCCCTTCTCCAGTAGTGTGATCACCGTGCCCTTCTAGATCTAGATAGTCTATGAATCGCACCCCGGCGCGTTCAGAAATTCATGTCTTATGAAAAACACTATTTAATAAGTTTATCGCAACAATTAGGCTAATTAGCACACAACAATTAACATGTTTTATAGCAGGTTATATGCTCACTAAGCGGATGGGTTCAGAATAGATTAGAGTTATTTGCTTTCCTTACTGATCAGCATTTTAGTTGAATTGATGAAATGAGAACTCTTTAAAAAGCTGCATTTTATTTGCATTAAGATTACTGACCTTTGCGTAACAAAAAATTTGTAGCCAAGCCTTACTGAGAATCATTTTAATGGCGGTACTTAATTATTTTTCAGATATTCATTTAGTAATCAATTAGACGCTCTACTGCACAAGGTTCTCGATTTACTCATCAGCCACAATCAGTTTGTCATTTTGCTGGTGACAGGATAGAGTTCTGAAGATCAACTCCCACTCTTAGTCTATTCCAAATCTAAAATGAACAGCCGACCATTATCCAGCATTGAAAACACTTTCGAAAGTGCTTCTGGATCTTCACGCGATGGTCTTGACAATCGGTACGACCCAGCTTTGTATCTGTCGAGATTTCGACCTGGTGTGGACGGTGCAAACGAAGCTACTCTTCGGGAGTCGACGACTACATCAAACGTCGAAGGAAATCACGAGGGTTCTCGTGGGGTGAACGTCGAAGTCGACGGGCGCTATCGATTAATAGCAAGGATATTGTCGGATATCGGAGCTTTGCCAATTCTCCCGAGTTTCGTTGCAAGAAACTTCACGGACGCACGCGTCTTGTTTGATGAAAACAACAACCTAAAACCGGCCGATGTTGTTATGGACATCTTGTTCGATAACGATGTAGTCCCATTGGAATTCATTCTGGTTATTGGGGACTACATTAGCGATGTATTAGCAGACCTTTATTGAACCCCATTTGCAGCTGATCGAACGCTTGCCTTTAAAAATCGGGCTGTACAACTTTCTCTTGATCTCAGGAGCTAATTCTAATCAACTCACGACATCTATCATACACACGTGACGATAACTTATCAAGACTCCGAGCAGGTTTCTCATTTTTGAATACTAACAACTGGAACTCAAAATTATCTATTCTAATTATCTTCAAACTATAGAACAAACTTTGTCAAACTTAAGAGAACAACCTCAGTTTATTTGAGTTTGAATGTCCCTGAAAAAAAGCGAAGTTTACTTGAATGTCTCCGAAAAGTTTATTTTGCATATAGTGAAACGCAAAACGGTCATCTGGGAACTTAGGTCATCTGAATTTTCGTCTTGAACCTTTCTCGAACCCATTATCTTTCACACAAAATCTTGTTGAGATAAATGAAATGCTTCTTGCTTTGCATGCAACGACATTGTCGTCAGCGATTATTTATAACCTAATTAATAATTCAGTCTCCCTAACAACGATTATATTCCTCAAACTTCTACTTGAGAGACTGATGATTTCTTTCTTATAATATTGTACCACGTGTGATTGAATGAAGGTTAAACAACAAACTAAAACCAAACTGCCAGTTATATTCAATCATGCTTTAGAATGTGAAATTCGTGAAGTTCATGCCACTAAGATAAGAACTGAGTTATACAACTATCTGAATTTCAGTAATCATTCTCGTATCAATTCCAACATTTAGTTATTTTTGCCCCTAAAACATGTTGCTTTTATTGTCCGCACATCGAAACAATATTTGGAACACTTGGAAGTTACAGTTAATCTGTAAAACAATCAAGCATGTCACCATATTGTGATTAGCCCCCTCGCACTACTACCTTTAAATCATTACATCAATACAAAAGCGATATCAAGGAGCGCTTTTTAATCTGAAATATCTATAAAAATTCTTCCTCAAACAAAGCGCTTCTTGAACATTTCAGTGTTGTGTGAGGTTGTTACCACTGCCTTGGGACTGTTTGAAATTTGATGTGTAGATGTTAACTGTTAGACAGTCCGTCATCAAATAGCAATTTTGGAGCAGTTTATATCCCTATATCCCTGTTTGTATCCCTAGTCAACTTTGTTGGTTAGAATTGGAATGTTGTTTAATCGTTGTAGATTTAATTTGCTTTTTAATCATTGAAGAATAAATGACCAACCAAGATCGAGAAAAATTACTAATCATCTCCAAAAGGCTGCTATTTTTTCTCAGAAATTATTTCTATCTTGCTTGGTTATTTGACATATCGCTATGTGGGTGGCCGCCGTATTGGCCGACAGGGCGTTTAGCCGACAACTAAAAAATGAGAATTTTAACCGACAATTTAAGTAAAATGAGCAATAAAACTTATTCTGAAGCTGTGATTGGCCAATTTAAAACACTATTTCGTAAGCGAACAAATATACCGCAGTTTTTTCATCAACTAGTGTAACGAAGGTCTATCCGTGGTCTGACCGTATTTTACAGCATCTGGCCATGCCTCGCGGGTCATGGCCATGCCTGTGGCCCGTGGGACTTGATATGAATCTATCACAACCGAACTACTGATTTATGGACCAATTATGGACTTTTATTACCAATTATGATAAAACTGTCGGCTAAATTCCTCATTTTTTCCTTGTCGGCTAAACGCCCTGTCGGCCAATTTTCCTAGCACCCGCAATGTGTTATGTAATAAATTAACATTGCAATGTACGGAAAAATTGAGCTAATCAGACAAATAATCTGTACTGTTCAAAAATCAACAGTTCAACTATCCTCATAAACTTTGTGCAGTTTCAAACGTTGTAGTACTTTTAATAACTGCCTGAAGTTTCTCAGATTCTCAGTTTTTATACGAGCAATTTTAAATAGCTTGAGGTTCATTTTATACTTAGATATTTGTCACGTATTTGTTTAATGGTGTGCTTCATTGTCGAAGCATAAACAGAATGAGAACAGACTAAAGTTTCCCCGAATGTTTCAGTGTCCACTTTAATGTCGCTAACGATTTGTTGAATATAGATTTCTGTATTAGTTAACTTTCCCAAGATAACCGCCATCATCTCAGCCAGTGATATGAAATACATATGAAATTTCACGATTTGATCCCGGATTATGGAGGCCTATAGACTTGTTGAAATGAAAAAATTATCTGTGTTCCAGGATAGTTTCAGAAATCCCTATTTCTTGGATTTTATATTGTATACTGAACTATTCAGTTTTGATCAAAGACGATATACTGGTAAGGTTCTGTGCAGAGTTAAAACCGTTCAAATGTTAAACAGTACCGTTAGTAGTAGGAAATGGGGGGGAGGGGGTCTGTCGACCGTAAGTTGGTATCATTTTGCATTGATGCAAATGACATTCAATTTTTACGTACACAATATGCATACAGATTTCGAGGCTAAAGTCCCAATCATGAAGAAATGAAATTTCTGGGTGACAGAACCACCACCCCCACCGTCATTTCTTACTACTACTACTACTGCTAAACTCTTTTTCACTATGATCCTGGTTAATAGCCCTAGTGTGCAGTATTTATGAATCCTGTTTATTTTCTTACGCCAGCTTCCTAGCAAGCTCGTAGAAGACATTTGTGCAGTAACCTGATTACAATTCGCGTTCAGGGTGGATAAATTTTTGATGTGTCAACAAGCAGACGTACCAAAATATAGGCTTTTAAACAAATCTGTTTGGCTGAGAAATGGCCCTCATTGTAAAATATCATGCACTCATTTAGCCGACAAAAACATAGTCTAACATTTTGAAAGGATTTTAATGCATTTGGCCATTTCTCGCGGACCAAGGCCATGACTCAGCGGTCCGTAGTACTTGATATGAATCTATCACAACCGAACTTGAGATTAACTCGCACATAAAATGCGTATACTTTTCTTTTGGGCTTGGTGTGATTTCTAAGCATACGAGGTGAATCTTAAAACATGAGAGTTATGGTGAGAGAATTATTCAACGCTTAGCCAATCAGAAATAATAAATATATTGTTTAGTCCCTTTCTGATTGGCTACTCTAAAGAGTGTAGTTTGGTACGTCTGTCATATTCACAAGCACCAAAAATTTAATCGATGTTAAAACCACGAAGGGCAAAGCGGAAAAATAACTCGGTAGCCAATAGCTACCTTTAAAACTACAAAGGTGAAATTTCTAATGATGACAACCACCTTGTAAGTGTTGCCCTGAGTAGATTTTAGGGTTTTTGGCTCTAGATTAATTGATTGCTGATGTGTTATTAAAATTTGAAGAGGCGTTTTTAAAATACTCCACAGAGAAATCTTTGATTGATTACTCTGGTTAATGATTAATTCAACAGAACCGATTACAGTTATCAAACTGAGTTTGATTGTTTCTCATTATTTGTGTCAATTCAGAACCTTGAAAAACAAGAAAACTAAACCTTAAGGTTTTGCGTTGATTATACATTTAATTTTACTTGAATCATTATTGTATTTGCGTCATAATGTGTCAATTTATTGTTACCAAAACTATGATTTTTACGACTGGAAGAGGTGTTCTGGTTTTGTTTTTTTGGATAAAAGGGAGTCAATAAAATTTCGAAGTTGTTTTCACGCTCTATTTTGACGAGCAGAGAAGAGAGAGTTTCTTTTGTCCATGCCTTCTCTTGAACAGAGCGAGAAATGTAGGCGTGAAACAAAATTTTGCTAAGCGAACGATTTTTTTTGTTCACATGCTGATTTTTTGTCAAGCTTATTTGGTTTTCAATTCTTTTAAAATGTCAGAAAGGTATTGTAGACTAAATTAAAAATCTCCTGGCTGTTTGATAGCGTTTTGAAGCTTTTTGGCACTTATAGGAAGTTTAACGCTAATCTGAAGCTTTTCCAATTTGTTTGCTTATTTTTAGGCTATTTTAGCGGTATTTTGCCCATTTCAATCATTTCAATTATTGTAAATTGAAGTGAAGTCTAACTCACCTAGGCAGTCTCTGTTAAAAAATTATTGATGTTTTTTTTTTGTAAAAAGGGTTTTTGGCTATAAAATTTGACCAAAAGTTTAGCCATTCGTTAAAATTTGACAACTTTTCTTAATCTCTTAGTTTTTCAGAATTAGAGAAGTTTTTTTAAGCTGACTATTGGTTGCATTAATGTTTCGTAGTCTCGATTGCACGAATTAAAGTTTATTGTTTGTATGCTTTCTGGAAGTATATCGAAAAGTAACTGGATTTTTCTAATTTTTACGCGTACTTTATTTTTTTGCCAATTTTACTTGCCTTTAATTGATAATTGGTAATTATTTTAATCTTTAAGTTTAACTGAACAGGATGTAAAAGTGAATGCAGCACGTGAAAACAAGCTTTCAGTTGCTGAACAAAAATCAAAAGAAGAGAGAAAAAGAAGAGTTTTTTTGTTCATTTATAAATCTGCGAACGACAGAGAAAGTCGGCGAGAAAAATTTCGCTAAGTGGAGAGAATTTTTCAACGTGCGGATTTTTTAAAGCAATGGTTATGTTTTAGCCTAAGTTTTGTCACTCAAATGGTTATTTGTACTTATATTGAAAAGTACTTTGCCGTTTTAGACATATTTTTAGCTGTTTATGGCTAAGTTTTTTCGTTCTACAGGGACCGACTTCTTTAGTTGCAGTTAGTGTTTACTGAGGCTCCGTGTATCTTTCTTGTTTCAAAAATAAGCTGTTTCTGTCATAAAATAGTCATAGTACTGGGTCAATAAAATATGAAATCTTTTCTTGTTTTAACGAGTTTTTTCAAATTTTGGGCACGTGTATTTTATCAAGACTTTTTGGGGAACGTCGTGCAACTTGTGATATTCTTTTAGATAATTAATAACAGATTTTAATTTTTTAGTTTCTTAGTCACTTGTTATCGCTCTTCTTTGTATCTATTATTTTTACATTGATGCTCAAATGAATAGTTATATTTAAAGGCTTTCTTTTTTCAGGATATCCTACAGAAAGTTGAAACAGTTTTCGGTTTCTCATTTTCGAGTTTTTTTCTGATTTTTTAACATTATTTACCAGACTTTTTTTCATGTACTTTTTTAATCCGTTTTTTTTAATATTTAGTAATTCAATCCACTAAAAATTTCAATCCAAAGGAAAATGCCTACGACTCAATTCAAGTTTTGTTTCGAGTCAATCCGGAGTCTTCTGGATCTGTTTTTTTAATTTAGGGATCGAGGGAAAAACCGGAAGCCAAGGAAGAGAATAACGCTCAAAGCTAACTCAAAGCTAATTTTAGCTAACAATTTCGATCAGCAGGGACAAGAGAAAAGAGAGCGTGGTTGATTTAATATCTTTTGAAACAGAGCAAAACATCGGTGTGCAAAATTTATAGCTAAGCGAGAGGTTTTTTCACTTTCGTCTTTGTTGTCTTAGAGGTTATTGACGACAAAAGTGATATTTCAGTAGTTTGGATAACCTTTAGCTGTGTCTTGCTTATTAAGGGAGGAATTTAACGCTAATTTAAAAGTTTTTCAACTATTTTGGGAATTTTAGGTTATTTTAACGATTTAAGGTCCACTGTTTATTGCATTTATTAGTAAATAAATTGAAGCTTAATTCTCATAGGGATTTTTTTAAATTACGGATGTTATCATTTTTTTCGGCTAATTATTCTTTTTCGAAATTTGACAAAATTGAAAATTTGCTACATTTTTTAAAAATTTGTTTGTTCTTTCCTAAAGAGATGTTTTTGAACTTAATTTTGCTTGCCTATTTTTGTTGGAGCAATTTTGTTGTCATGATTACTTGAAACGAAGGTTTCAATTGATGTACTTGTACTATATTGGAAAGGAATTGAATTTTCCTTATTTTTCAAGGCGAGTTAACATTTTGGCCAGTTTTTCTGTCGTTATTGGACATAATGTTGTTATTTTCTCTGTTTTGGTAAGTTTTGCCAGCAGATACTAGATATTTGAAAGGCTAGTTTTTCCGGCAAAGATGATTTCGAGTCGTTTCCGGAATTCTTCCGGCTGTTTTGGACTATTGGTTGCATTAATGTTTCGTAGTCTCGATTGCACGAATTAAAGTTTATTGTTTGTATGCTTTCTGGAAGTATATCGAAAAGTAACTGGATTTTTCTAATTTTTACGCGTACTTTATTTTTTTGCCAATTTTACTTGCCTTTAATTGATAATTGGTAATTATTTTAATCTTTAAGTTTAACTGAACAGGATGTAAAAGTGAATGCAGCACGTGAAAACAAGCTTTCAGTTGCTGAACAAAAATCAAAAGAAGAGAGAAAAAGAAGAGTTTTTTTGTTCATTTATAAATCTGCGAACGACAGAGAAAGTCGGCGAGAAAAAATTTCGCTAAGTGGAGAGAATTTTTCAACGTGCGGATTTTTTAAAGCAATGGTTATGTTTTAGCCTAAGTTTTGTCACTCAAATGGTTATTTGTACTTATATTGAGAAGTACTTTGCCGGTTTAGACATATTTTTAGCTGTTTATGGCTAAGTTTTCTCGTTCTACAGGGACCGACTTCTTTAGTTGCAGTTAGTGTTTACGGAGGCTCCGTGTATCTTTCTTGTTTCAATAATAAGCTGTTTCTGTCATAAAATAGCCATAGTACTGGGTCAATAAAATATGAAATCTTTTCTTGTTTTAACGAGTTTTTTCAAATTTTGGGCACGTGTATTTTATCAAGACTTTTTGGGGAACGTCGTGCAACTTGTGAAGTTCTTTTAGATAATTAATAACAGATTTTAATTTTTTAGTTTCTTAGTCACTTGTTATCGCTCTTCTTTGTATCTATTATTTTTACATTGATGCTCAAATGAATAGTTATTTTTACAGGCTTTCTTTTTTCAGGATATCCTACAGAAAGTTGAAACAGTTTTCGGTTTCTCATTTTCGAGTTTTTTTCTGATTTTTTAACATTATTTACCAGATTTTTTTTCATGTTCTTTTTTAATCTGTTTTTTTTTAAAAATATTTAGTAATTCAATCCACTAAAAATTTCAATCCAAAGGAAAATGCCTACGACTCAATTCAAGTTTTGTTTCGAGTCAATCCGGAGTCTTCTGGATCTGTTTTTTTAATTTAGGGATAGAGGGAAAAACCGGAAGCCAAGGAAGAGAATAACGCTCAAAGCTAACTCAAAGCTAATTTTAGCTAACAATTTCGATCAGCAGGGAAAAGAGAAAAGAGAGCGTGGTTGATTTAATATCTTTTGAAACAGAGCAAAACATCGGTGTGCAAAAATTATAGCTAAGCGAGAGGTTTTTTCACTTTCGTCTGTGTTGTCTTAGAGGTTATTGACGACAAAAGTGATATTTCAGTAGTTTGGATAACCTTTAGCTGTGTCTTGCTTATTAAGGGAGGAATTTAACGCTAATTTAAAAGTTTTTCAACTATTTTGGGAATTTTAGGTTATTTTAACGATTTAAGGTCCACTGTTTATTGCATTTATTAGTAAATAAATTGAAGCTTAATTCTCATAGGGATTTTTTTTAAAAATTACGGATGTTATCATTTTTTTCGGCTAATTATTCTTTTTCGAAATTTGACAAAATCGAAAATTTGCTACATTTTTTAAAAATTTGTTTGTTCTTTCCTAAAGAGATGTTTTTGAACTTAAATTTGCTTGCCTATTTTTGTTTGAGCAATTTTGTTGTCATGATTACTTGAAACGAAGGTTTTAATTGATGTACTTGTACTATATTGGAAAGGAATTGAATTTTCCTTATTTTTCAAGGCGAGTTAACATTTTGGCCAGTTTTTCTGTCGTTATTGGACATAATGTTGTTATTTTCTCTGTTTTGGTAAGTTTTGCCAGCAGATACTAGATTTTTGAAAGGCTAGTTTTTCCGGCAAAGATGATTTCGAGTCGTTTCCGGAATTCTTCCGGCTGTTTTTTGTTTTTGTTTTTGAAGAGTTTGAAGAAGGTTTCTGACCGTAGACAACGAAGCTATTTGTGAGTTTCCACAAAAAATCTTCTAAGTTCTTATGTAGTGTCACCACCCTATGTTCCGCGAGCGTAACTTAGATTGGTCGTTTCCGATCGGTCACCGAGTCACTTAGTATGGTAAGTACTGATAGTGATACTAGTAAGTGCTCGATCACCTACAAATGTCAAGTTTGATGGCATAGGCTTGTGAATAGGGTTTGTTTTAGCGCAAAAGGTTTATACTAGAATTTTTTGCGGATTGTTGAGTATAATAAGTTTCGCTAGAGCTGAAAAATTGTCTCCTTAAAAAGCCATACATGACTTTTAGGACACAGAATTAGGAAACTCCATTGAGAAACATTATAATCTTTGTCGTTTCTAATTTTGCAGTTTGAAGGAATCAATAATGGCATAAAATCAGGTTTTTTAAGCACATCGCATTATTCAATTTGAAGGTATTTTGAAAGAGATATCAGAAGACTTTCATTTTCACTGATTTAGGTAGATGGATGGAAAAGTATATAAAAAAGTATGAATATTGGATTAGGTGGAAAGCTCATATGACTAATGTTGGAGTTGCATATGACTGATTCAATGTTTGAAGAACCAATTTTTTGGGGTTTTATCAGACAGGAACGAAAAAATTACGTGAATTGCTGAAGGGAATAAAGGCTCACCGTTAAAATCTGTCGCGCTATCTTGAAACGTGGGAGCAAGCATGGCTTATCTGCAGAGAAGTATTTTGTGCTTAAATAAATAAGCAGTTCCAAGGCTTGAAATGTTGGTCCAGAAACCACCTTAGTTTAGGTTTCCGACACTTAAATAATTTTGCAAATCCGCAATTTTTGAAAAGTAACTTCAGCGCTTCAGATATAGGTCTCGCTTATTGTTAGAACATTTTTTTAAAAATGGGAGAATATATTTGCTGGGCTGTCTTTTCTTCAGTCGAATTTTTGCTTTTTGTGTAGGCATCGTAGTGAAAAAAAGACACCATTTTGTAGCCCTTGGGATCTAGTTTGATTTATATAAAAAAATTGTCAGAAACTTGAAAAGGGTGAACTCGAAGGGAAGAAATAAAACATCGCTGGTAGAAGGTGACAGATTGAAACTGAAGCTAAAAGCAAACGGTAAAAATTTTAGTATATTTAGTTGAATTAAATGGATTTTTGAGCAATTTTTTTAATCGGCCTAAAAATTAATGATTTATGAACTATAAGACCGAAAATTTCCAAAAATGTATATTTTCGAAATTTTGTTTGCAAAACATCTCTAAACGTCTCTCTCTCTCTCTCTCTGTTGTCTCTTGTTTAAAAACTTTTGTACGAACTATTTCTTCTCTTCATCAAAAGATTTTTGAAAAATTAAAGACTTCAGGCAATTTAAAGCTCTCAAACTAGCAAAAAGCAACTTTGAAAATGTTGGACTAAACGCAGAAAAATGCTTTCTTTTCTAAATTATGGTCATCTCATCGGAACTATCCATTTTAGTATTTTCAAAACCTTGGAGACGTAAAAAAAGGTTTCATGAAATGAACATCAATTCAACCACATTCGTTTCTGAAAGAAGAGGAAATCTTTTACCATTTTTATTTGTATTCTTTTGCAGTGTAAGAGCATGTAGTTCGAACTATGGCAGAATTAGGAAAAATTATATATTTGCTATTAATTTTTTAAAAAATTGATTCAAAACAAAAGTTGATGACACATGAGTTTTTAAGTCTCGTTGATGAGTTTTTAAAGTCTCGTTGATGACACATTAGATTTTTAATAATTGTCCTATTAAGCTCATAAGAAATCAAAATTGAAAAAATCCATTACAGACGTCAACATAGCCGGCCAATTGCCGAAAAATAACCGCCTGCCTGACGCACATTGGTAATGAAACAGAAAGAGAATAAGAGATAGAAATTGACAGAATTTTTCTAATTGTCCAGATGTTTTTATTTGGTCTTCAAATTCTGCATATTAAGTTAGATTGTTAGATTATACTTATTTGTTCCGACCCCACTTTTAGTGGGGGGAGGAACTATATACTCAACTGCGTTTTTTTGTGCAGTCAATTTTGGCCGATCGATATATTCATCGTAGAGAGCTGTGAGTGGTATCATTAGAAAGCCCGTTCAGCGTAGAATATGGAATTAAAAAGATTTTTTTGATTTCCGTTTTTTTCAGTGAGTTATCGAAGTTTAAACTTTGAGAAAAGTAGAGTGAATTCCGTTGTTTTTTTTTGTTCACATTTTGCGTAATTTTTGACCAAATTTTCGTTAATTTTGCTAAAAATTTGAAATTGTTAACGGTAATGTTATTGATCTTATCTTAAAAGATAGAGGGCGGTTGCTGAATTGTTCGATATGAGTTTTTTTGACTAAAATTTATGCAAAATTTTTCAAAAATTGGACTTCTTCGTCAAAAATGGGACCAAATATGCATTTTTAGCCCACTTTCACTGAATTTGCTTAAAGAGGACACCTTGAAACTGCCGTCATTTTCATTGCAAGCTTGAAAAGAGAGCTAGTTGCACTCCCGCTGGTTTTAAGAGTCTTCAGAAATTTTGTTTAAAAATTGATCTTTTTTGCAACCATTTGAACAATTGAATGTCTTTTTAGTCGCGCAGCAATGTCAGGGCTGATATTTATCTCACCATGGATCCATACGGTAAAAAATTTTAGATTTTAATGGGGCAAGGCCTTTTTTAAAAAAAAAGTTTTTCCACTTATAGTTTCTTGTGCATATTGCTGACAAGAATTTCAAATGAGGGCTCTTTTATTGACAGACACTATTTACAAAAAGTAAATACTAACGACCATATTTTACGGTTTCAGAGCAACGCTCGTGTTTTTTATGGCTCTGACCAATTGCTCTCGTAAAATTTTGTGGATTTCTTATGTTTTGCATTCAATTTTTTATACTGTTTGTAGTCCAATGACGTAGTCACCACAATCAGTGATCGGCTTATTAGGAGGTATATTCGAAGTATACAATGCCTTCAGTTATTACCTAATGACTTTGAATTCGTTTGTTTTAAGAAAATGTAGGCGAATTTTTGAACTTTGCCACCATTTTCTTATTTCTCTCAGCTTCGGCGTAGTCAATAAAAACCAGCATAAACCCATTTCTTGTTAGTCAATAAAATAATGTCTGTAACGGTTTTATATTTAAATAATGGATTCTTGGTTTTGACACTACGAGTTTCGATTTTTTAAAGCATAATTGCAGATTTTTTGTTCATTTTGTTTCGTTGTCGAGTTATCACATTATTGACAGATCCAATTGAAGATAAGTTTAGTGGGGAAAATGAACGGGGTGAAAGAAAGGCGTACCCGAATACGTTAATTGTTTTTATTGAATAGTTTGCGCTTTTGGGCTGAGACACTGTTCTCTTGCAAAATTTAGTGATCTTTTGCGTAAATATGTCTTTCTTTTGTTTGTTATACGACATATACCTGATATTGATAGCCCTTAATTGCTTTTCCAAGACATATAACAACCTATTTTAACCTTTCAGTATATAGCTATTTCTTTTAGTAACTTTCAAGCTAACTTTTTTAAAAGAGGCTTTTTCAACTGTTTCCTTTCTGCTTTGATTTTTGTCACCATGTAACTCAATCTCACTAATAAAAAGTCTCAATTACTTTTGTTGACTCAAACTTTATTTTCGCGGTTGATTATATGTTTTGACTGATTGCGTGGGCCATTTAGTTTCATAAGAAATTTTCGAGATTTCTCTACTGTTCCCTTTTTGGGTTTTTTGTTGTCATTTCTATGTAGTTCTTTTTATAGGGAAACCCCCATTTTTTTCAGATGAGAACCAAGTGATCTTTTAAAGCTCTTGATAACATCTTATAAATGTAGTACCTTGAACACTGTGGTTTAAAATTGTTTGTGATGTTTTGGCTTCTGCCTGTTTTTGTTATTTTGTCGTCTCGTTACTTAGTCTGATTAATGACAGGCCCAATTGGCTTTCTGAGGTGTTGCATCTTAATCGACCTCTTTTTGTTGAAATCTTATGTCTGTTACGACATTTGAGATAAAAAGTTTTTCAAATGTTTGAAAAGTATTTGCATTTTTGAGCTTCGCCATTTTTTTAAATTTTTTTGTCGATTTCTAGCTTAGCCTCTGTAAAGACAAGTCAGAACCCGTTTCCAGTGAGCTATAATTAAAATAATAATGGTTATAGTTTCAAACAATTGTTTCTCGGCTTTTACTGCGAAATTTCGGATTTTACTACTGTTACTACAAAATTTTATAACGTAATTGAGAATTTTATATATTTGTACATTTTAAAGGACTTTTGTTTTCTTTTAAAATTATTACGCTAATGGTAGGTCCCATTGGCTTTGAAATATTGCGAAATTGAATGTTTTCGTTGCTCTTAGTAACAAGTTTATGGTTTCAACCGTTGCAACGGTTTCACTGCCATTTCGTGCAAAGCTTAGTTTTGCCGGTATTTGTCCTTCTTTTTGTAGTTGTATGACGTACACTGGATAATGACAGGTCGCAATTGATTCATATGCAGGTATAAATGAAATTTTTGGTGACTTCACTTATTATCTAATGCTAATAATCATTTTTGAAATCAATTGTTCTCAAAAATAGAAACGTATTTCTGAACTTCGCACCTTTTTGCTATGTTTGTCGACCTGTTACCCAGTCGCATTGAGAACAGGTCCCATATCTTTTCTATTGAAGTAAAGGTTATTTTGTTTGGTTTGAGGTATTGTATTCCATTATGGTTTATTGAGCGATATATATGTTTTTGAAACTTTTCTATCGGTTCATCACTTGGTAGCCAATTAAGTCAAAAATGTGGATGAGTGGGGTCGGAACATTATGTGCGTACGCACATTACCGAGCCTCCTTGTTTAGCTTCTAAACTGAATGCTATAAAGCATAATAATAATAATACCAGCTAAAAATCACTTCGATGAACTTTGATCTAATGCACTATGACTTAATGACCGGGCTTCATCTATTAATCCCGTTTCTTTTGATTTTGCTCTTTTTACTTTGATTGTATGCACTGCATTACTTTATTCAATACATAAAAGAATTTAAATTCAGTTCAGTTGAAACTGTGAGTGAAGTAAGTCAGAAGTCACGAGTGAAAATCGTGACCTATGTAAAACAAAAAACGCGATCAAAAGGTAAAGCGACATAAAAAAGGAGAGCGCCCAAATAAAAGCCGTTGAATGGCTGACCGTGGCTATTAAAAAGTTACATTCCAATGTTTAATGTCAAAATTACAGTTACCACTACAATTGCCTTAAAAATTTTACGCCTATTTTAGAAAAAAACGACGAAGACCTAAATGAACAGTGACGAACCTTGAGTTTTGACCAGTTTAATTTTAAAAAATGTTTTTTATTGGGTTTTGTATTTGTTTGCTGATGTGTATTGTGTTGTTTGTGTGTGTATGGTTTTCTCCGTGTTTCAAATTGTACTACACTTATCTTTCTAGAATAATTAATCAGAACGAGCCGTCTTGTTATAGTTCCATTGAAGTTCAATACATTTTCTGAACTTCTAGTTTTGGTGTTCTGTGAAATCCTCTAATTTGCTGTTGTGCACTGTTAAACTAAACACAGAGCTCTAAGCAACCCAAAGAGTGAAGCTAAAATTCACTTAAAGGGCAAGTTAAAGAGTTGCTAAATTTAATTTTGTTTATAATGGAAAAATTCTGACAGATTCTGTTTCTAATTCAACTTTTTAGACCAGTTCTCGTAGAAATTTGACCACTTGTTCCAACCCCCAAATTTTTGTAAAGAACCTTATGCTAGCAGCATGGCCTTTTTTATTCAGCAATTTTGGCCAATTGGTTTTTAATGACTGATATCAAAGTGGTAGGTAGCATTGAAAAGCTCTTGAAAAACAATCAATCATTGATTTCAAGTTTTTTTTGGTTGCTCGAAGAAAAAACGAGGCTTGGATCTTTCTAAGTAATTATTACTTAAACAATCAATAGCCAAACAACGAACGGCCAAAATTATAGCAAGTGATTTGTTTTCAAGATATCTAAAAGCTCTTAATTCTCTAGTTTTTTGGAGAAAAGAATGCAGCAATCATTCTTATCTTGAAGCAGGATAACAAAGTATGAACTAAAATGCTGCATTAGAAGTAACAGACGTTGCGCGTATTACACGAAGCAGGCTGGGCCAAGTGAAAACAAATTCAAGAGACAAATTCCCCCATTGCTATACTCATTCATTAGTCAAATCTTTGCAAGTATTGAGAGTCTTGAATGCTCGATTTGTCACGTTGAGTATTTTGGCATTGGTTTTTTTTTGCCCTGACACTGGCTTAAACAGACTCGAACCTAGGTTAGATGTTCAATAGTAATATAATTCATTTAACGTTAGTCGGTTCATATGTTCTCGCGCTTTTTTAATTGAATTTTCCAGCTCAACCTTTACTAGGATGTTGGCAATTGAACTTGGCGGCGTGAGTCTATTAAGGCACTTAACTGAGTCTGTAAGTAAATTATTTATAATTTTTTGGTTGATAAGTCTTTCGAATTTATTTTTTAATGGCCACAGTTGCAACATACGGTAAGTTTTCTTTCGTTTATAGAGCTTTGATGGGAGATAAAGAAAGAGTTTCTGCTGACAATGATGCAAATTTGAAAATTAGGGATGCTATCGAGGCTCAATTAAACGATAACTCTTTGGTTCACGGGTCGCAATGTGAAAAAGTTCTGGTCTTGGTAGCAAATTACTTACACGATAAGTTACACCCTTCGTTGCAAAAACTGGAAGTTGAACAAAAATTGCGACAAGCTTGTGAAGAACAGCTCAGCGGTCTGAGTGAAAAGGTCAATGATCTAAAAGGCGAATATTCTAGAACTCTAAAGCTGAGAGAAGACGAGGTCGCGCAGTACGAAAAAGAGATTCAAACTTTGCTCGAAGGCAATAAACGAAAAGCTGATTTGTTAACGAAAGCGAGATCTGATTGGTCTAAACTACAAAATGCCCCCGAGCTGTTGCAGAAAAAGCGTGAACAGCTTGTTAATATGGAGAAAGTTTGTATGACCAAACATGTTCCGAAATCTTCACCTGATTTCATGAGGCGGGATCAAATTAAATCAATGTCAGTTGATCAACTGAAAATTGAAGTCACTAGAACGTGGAAGTTAATTACCCAGCAACAGAAGGTTTTAGAAAAGTTATTAGAACAACTCCATTGTAACTTAGATATAAACCAATCGGTTGTACATGACTGTAATGGCAATGTTGTTCAGGTGCCAAATTTTGATGGCTTTGTCAATGTTCCCGAGCTTCAAAAAACTACGCTGGGAAAACACGTCCAGAGCAAGTCAACTGTTGACGTTAATACGACTCAATGTCTTCTCGACGCATTGGCATCAATTGGAAAAATTTCAAAATTGGGCGAGTTGACCGTGAATAAAAAGAAAGTTAAAAAATCGAAATCGGCGCAAAAGTCATGTGACCAAAGTACACATCCGCAAAGTGAAGCAATGATGGATTTGAATGCTCGAATTGATAAGTTTGAAAAGATTGTGAAATCATTTGATGATGAGAAACTTAAAGAACTGAACGAAAAATTGTCTCAGAAAATAACAAGTCTGGAGGCGAAAGCACAAATGTTGAAATGATGCCTTGTTTTAATTTCAGATTGATTAGTTGATAATTATTGATTTGATTTATTTATAGTTTTTAATTGAAATTTTAACCAATCAGGTCATTTGACTGCCAGCTGAACATTGCTTTGAACCCTTTTCGTATATCAATTAGCTAATGAGCTCTGCTTCGTGATTAAAATTCGGGAAATTATATGTGAAAAATTAAGACGAGGAGTTTAAATTGTTTTCAATTTTTAGCGTTAAAAATAGTGCTTTTGTGTACTAATTTTGTTATTGTTGAAAACTTACAGAACTGAAGCTAAAGTTACTTGGGAAATTTGCTCAAAAAATACCCTGAGCTTTGATCGAAAACTACCGGAACAGTGTTTGACCAACAAATTTGTTGCATAAAAAAGCTGACTAAGAAAACATCTGTTTTTTTTGGAGAATTTTGTTGAATGTTTTAATAATTGCGAGTTCAAATAAGCTTTTTGAGTGTCTACCACAAAGTGCTGGGTTTAGTTTTTGCTTTTAAATGCGAATTTTGATTGACGCAATTTGAGATTTTTGGTTGTCAAAAGACATAGTTTCTGTCATTTTTTTTGTTCTATTCTTATAATAGAAATGTAGAGTAATGAGGTAGTATGAATTGTCGAAACAATTATTGCAAAAAAAATATTGAAGTGAGCAACCACAGTTTGATAGTAAACTTGACTTGGGTATCGTTTCTGTGCGTGTTACGAAGTAAATAAAACAACGAATTTTAGCCAATCAGATTCGAGTATTTCTAAACTTTAAAATAAGAATTAAATACGTTCTAATATACGTAGAATGTTCCGAAAAAGTTCATTTAACCTAATTCTAAGTAAATAGAACCATGATATGTATCGATTAAGCTGGTTTTCGGCTTAATATTTTTAGGTTTTCTAGACAATTGCCGATTGAATACGAACTGATTTTGACGTCAATGACATCAGACAAAAAACCTGTTAAATGAACAACAAAAAATCTTGCCGTCTAAGTTCCACTTGTTGCTTTGTACGTCTTAATGCTTACACTAATGCTTACACGTTGTTATGCTTTCTATATGTCGAAAAAAGTTGAATTGAATCGTCCGAACTACAGTTTTACTGAGTTTATATTGGTGCCGCGACCGTTTAACGAACACTGTTACCAATTGTTGTGTTAATCGTATCAAAACGTGCCACCAATCGAAATAAATAGGAATGTGTTTCTGTTTCGATTAATGGATCTCAATTTTAAATAAACCAATGTCATCATATTAGCAGTAAAGAGTATTGATTGCCATGTCCACATAGACACTTCAGATCAGACCAGTGTATACATTCGCTCAGATGAATTGTACTGAGTCTCTAACTGTGAGCTGATCTAGTGATTTTGAAATGGCGTGCCCGCAAGGAGGAGAGGGGCTGATAGAAGCTCCTAGATTGGGCTGTCATCTGGAGAAATCCGCAACGGTTGTACGACATCCCGGAATTGATAGGATCCTAGCCTATACGAACAAACATAGACAAACATGGACAAACGGACAAACATAGACGTGGGCAACTTACACTACACACAACCTTAACTCATGGACACCTTCAATGCGAGAAATAGAAAGCAATCACTAAGATTGTGGTGAAACGCTCCCAAAGGAATCGTCTGCAGCGAAACTCCGAAAAAACTGTAAGACAGAACCAAAACTCTATTTTTTTGCATTGAATTAATTAAAGACTAATTTAGACGGCAAGAAACCCAACCCCTTATTTTCATTTTACATGGAGAGATAAACAATTCTTTGTAGAAATTATTGATAAGGAGCCCCCACTAACATAATTTTTGAGACGAAAAACATCGATTTTGAAAATTTTTGGTCGAATTGTCGAAAGTTTGTAAAAAGTGATCAAGTCGGTTCGTATATCAAAAAAATACCTCTGATATAGAGAAAATAGGGAAAACATTATACTAAATTCTTCAATTTTGAAAATTTTTGGTCAATTTTGAGGCAATTCTAAAAATTTTAGAAAATCAATACCGAATATTGATAAACCGTATTTTCTAGCATAAAGTTGTCCAGTTTAGTGGATTACCGTTCCGTTTTCAAGAAATCGCAAAAAATTGACCAAAAATAGAGAAAATTTGGACAACAGCAGAAATTTTGACAAAGTTGTCAAAATCAATTTTCCAGCAAGAAGGTTCGTAAATTGAGTGAAACTCAATTAACAAGAAAAAGTTGTGAAAATTTTCACAACCTCCGGCCTACAAAAAAAAAAATCGGATTCCCATAATTTTTCTCGTCGATCGTTTATGAACCGTTTTGCCCGCGTCCTTTTCGTCCTTTCGCTTTTTAGTTTTCCGTGTTCCGTTTTTTCAATAACGTCGCTCTCCCAACACTCCGCTTTTCGTTTTCTTCCGCTTTTTTCCGGATTTCAATTTAGTATATCATATGTGATGAAGTTTGTTGTTATTTTTGCTGTAGTATGTTGAGTATGCTAGTATGCTGGTTTGTTGTTTAGGTCTTATAGCTTTCTAGGGTGTGACTTAAGTTTATTCTCGAGTTACGGCTGGATTGCCCTTTGACTTTTCAACTTTACTAATTTACTAGCCTTTCTGTTGAAGTATATTTATTTTGCTGCTTTATGTTTGTGTGTACCTGTATGATTGCTAGTTGGGTTGGTCTTGTTGCCTTCCAGGGTGTGACTTAAGTTTATTCTCGAGTTACGGCTGGGTTGTTTCTTGACTTTTCCAACTATCTTAGTCTACAAATACACTATTGTAATTTATTCAATTTTGCTGTAGTTTGTTTAATACCGTTAGTATGCTGATTGTTTGTTTTGGTTTGGGTTTTGCTAGGATGTGACTTAAGTTTATTCTGGCTAGTTAATTTCTCGACCTTTTCATTCTTTTAGTGTACTACTGCATTGCCGTAAATTAGTTTGTCGTTAAATTTGTCGTTATAAACCAATTATGAACTATTTTAGAGTTTCTTGCAGTAGTTTCTCTCCTTCTTCCTGGGATGTGACTTAAGTTTGTTCTGGAGTTACGGCTAGGTTGTTTGCTTGAGTTTTTGCTGTGGTCTGCTAACATAGTTCTATCCAACCTCAATTCCCGCCCGTTCTCTCCCACCGTCCCGTTTCGTTGCGTAGCACGTTTTCCACCCGCTTTCCCGCACGTCCCGTTTCCGTTCCGTCGCGCACTGCTCGCTCGACCTCTCGTCTGTCCCGTTTCCGTCGCGTCGCGCGTTGCTCGCTCGACTTCCCGTCCGTAACGTCTCCGTTTCGTCGCGCGTTGCTCGCTCGACTTCCCGCGTGTCCTTTGTCTCCCTCTGCGTTGAGCGCATAGCGTTCAGCGCTCCACTTTTGTTTTTGTCTGGCACTGGGTGCTCGACGACATTTCCTGCTCTTTGGGCGGTTTGGTTTACAGACTGTCTACAGTGTGCTGTGTTTGGTGTCTTTTGCGTTGGGTTCGTTTTGCGTGTATTAGGTTTGTTTGGAGTGTGCATATAAAATATAACCGTGTGCAGTGGTAGGATTGCTGGTCTTTGGAAATAATAACATCATGATGTCTAATAGTCTTGATCAAAAAGTCAAAAAGTTGTACGCTGCCAGGTCAAAGCGTGAGGCCGAACTGCATGCTATACATGAAGATATTCTTCATTGTATAAATAGTCAAAGTAGGCGAGTGAAAGTTGAACGCCTAGTAACAAAATGCAACGAAGCATTTATGACTGTTGTAGACAAAAATGAGGACCTGATTGCATTTGCTGGAAAAACGGAGGATCCAAGTGCACTTGTTCCTTCATTAGAGTCTTACTTGGAGGCAATGACAACTAAGAACGACAAGATCCTCGCTTCAGCACGAAACTACATCAACTCTGCTGATGATAAAGTGAGTGAGTTTCAGGAACCGAGGGCTTCCATTCGTTCTAGACTTCCCTCATTGATGACCTCGTCAAAAACATCTAGTCAGCGTAAACATGATTACGTAATTGCCAAAATGAAGCGCGAAGAAATTGAAAAACAGAATGAGGCAGCCATTCGCCTTGCTAAACAGAAAAAGCAAATGGAATTAGATGAACTGGAGGAAAGCAACAGGAAACGGTTGGCAGAGGCAACTCTGCAAGAATTTGAACTGCTGGACGCCGTTTCCAAAGGTAGCCACTCTGAAACAACTGCAAGTGCTAGGAGCTCAATGAGAAGTGAAAAGGCTGTCCAGGATTGGATCAACACCTCACTTGCTTTAAGTTTTAATAACAACGAGAACACTGGTGAACCAGAGATTACGAAAGACCCTCCAGAATGCCCTAGCCATAATAACGGCGAAGCAGTGGATGATCACGACACTGACATTTCAAGGCATTCGATTCCAAAAAATTGTCGAGGCAATTACTTTTTAAGCGTTGAGACCTTACAGCAACTCGATCCATATTATACGCCACCTGAAAATTTTTTGGCTGCTGCTAACACACAGGCGTTGTACCAGGCGCACCTAAGGGCGCAAATGGATCAAACAGGCCAGCAAGGCGTGGCGCTTCCAACCATAACTAACCAAGGAACCGCGGATAGTCAGCCACCTTCTGTACACGCCCCAGGGGCTTCTTCACCGCCCATTCAACAGCCCATTCCACCACAGACGTTCGCACCACAAGAAAATCAAAATAATGCATCCGAGTTTTTTCCACACGCACAATCCAGGGGACCTGAAACATCAAGTCTGCCGATGAATAATTTGGCCCAGCGAATATTATCCCAACAACAAATTAATTTTGTCCCCCGAGCACCAAACGCCACTCTTCCTCCTTTTTCGACAAATCATCCAGCCCCCACAATCAACGTTCCCCTGCACCCAAGCGCCCCACCAAGTCCAAACATTCAACAGCACAACTCCGAACCCGCTCATCCTAACGTCCTTCCCATTCCGAACCCAGTCTTCGCACCTAACCTCACTGCTCCCATCCCACAAGTCACTTTGGATAATCAGCCTCTCGTCAAAACATTTCAGAATAATAATAACCGAGTAAACAAAGTAATACGTTCTGTTGCTCCTCCTTTCCTAACTATGCCCAATATCCCTCTTGGCCAGAACTTTGTGCCAAATATGAGTCATTGGCGGTTTCCACAGCACAGACCGTCAATAGTCAATCAAAACACAACCACCGTGAATAGTCTGCCTCCAAATGTACACGCCCATATCGCACCATCAAGCACTTATGTTCCACCACGAACTTATCACAATTCGCCCCCTTTGATTGATATGCAATCACCGTTAGGCGCGCAGCAGGAAAACCTGATCGCGACTACTAATGTTGTACCTGGTTTAGCCACTCCGGTTTTTCAGCCAACATACCCCTATGTTGGGCCCACTCCGTTGAGTTGGAGCGGTCCGCAGGTGTCTGCACCTGCCCCTCCGATACAGGACAATGCGTCATTGATTAGGGAATTAGCTGATGCAATAACAAGCAAGAGAAACGACCCTTTGCCCGAGTGGAAACTTGCAGAGTTTAATGGCGACCCATTAAAGTGGCATGAGTGGTATGGTCAATTCAAAAGCGCGATCGACTCGCAAACGCTCACTGATGACGTTAAATTGACATACCTTAAGACACTCGTCACTGGTAAAGCAAAGATTGCAATCGCCGAGTTTGCTTACTGTGGTTTAATGTACAAGGATGCACTAAGGACTTTGGAACGTAAATTTGGCCAGCCACAGGCAGTCGTAAGTGCACACTTGGATAAACTAAGCAGTTTTCCACCTCTTAAAATGCACAATAGTGATAACATCATAAACTATTCTGCTGCAATATCCAGTCTCGTTGGGGTTTTCAAGTCGTTATCATATGATGCTGATTTGAAGAGCGCTTCCCTACTTAACCAAGCGGTACAGAAGTTACCACCAAACATGAAAGAGTCATGGTCACTCTTTACGGTTAAGAAGCACTGGGTTAAGCCTACCCTCCTTGACTTTAACGATTGGCTTAAAGAAAAGGCTGAGGCCCATGATCTTATGAAACAAAGCGCAACCAAGGCCAAACCTGAAGAGAACATCACTTCAGTAACCAAGACCAAAACAGCCTCAAAAGTGTTTGCATCAAATTCGCAACAAAGGGAAACAAAGAAGCAAATGCCATCTGCTTCCACAAATACTTACTTTCGATGCATTGTATGCAAAGGTAACCACCGGCTATGGGAGTGTCGAGTTTTCAAGGAAAAGACTCCAACCCAGAGAGCTAAGTTGGTGGCGGATAACAAACTTTGCTTTTCGTGCTTACGGGACAAGCACACATTCCGCCAGTGCCCTCAACCAAGAAAGTGCCGAGCAGAAGGGTGCAATAGTTCGCATAACACACTATTGCATGGAGCAGATAGGGTTTTCCCAACAAAACAGTCGACAAATCCCAATACTATCCAGTCACCTGGCAACACAGGTCAAAGTAAAGCAACTACTAGTCAACAGCCGTCTAATAAGACCACAACAATGTCATCTGTTACTGATGTTAAGGGCCTCCTTCAGGTAACGGAGTTGCAGTTGGTCAGTTCCTCCGGTTTAGATACCAAGGCTTTAGTATTGTGTGATACCGCCTGCAGTAACTCTTGGGTGGCCGGTAGTCTCGCAGATAGACTCGGTTTGCACGGTAAAGCACTAAAGCTAACTGTCAAAGGTATTAATACCGAAGAAGTAGTTGACACTAGGATTGTTGAAGTCACTGTGAAACCAAGAGAACATCAAGATTTCGAACCATTTACCATCAACCCTTTCGTTAAAGAGAGTCTGAACGTCGGCTCTGATATAATTAATGTACAGGCCCTGCAGGAGACTTACCCACACTTAGCAGTCCTTGATCCCGTGACATATTCCTATAAAGACATTGAGATGATACTCGGACAAGATGTCTATCATGCCATCCGCCCGTTAGAATACTTCTCTGCCGATGAGAAGCGTTCACCCGTTGCCGTACGCTTACCCATAGGTTGGGTCTTAAGCGGTCCGTTACCATCAAGTTCTTGTTTAACCTCAACGTGCTTTAAAGTGAATATCGAACATGACAATGAGTTAGCAAGTCAAGTAAAGTCATGGTACGACATTGAATCATTCGGAGCAAACAAGCAGGTCGACTCCAGATCTGCAGCAGACGCAAGGGCTCACGAGATCCTTGAGAGTACCACCATACACAATGGCCTGAGATACGATGTCGGAATGCTTTGGGCAGCAGATAACACCAAGCTCCCAAACAATTACTTCTCATCCCTTGTGCAACTAAAATCTCTCGGAAAACGATTGGCTAAGGATGAAGACCTTAGAGAGAAGTATACTAGTACCATCAAGGAAGACCTAAACAAGGGATATGTAATTGAGGTTCCGGACGCTCACAAGGTTGAGAATCGGTCCGATAAAGAGTGGTACCTACCCCACCATCCGGTTTTAAACCCGAACAAACCGGATAAGGTGCGTAGGGTGCTCAATGGAGCAGCAAAATTTCATGGCGCCTCACTGAATAAATTTTTGCTCACTGGCCCTGATCTGCTCCAAAACCTTATTTACGTACTTCTTCGCTTCCGACAACATACATATGCCGTCTCTGCCGACATCGAGGGAATGTTTCTACAGGTTGGTGTATTACCATCAGACCAACCATCGCTTCGCTTTCTGTGGCGGGAGGACCCCACAACTAACGTTGTAGTGTATCAATATACGCGCCATATATTCGGGGCTAAAGACTCGCCCACATGCGCCAACTATGCATTACAACGCACTGCGAGAGACAATGCCAAGTTTTACCCCGAAGCTGCAAAAGCCGTCCTTGAAAACTTCTACATGGACGATTACCTTGACTCAGTGGAGTCTCCTGAGAAAGCCATCAATAGATCGAAGGAATTGGTACATCTTCTCCATCTCGGTGGGTTCAAGCTTACAAAGTTTGTAAGCAATGTGCAAAATCTGGCTGATCGAATTGATGGTTCGCCTCAATCTACTGAGCCCAAGGTTATTGTTTCATGT
Organism: Convolutriloba macropyga; assembly: GCF_964194025.1. Taxonomy (NCBI): domain Eukaryota; kingdom Metazoa; phylum Xenacoelomorpha; order Acoela; family Convolutidae; genus Convolutriloba; species Convolutriloba macropyga. Next base: position 51,212,188 of record NC_134478.1, read on the forward strand.
CAGGAGGATTCATCGCATGTGCTAGGATTAAAGTGGGATCACACTAATGACACTTTAGTTGTGAGTAGGGGTACAAGCTGCGCTATCACCAAGTCCCTCACGCAACGCTTGGTCTTAAGTCTTGTCTCGAAAGTCTTTGACCCCATTGGTCTTGTCGCACCGTTTACCGTCGGTGCGCGATTGCTCTTAAAAGACATCTGGCGTGCCACAGGACAGCAATGGGATGACGAGCTCCCACAGGACATGGTTCAAAGATTTTTAGTCTGGAGTGCGGACTTACCAAAGCTTGAAAACATCAAAATTCCTCGAAGTTACTTTAGTGGACCCTTTGATAATACAGAGTTGCATATGTTCGGTGACAGTTCTCAGGATATTTTCAGTGCCGTTGCATTTCTTCGAGCCCGAGTAACAACCCCTACGGGCAAGATAAAAACAGAGCTTGCGTTTGTTTTGGGGAAAGCGCGCGTGGCGCCAATGAAAGTATTGACTGTCCCTAAACTGGAATTGCAAGCAGCTCTACTTGCCGCTCGGCTGAAGAACGAAATTATTCAGGCACTTACTGTAACTGTTAACCAAGTATTCATGTGGACAGACAGCACGACCGTTCTTCAGTGGATAAACTCTAATGAAAAGCAACCAATCTTTGTTGCAAACCGCGTTTGTGAAATTTTGGAGTATACCAGCGTTGACCAATGGAACCACGTCGCAACTAAGGATAATCCAGCTGACGCTGGCACGCGTGGAATGTCCGCTGAGGTTTTGCAACTAAGCAGTTGGGTCAATGGTCCACATTTCTTAATTAACACAAGGTTCCCTTTCGTGCCGAACAAAGACGTCATTAATAACATCAAACTTGGCGTCAACCAAGCAGTCATCATAGAAGACACTGTCTCTCTCGCTACATCTGTTAAAAAACAGACAACTCCCGTTCCGTCGTTATTCCCATTTGATAAGTTTAGTTCTTATCAAAAGTACTTGCGCATTGCCGCGTACGTTCTCCGGCTTTTGCCGAAACATGCCGGCTACCGTAACCCCGATGGTAGCATTACCGACCCTACTGAGCTTGACGAAGCCGAGCGTCATCTACAGTATTTGGTGCAAGGAGAGTCTTTTGAAGCCGAAAGAAAAGATCTCATTGACAATAAATTCGTTAAACGGAGTAGCCGAATTGCTCCACATTCACCGTTTATTAGTCCAAATGGGCTAATCCGTTCCACGGGCCGCATCAAGCGGTTAACTGAAGTTGGGTTTAACGTAAAGTACCCAATCATCTTAGATGCACTTCATCCGTTTGTAAAACTGTTCCTTGAACACACGCACGTAAAGCATTATCATCAGGGCGTTGAATACCTAAGATCAATTGTGCAGGAACACTACACAGTACTGAAACTAAGATCATCCTTGCGTTCCATCAAAGCACACTGCCTGAGATGCCGAGAATTCCAAGCTGTAACTATGCAACCAATCATGTCTGACTTACCTAAGGAGAGACTTGCTTACCAGTCTCCTCCCTTCACGAACACTGGCGTTGACTACTTTGGGCCATTCTATGTTACTGTCCGCCGTACTACCGAGAAAAGGTGGGGCTTCCTCTTCACCTGTCTCACTACTCGCGCTGTCCATGTCGAGATAGTTACATCCATGGACACCAGTTCTTGTGTTATGGGAGTTGAGCGGTTTGTGTCACGCAGGGGTACACCTGCCATGATTTGGTCGGACAATGGCACTAACTTTATTGGAGCGGAGAAAGAACTCCGAGAAAGTATTGAAAAGTGGAACGTTGTCAACATTGCAGCTGAGCTCGCTCACAAAGGTATAAAGTGGAGGTTCAATCCACCCAGCGCACCACATCAAGGTGGTATCTGGGAGAGGTTGGTACGCAGCTTCAAGCGCGTGTTGTATACTATTCTTGGCACGCGTCGCCTCACGGATGAAGTGCTGCATACTACCTTTTGTCTCGTGGAGAATGCTCTCAATTCGCGTCCTTTAACACCCGTAAGCGCCGATCCGTGCGATTTGAACGCTTTAACGCCCAACCACTTTCTTTTAGGAGAATACTCTACCGGTATTCCGTCTGTTGTCGGCAATAATGAGCTTGACCATCGTAAACGTTACGCCCGTGCGCAGTCGTACGCTAATGCGATCTGGTCCCGTTGGATCAAAGAGTACGTACCGACGCTGAACCGACGTTCTAAGTGGCAGACGCCTGCCGAGCAACACCTTAAGACCGGTGACTTGGTTTGGATAGTTGAAGAAACCAACCCTAGGGGTTACTACCCAACCGCTCGGATTGTGGAACTCCGTTACGGCTCCGATAGCGTCGCGCGCTCCGCCGTTTTACGTACGTCGACCGGTTCACTCGTCCGCCCGCTTGTAAAACTTGTACCAGTTTTCCCAACATCTTCTTCCGGGCCGGAGGATGTTACGAAGTAAATAAAACAACGAATTTTAGCCAATCAGATTCGAGTATTTCTAAACTTTAAAATAAGAATTAAATACGTTCTAATATACGTAGAATGTTCCGAAAAAGTTCATTTAACCTAATTCTAAGTAAATAGAACCATGATATGTATCGATTAAGCTGGTTTTCGGCTTAATATTTTTAGGTTTTCTAGACAATTGCCGATTGAATACGAACTGATTTTGACGTCAATGACATCAGACAAAAAACCTGTTAAATGAACAACAAAAAATCTTGCCGTCTAAGTTCCACTTGTTGCTTTGTACGTCTTAATGCTTACACTAATGCTTACACGTTGTTATGCTTTCTATATGTCGAAAAAAGTTGAATTGAATCGTCCGAACTACAGTTTTACTGAGTTTATAGTGCGTATGCACTTGAACTTGAATTCTGACCGTATAATATATTAAGTTTGCTATCAGTTTTGAACTGAGTTTTGGTCTCAGTGGGAAATTTCACCAGTATTTTTAGAAACAATTGCCCTATTACATCATTACCCTAACTTTTAACAATTACCAATCTTACTACCTTCTTTGTTCAGGATGCGCATAAAATTTTCCATTTGGTCTAGAGAAAAGGCCATACTCGCATAATTATTTAACCATTTCAAAAGAAAGGTTGGAAAAATTAAGTGTGCAACCAAAGGTTAATAATAAGCTTGAATTTGGTATAATTTGTTTTGGTAATAACATTTGAGTTTGAACTGTTACCGAACTATGCATTAAAGTTTTCATCACTTTTTAAATGACCTGTCTGCTCTGTTATTGGGATGTTCAATTTTTGCGGCTCTTTTTGGAAAGAATGGTCCTGATCGGAACTGCTGATTGATTTGAAATTGAAGTGTTTGACCTTTCATGGTTTCTTAATCACCATTAGGAATAGTCACTTGCTTGTTGGAAAGCCACAAATCTTCGGCGCTTAATAATCGAAAATAGCTTTGTACTTTGAAACAACAAAAAATATTTTGGTTTCAGGTACACTATCTTGGCGCCACAACTTTGCACTGTGTTAGAAGTTAAGGGTTGCTTTTCTTGAAATTTCTATTTCGATTAACATATGAAGAACGTACTTTTTCAGATTTTTTAGACGTTTCATGAAATTTCTGGAAATTGTGGTAAAATCCGAGGTGAAATTCGGTTAACCTGATCTGAATTGTGGTGAGTGAGATTATGATGCCGTTATGTAATACTGTTTGTTGTTTACATATACATCTCAATAATCTATCTAACCTACTTAGATTTGTTGGAAGAAATACGGATAATTTGTGTTTTTCACAGATAATGCACCTCGTGAAGTGATCGCAGTTCGTGTTGTCCTCACTGCCGGTAACGGGGGGAAGGTTCTATATTGTCAGTCGATATTATTGATGATCAAGTCAAAGTTGTTTCGTTAGCAGACAGCTATCTTGTATTTGATGTTTTTTGCGTTTTTCTTTGCGCAAAATTTAACGGACTTTGGTATTTGTGTCAAAAAATTCCACTTATCAGTATCTACCAATTAAGCAACTCTCTAAGTTTTTGTGCCTATAGTTACAACAGGTTTGTCAAAAAAATGTCACAGACAAAATAGATTTCGGAAACAATTTTTTTCAGAAGATCACTCTGTTATTAGACGTTTTTAATAAAAAAATATTTTTCGTATTTTTATCAGTTAGTTTGTCTAATTAGCTCTAATTGGTCATTATAACCTGCTGACGCAAAAATTAGAGTACAATTATACGACGCAGTATTTGATATGCACACTCGTTACCAACCCTCTTTGCAGAAATAGGTTTTTTTAAAACAAAAGGGTTGTTTTGTTGGTCAAGTTTAGGATGATTCAAACATCTTAATTCAAGTGACCAAATACATGTTTAAATTTGCAGTTTAAATCCAATGTGACCATCTCGCGCTCTCTTAGACAATTAATTATACGCTCACAATGGCAATATGGAGTACGTCTCTAAACAAATTGGTTCTGCTCCAGCATTCCTTTAAATCCAAAAAGCAGTCCCTGTATTTGGTTTTTGCTTGAATACCTCGTCCGTTTTTCTTTAAAAGTTTATAGTTAGTACCATAAAATTGCAACGCTAGCGAACTTTGTAAAACTCCTGACATGCAAATAAGTATCAATATGCTGATAACTGTTTTTTATAGGTTTGAACTTGACCTTTGAAACGTTCGATAGTGTTGCAACTTTATGCTATTAACTGTATATCATGAGGTCTATTATTTTATTTTAGTTTTTAGTCGTCTGTCTTTTTGGTGCACAATTTTTGCTTGACTGTTTTTGCTTCCATCACGCTTGATTTTTCGATTTTTTCTTGATGTAAATTGCTCGCTAGAGGAACACCAAGCCGAGGAACTCCAAGTGACGACAGTAGTTTATTTTTGAATGTCAAACAAAAACTATCTCGATTTTTGCCTATAGAAGCACTAGTTATATAAGTTATATAGGCCCCTTCGTACACCTAATGCCCCGTTTAAGCAAGCAGCAATAAAATTGATTGTCCATAAGTCGTTCGTGAGCAATTTATCTGTTTTTAGTTGGATATTATGTTTTATTTAAAACTTTTGTCAATTAGAATAATTGATTGGTAGGCAGTCAGGAAACATGTTAACATGTTAGTCAGTTTTTTGAGCAATTAAACTAAACTTGAGTTGAAGATTATTTTAGCGCTCTAAAAAGATTAAGTTGTGTGTTTAGGCCTTCACGTTGGCTAGTGCAACTCGTCCACAAATTTTGTCATTATGATCTTGCGTTGAGTTTAAGTTTTAGCGCCTTCTGGTACAGCGAAGTAGACACTCTTTGTTGAGGTTTACTTTAATTTCAGTTTAGATGGTTTTGAGTTGTGTGATGGTGGTTCTCACATTTTTCGAGAAGCAAGTGTCTTTGTTAGTGCAGCAAGCACTTTGTTTTTTTTTCTAGTTTTTTGAGGGAATCCTTCACTAACACATGTACTCAGTTTTAAGCACTATTTGCTTGTTAGAGAAATAAAGCGCTTGATGAAGTATATGTACTGATAATGCAATATTAAAATCTCCAATAAACCTATAAACTGGTCCGTTCAAGAGATCAGTGAATGTTTACGAAGAACCAATACTTCATGAGCTATAAGAGTTACGGGAAAATCATCACCTCAACAGAAAAAATCTTCAGACTGGGTTCACCAAAACTCTCTTTTGAACCTTAAAAAATGCTTTTTTAAATGCCTTCCGTTCTTGCTGAATAACGTCGTCAGTTTTAATTGACAACGAGAAACAGCTAAATGATACTTAATAGTGGCCTCAATTATGTTGTAAAATAACTAACTCTCTAAGTTAGTTAGATACTTAATACAGTGTGTAGTATTTTTAAAAACGTGAATTTTTGAACTTCACCAACAATATTTTAATTGGCGAGTTTTGATCTTTCATTATTTCAACGATTGAAGAATCAATTATGATTAAATAATAAAAATTTCACGGGATATCATAGAATCTGGCTTGCTCCACAAGATAAATAGTCTAAGCACTGACCGTGAATTTTTGATTTTAACTGACCTCTTCTTTTCTAAGCCTCAAGATTTAAGGAAAGTTTTGGAGACCAGAAATTTTTGTTCAATTCATATCAATTTTATTTCTATTTGATGGAAACTCTCTCTCTCTCTCTCTCTCTGAGTAAGACGTTAAAAGAATATTTTGTGTTATTGACAGGAAGAAGGTTTTTGATACTTCCCTAAAGTTACTTTACTTTTTCGTTGCCATATAGAAGAAATGTTTTCTGGGTGGAGGTTTTTGTCTTGTTTTTTTTCAGATTTTAACCAGCCGGTGTGATTTAATATAGTGCTCAACTGTATTTGATATCAAATATGCCGGTTCAAAGTTTTGGTAATGTTGTTGAAGGCTTTTTAAGTCCAACTTTGATGGCTACATATTTCTCAACAGCTCAAATCCTACGACAGGCATTAGGTGCCATGAAATTAATTTTCACCATGTTTTATTAAAAATGAGATCAATGTGAATTGAAAAGTTATTCAGAGCTAGCCCTCTGCCCATAACTTTTTACCACGATTTGCTCATAAAATAGACAAATAACATAATAGCTTGGCTTAAATGTGCAATAATGCTGAGCTGATTTGGAGAGCAAGTTTTGCAAAGTTTTTTTGCTGGTAATTTTTCATGATTTATAGGACAAATTCAAAAACTCTCCTTGGTTTGTAGTTTTTTTTTCGACAGAACGTTATAGGGTTGTAGAAGCTTTCATCGTTGCTCAGTCACTTTTTTGTGAAAATTTTAAACCAAACTGACTGGCAATGCTTAAGTAAGCAATATTTTTGAATTAATTTGTTCTTTTTATGTCTTTGTTTTGTTTTACAGAATTGCACGAAGATCTCTGAAGGTTTTTGGAAACATTGTTATGGGTAGCGATTGGTTTTCGATTTGGACTTCACTAAATGGCATAAGCGGTTAAAAGAAATTTGGATTTTTTTCAAAAACGCTTCTCGTTTTGCCTGATGACCGTCACTTTTGTTTCAGTTAATTCAAAAAAGAGGGTCTGATCACTTTTGGTACATCTAACAGCTCGCATATTTAATTTTCCTTTTTTACTCGCACCTTTACATTGTTGTTATTTTGGAAAAATAGTAGAGATAAAACTAGGTGAGAAACTAGCTGACGTGAATTTTATGCTTGGGTGTCAAATACGACTGTGGGAAAAACGCACTTTTGTCATGGAACATTCTTCCTTTGATAAATAGGAAATTGGTACAGAAATTGTCCGCCTTGATAAGAAATTAGACCTCTTGGAATTGTTGCTGAGTGCTGTATCATCGGCAGTATTTGACCTCAACTGATCATGTTTAACGAAAAATTTTGAAGGCAACGCCTGAAAGGATAATAAAATACATTCTCTTCACGTTTTTTGAGATTTGTTTGTTTCAAATTTATTCGTGATATTTTTAAAACTTGGTGGTAGTAATAGGAAAATGTTTTTTTAAAATTAAATTGACCCAAATTTCAGATGTCGAAATTGTTGCTATGTTGAGAAGTAATTTTTTAATCGAATATAATTATCTGAAATTGAGTATTATTCATACAATATTGTCGAAAATCCTGTTCATATGTACGAAGAGCTGATAAAATTTGTAAGCTAATTTTTGCGGACGTTTTTTTGAGTTTTATTTGAAGTCTGTCCACATTTGATTAAGATTAAAAATTGAATGTGCGTCATCAAGGGCTATAACTTGGCATCTTAAAACGTTCTCTTCAGTCATAACAAGAGGTGACTTGAGGCGTATCTAGACTTACTTCTTAAGCACAAATGTTTAACCAATTTGGGTAATTATGAAACTTGTTTGAGGTCTACTCCAGTGACTTATTGGTATTGTATATTTGAAAGAACAGCTGAAGTTTTAGCTCTAAACTCTTTCTCGTGTTCAACTTTCTCCATTCAAATACATAGACTCGATTCAAACGTTTACAAATGTACAATCGGCATGCCTCGGTTATTACGTAACACCAAACAGTTCAGTTTACCATTGAATCAAAGCAAAGCTTATACCACACAATACAAAACTGGTCATCAAATTTGAACAACTGCAGTGTAATTATGCTGTTCAAACATAAGTTTTATAATGGCATTATAACTTTCTACAAGTTTAGTCGTTCTGCAATTCATATAAAATTGAACATTTTTTGAGAAAGATTTAGTTATAAACGAGTTAGTTCATTTTTTATTTAAAAATTTGGCTATGAAACTGTTTTTAATTTTCGAAGAAAAAATGCGACCAAACTGTTGTTGGTCATAAAATGTACACGTCAAAGTTTGCTCATGCATATTAACGATATTCAATTACAATTTACATTTCTCTCAAAAATCTTGGTTAATTACAATTATCATTGCCGCGCAGTTTTCATGAGCTCAAAAACCAGCGTTTGTTCAAGCTTTAAAAGTCCAATTAATTTTCGTTTCATCTGAGTACTTTTATTCTGCTTAGATTTTAGGACGTTATTGAAGTTGACATGAAACACGTTTACCGATTTCCATATTAATCAGAATCAGGACTTCTGAAACAAAATTTCTGAGACATCGTTTATTAAGACAAAGCGAAGAATTGACAGTTGAAATATTGTTTAAACGGAGGAGAATAGATTTGAACATTTTCTCGAGACTGTATAATCTTTACTGAAATTATTACCACGAATTGAAACACAGACTTTGAAACTTGCATTCTTGTCAAGTGAATCATAACTTGTCATAATTTACTCACAAATTTGTTCTAAATAGTTAGAACCTTTTTTTCTTTGCTTTTTGACATAATTTGAACTGTTTCCTTTGCAGCTGTAGAATATAGAGCAGGTCAACTCTGAATGGTTGTGATACAAATTTCTGCCTAGAAACTTCTGAGGAAACTCATCGCGTTAAAAGCTTTTTTCACAACAATATTCCGAGATTTTTATTGCTAAAAATTGTTTATGCAAAAAGAAACATTCCGCTTGTTTTCGTTTGTAAAAATAATTCGAGATTTGAAGTATAGTTATTCTCGGACGAGTAAGCATGCATAGTTCAAATTGTTGAAATCATTTCATGGTGTCTTAACTGTAACGATTGGTATCGCGTTCTAATAGGCCGTATGAACGTATCAATGCAAACATACTGCCGCATATTGCCACAGGTGTAGGAAAGCAAATTTTTATCTCACTGGGTAAAGGGGAAACAGTTCATTTTAAAAAAAAAGTTGTTCATTTTTTATTTGCAATTATGGCTGAGGGTGGAATGAAATTGGAACTTGGACTTGACAGAGGTCAGAGGTTCGAACCCGTGCAACACTCGCCTCCTGGCTCTCCCAGTTTGTTTGTGGGTTTTCCGGGAGATGTAAACAGTGTGGATATCAATGGGGAGAAATACCTGAGACTGTCAGCTTGTACCTCAGGCAATTGTTTCCTCAATTTTTAAAAAAGCATAACAAAAAAAGAATTTGAATCGAATCGTTGAATCCGTTATAAAAAGTTTGTATAGTGAAGTCATTTTTCAATCAATTATTAAGCTAAATCAATTTCTCTTGTTATGGAGGCCACGTAATGAGTAAATATATTAAAAAGTTAAACATTTTGCTAAAAAAATTTTCTTTGCCAAGTTAAGTTATTGTAAGTCCCATATATATAAATATCAAAACGGAAGTTACACGTTCGACCAAGTGGCAATTCATGTCTGCCTGTCCATTGTCATGCTTAGCATATGTAAAATTCCAATAGATTTTCAAATTGAGTGGAGTATTTGAAAAATTCCTAAAAATGTAACAATTGCCTTGCAGTCGTGAACAACAAAAATTCGGACGATGTTCACAGTTTTGACGTGCCGAGAGTTAACGATCCTGGACCACCTGAACTGGAAGCTGATCATTCGAATGTTGACACAGAAAGTTCTTATGACAGAGGCAAGTCGGTCGTGACCATAACATCTACGTCTGAAGAATTTGACAATGAACTGATAAGCACAGGTAGGGCGTGGATTGCGCACTGATCTTGCCTGAGAATCGATAAAATAGACCGTGGTTAACAAAGAATAGTAACTAACGATTGCTGAATTTGAATTTTTTCCATCTGTTAGTTCTGAATGTCGGAAAGATTAGCTTTGAGCATGGATTTCACATTGAAAAAGACTACTTGGAACAATTTTTTAAAAACTTTTCAGGACTCTGTTGGACTTTGTATTCAATGCGCAATTAATTAGTGTTCAACTCGGGTTTCATAGCGGAGTAACTACAATTCATTTACAGACGAAGGTAATTTATAGGGGGGATGGGATATTAGGCGAAAGAAAGTTTTGTAGCCATTAGGCAAAAATCCTGATCTAAAAGAGGTACTTCAAAATCCACTCAATGCTATAAAGTTGTCAAGTGTCCCTAACAGTAGTTTTGACATGCATACACGTTGTTAAAAATACATGACAATTTTATCATTTTTAGTGTTTTGCCTCACAGCCGATGATTTTAGCTGAAAGACAGTGATTTATTTTTGGTTGTCATTATAGCACTACCAAGGCAAAATTACATTTGCTGAAGATACATTTGCTTTTAAATTTTGCTTTTTAAAGCTAGATTACATTTGCTTTTAATAGGTATTATCAATGGACAATTGACCTAGTTAATGAAATTTTTTATATAATTGTGTGGTAGAACTTCTATATTATTGCATACTAAAATTGCGCATGATTGTAAACACCATAGTGCAGCCTATGGTGTTTACAATCATGCGCAATTTTAGTATGCAATAATATAAAAGCAAATGTAATGGCTGTCGGGCACTATATTAGTTCTTTGATTATGTTGCCTACTTAAAATTCTACCGTTATTGTTAGTTTGAAACACTCACGTGCACATTTTAAATTGCCGAAAGTCTGCAGTGCCAGAAGTTAAAATGCGAGAAGTTGCTACTTAGCCAGAAGCCCGAAGTTCTCAGTGACTTCAAGCAGAGCCACTTAACTGTTACAGAATAAATAATAGTCACCCGAAGAACATATTGACTTGACAAAAACGCGCTTGCGCCCGATTTCTGGTTACAATAAAAAGGTACAAGGTTGAATAGAATTTAAGTAGTTCTATTTTTACAGTTTCAGAAAAGAAAAATTTCAGCACATTTTTACCCGTTTAATCGAAATTAAGAAGTTCACAAAATTTAGTATCTGGAAATTGAACGTGTCTTTATCGATCACAATTTTATTAGCGCTTTCTAATTAGCATTTGGGAAAGGCGTGCAATTGAAATTTTGGTACCGCGATACATCAAATAATTTAAGGACTAATTAGAAGGACTAATTCCTTGTGAAAGCATTTAAAAAAATTATTGCGTGATTGTTCCTCGTGTTTTTCTCTGACTAATCTGGAAGCTAGACGACACGGTTCAGGTTGACTTCTGTTCTTCCGACTTTTGCTCTCGATTTTTTAATATTGCTTGATGTGACTATTCAAGTGTATATAGAACTACTAATGTCGACTCAACTAGTAATGTAGGCGAAATAAAACCTTATATAGTGAGTGTCAACTATTTTAATGTAATCGGGGAGCGCTAGCCGATTACATTAAAGTAATTGACGCTCATTATATCAGGTTTCATTTCGCCTACATAACTATAAGGTTCCGACATGTCATAGTTTTTGATAATGTTTGTGCAGCATGTGTTTGGGAAAAGCAGGTGAATAAAGATCGAATTTTTAAATATAAGCATTTAATTTCCCTGTTGTCGTTTTTTTAAATTTTGATTTAGCCAAAAGATTACGAAGTTGTACGTTTATTCTCGTTATTAAAAACGGCGTACTCGAATTACAGAGTTTTTTTATTTTACGACTCCAAATTTGCAAATTTCGAATGTTTTGGTCAACTAATTTTAATTTTCAAATTTCGTTTTAAAGAGCCTGGTCCATGCTTCGTTTAGCAGTACAACATGACAAAAAGCGAGTATCATGACGCCATTCATGAGATGTTTTCATTGGTTGAAACTTAACCAACAAAACTTCTGCAATGAACCACAGAAAGCCTGCTGTTTTCGATCTTCCCTTGTCGATGACAACGTATTTCGTTTCCTGCATGTTCTCTTCAGTTTGGTTTTACCAGCTCTTCGTGGGTGACAATTAAGTTCCTGTTCTCAAGATTGATTCACTGTAGCTGTGATAGCTATAGTTGATTTTTCATCCTGCGTTTCTGTGGGGATTGTTGAGCAAACTACTGATTTAAAACATTTATTGGATACTTGTTGCAATTTTTAATTGTTTTTTTTTGCATTCAGGATAAAAAATATGTGTGTTGTTTTGTAAGGTTCCGAAAAGCTGCCAGCAAAGCATTCTGGTTCTTTGTCGTCGCTCTTTTCTGGTTCGTCTTCCTTGTAGTGTGTCGTGCACAATGGACACTAACGCTTGTGTGGCGTACCCCGCACATCTTGCTACAACTGCCAAATTTGAATTGGACTCGTTCTGAGGCAGCTGGGATGCATAAATTGCCGCTAAAATGTTCTTATGTGGTGGAAGAACAGCATTTCTAGTTGAAAAGTTCAGTGATTTTAATAGTGCAGTCTTTTTGAGATTCGTGTTTAAACTGGTTTATGCGGAATCTCCTTTTGATTATAACAGAGGTGCCAATGACGTTTTCTTTTCTTTCAACTGACTTTTCTTGTATTTTTACGGCATGCCGTGAATAAATTGATGTGGCACTGTTGTTCATCAATGCGGTTTATAACTGCATCGAGGTCGTCAACATTTGCGAGCTCTGCAAGTCGTTTTAAGTCTGCCAGGAAGTCCTCGGGTTGTTCTTTGGTGGCTGAATTTTTTTTGGGCTCCAGAGCTAATTAAAGTTTTTCTTTTGGTCGGCTCCAGCGTACCTGTTCCGTAATTCTTTTAAAGAGGCATTCAAGTAATTTGTGTATTCTCTACAAATTGTAGATTAAAATTTAGGGTTTTACCTGTCAAATGTAATTGCAGATACCGTGCGCGTTGGTGGTTTGCTTGTCGTATTCGAGAACACGCAGTGCTTGCCCTCAGTAGCCCTTCAAATTCTGACCAATTTTTGTCTGGTCGACCTTGATATGGGTTGAGATAAACGTTTGTCAAATTTTAGACACTAGTTTTTAAAGTTATTTTTGTGCTACATTTTGTTCAATACCTTTGAACACCAGGTTGGTTAAACTTGCGGAGTTTCGTTCGTGTCTGTGTTCATTGCCTTTGTACATAAGCCAGTTTTTCCAATCGTGCCATCTATGTTGGCTCTGTATACTTTCAAATTAATACTTCCAAATAAGTTTTCTGAAGTTGACGGTTTTCTTAACTTTCGATTGATTTAAATCTTGGATTGTGAGGAATTGTCTTGTCCTGTCTTTTATCCCGCAATTGTTTTTTCGGTCTTTTCCTTTTTGGTGCGTACTTTTTGGAATGTGTAACAATCTTGAACGTTACTTGCCAGCATTTTTTTTGGCCGGAGTTTTTCTTACCGAGTTATTTTATTAATAAAAATGGGGCAGTGGAGTTTGCTCGTCAATTGACAGGTCGGGCAGGCAGCTGAACGTTAAATTTCGATGGTTTATGTAAAAACGAATGTTTTTTCTGTCAAATATAAAAAATTGTAATTTTTTGTGTATCTTAGTGGACTTACTTAAAAACTTTAATTCTGAGATTAAGACCGAAAACTTTCGAAGACATTTAAGCACTCTTGAAGGCCATTTCCTGATTAATTGAAGAAGAACTTACACTATCAAAATTTCTCAGGGACATCTCTAACATTGTATGCAATTTACGAGAAAACCACATGAGTAAATCTGGGCCTCCGCTGAGTTTTGCCTTGAAATACATTTAAAATAAACATATATCTATCTTTACAGAAGGCACCATCAGAAGGGAACCTGTGAGCATCAACTTGATGGAAAATGTGGACATTCCCAATCCACCATCCAACTCTGAAGCCAATCAGATGGCAGATGCTATTGTAGTTCCAGACAGTCCTACAATTTCGGGTATTTGATTAAAATGGAGCTTGGAAATGTAGAAAAGATCGTAGCGGAATAAAAAGACACACAAATTATCAAACGACCAAGAGTATCTATTTTGAAAAAACTGTACCTACTAATGCGTATTTGATAAGGGATTCAAGTTGACAGATTGTCCCGAAAACCAAGGAGACCATCGGCAGAGTAACTCAAAAAAGTTTTCAATGGTAACCCTAGTTAATCGACGGCTATCTTGCAAGAGTCTTATAAGATTACGCACCATCTTGCAAGCTGTCGGATATGCAAGATTCTTGTAAGATAAGCGACATTATAATGTCTTTAAGGGTTCGAAATTTGCTTTTTTGTTCCGACCCCTCTTGAGGGGGGGAGGAACTATATAACCAAATGGGTTTTTTTTGTTCAGTCAATTTTCGCCGATCGATATATTCATCGTAAAGATTTGAGACTGGTATCATTAGAAAGCTCGTCCAGCGTAGAATATGGAATTAAAAAGATTTTTTTAATTTTCGTTTTCTACATGGAGTTATCGAGGTTTAAACTTCTGAGAAAAGTAGAGTGAATTCACGCTGTTTTTATTCATATTTTCCAAAATTTTTGCCTATATTTTCGTCAATTTTGCTAAAATTTCGTAAAATTTTTAAGAATAGTGTCGCGGATTTTATTTTTAATGGCAAACAAGCATTGTTGATTATTTGGATTTAATGTTTTTGCTCAAAAATTCTGGCTAAATTTTTCAAAATTCAGCCTTTTTCATCAAAAACAGCACGAAATAAGCTACTTTGGTCCACTTTGATTAAAATTACCGGCAGTACACCCCAAACAACACTATTACAATCATTGTGGACTCAAAGGGGGCTACTATTACTTCAACTTCCGCTTAGAGTGCTCTGTAATTAAAACTTTGCCGTTTTTTGCTAACTTTACTCGTTGATTATCAAAATAGCAGAATTTATTTTTAAGTTTTCGACTAACAAATTATCTATATCTACAACATTCAAAAAATTAATTGTTCCTAACGGCCAATAAGCACTAGCAGGGCTAGTTTTGGGCGAATCTTGGACTGTTACAATCCAAAAAGAATTCGGATTGTAATCAGTCGTTCTTTTTTTTTTAAAAAAAGACCATTTTCTTTATTAATAAAGAACAGAGTATATCAAATCAAAGCTCAGGATTTATGGGTCCAATTGGCTTCCTAAGCAGCTCCAAGCTAATGCATTTAGTTTTTACTTGAAACTTTATGGTCAATTCGACTTATAAAATTAATTGATTTTTAAATAAATAATGGCTTAATGAACTTTTCCTCTTAATTTGGTCAACTTGTAGCTTAGAAAGAATGCTTTTTCGTTCTATGGATTCAAAATTTAGTCTCGATTGCAGTTTTAAGCTTGAATTTATTGTTTTCTGGCTTTGATAATACTAGATTTCAGAATTTTGTTTTTAGATATTTGCCAGTTTATCACGTTTTCTAGTTTCGTCGCATTATCACATTGTTGACATTTCTCATATCACATTATTAGCGTTCAAAATAAGACACAATGGAACATATCAAAACCCTGAAAGATATTGATTATCGTTTCAACGGCCTCGACACTTCTTTCTTGAAGATTTTAATTGAATTTTTTAAAATTTTGTCTTTAACTGTCGTTTTTTTGTCGTTTTAGTCTTCTGAAATTTCCTGTATAGTGATAGGTTTCATTAGCTTTTCATGGAAGAATAGATGAGCCGATATGCCGATTTAGTAGATAGCTGATGGCTTCCATGACTTTGAAAACAATCGTTTTCCAAAACTAAAAAAAAACTTTTTAATTTCGCAAGTTTGTTCTTTTTACTATTCTTTTTGTTACCTAATATCGTTAATTACAAGTCAAATATGGCATTATGGGTGTCAAAGGAAGGTTTTAAAAAGGGATTGGTGTACCAAAATCTTTTTTAAAAAAATTCGTTATGACCCTACTGGCTTCGACACGGGTTTTTGACAAAAAAGTAAATTAATTCAATTTTTGTCAGATTTTACGTTTTTTTTGTAGACTCAAGACATATTCTGGATACTTGCTGGTCTCATGAACTTCCTTTGGGTGAAAAAACGGCCCCATTTAAATATATAATTCTGTAATTAATGTCATTCATGACTTTGGATGTAATTTTGTTCCGAAAAAAATCGGAAGTTTTACATACTTTTGCCCTTTTCTCTTTTTGTCTACTTGTTACCTAGTCTCACTAATGAATGGCCACATACTACATTAACAGTGTTTGAAGAAAGCGCAATTGAATAAGTTTTGAGGGCCAAAATATGGTTTGACGGTTTTGACAGCGTTTTCTGGCAAGTTTCAATTGAATTTTTGGTTGTTTTTTTGTTGTTCTTTTTAGCCGTTTAAAAAATTGAATAAGGACAGGTTCTAATGCACTTCTATAGAAGAATTGTTAGTCGTAAACCTCTGGCATTTTTTACTTGATTTCCAATGGTTTTCATTACTTTGAAGCGAATTGTTTAAAAAAATTAAAGGATTTTTTTAACTTTACTGTTTTTCTTCTTTTTTGTCAAATTGTTACCAAATCTTTTTATGGACTGGTCCCATATCTTTTCTGGTGATTTACAAGTTTTTTTTAGTTAATCTGACGGTGTGTTGACTTTGTTATTAAATTTTGTTTTTTAATACGGACATAAAGTTTTTGATGTAATTAATGTTTGTTGTTGTTGTTGTTGTTTGATTTTGCTGTTCGTCCTGACTCGCTTTCTTAAAATTGGTATATCACAGAAATCTAATACATCAATTTTTACTCCACTGAATTATTTGCTTTGGAGGCTATCTTATCGTTCATACACAATTTTTTTGAAAAGTACTTCCTCAAAAAATAATTTTTGGACTTTTCTATCTGCTCCTCATTTGGTAGACAATTATGCCGAAATTGTGGATGAGCGGGGTCGGAACCTTATGTGCCATCGCACATTACCGAGCCTCCTTGTTTATTTTAAATAATGGAACTGTCTACTTGTCAATGTTTGCTTGTTATGAGTTATTGAAAAATTACTGGTTTTCGATTCTCCAACAGGGATATATTTGGTGCTCTAATCTTTATCCCCCCATCACTTTGTTTCCTTGCATTTATATACTCTTTATGACAGACGCAATGATCATATTTTTGATAGCAGAGGCTAAAGGCGAACAATTTAATGAGCTTTGTTGACCAATCAAGTTTGCTTACGAAAAAAAATGCTAAATGTAGATTCTCCGTCACTCATCTGATCAAATAACTTTTTGATTTCTCGTTTTTTTGTGACGTCGAACCAAATTATTTGAGAATAGTGATTAGAGAAAATCAAATTAGCGCAATTCTCGTGCTTCTGGCCAGACTTGTAGGTGGACTTGGGTGACAGTTCTTGGTGACTTGGGTAAATAGGCCGACTTATGGCCAGTTATTGCCCTGAGGTGGCACGATCGGTTGGTCTTTTTAGCATGTAATACTTTACGGTATGGTTTCTCCAAACTCTAGGTGAGCATTTATGTGGATTTTCATGTGTTGCACTAACATGTAGCTCTAACTACCTTGTTCTATTCGGCTCTGCATATGGTGAGTGCCAGAAAAGCGCATAACTTGACGATTTTTAAATTATTCATTTTGTATTTCATCTTTTTTTTAACAATTATTGAATTCCAAAAGAGATTATTTTACATCGTTTCCCTTGTGTTTCTGAGAGAAAATTATGACTGGTATATTTTTGCAAACATTTGACAAAGATTCCTGCAAACAAAATTCTGTCTTTTCTGGAACCACCCAGCTATGTTCCATTACAGTTTTGGCTGACTGTTTTCTGACCAACTGCTTTGATTTGATATAGAGTCGCTCTGATGTTCAAACGCTCTGAATGTGCTGTTATTTCTGAAAATTAAAAGAAACTTAATGCCAACGACCTCAAATCCTTATTCAGCAGGATGAATTTATTATTTTTGTTGGCTCATAAAAGTTTACTATTTCAGTTTCTTCGGTGGCATCCAGCAATGCTCAATTCTTTGGTGGTGCTGATCCAATTGACACCTCATTTGACGCACCAAGAGGCGAACCGTGAGTCAAATTAGATTCTGCTGCTGACAATGTTTCAATTCCTCATATATTTTTCTTAATATATTCTCAAAAATTTTTTGTCACAAACCTTGAAATTTATTGCGAATTTTCTATTACTGTGGGTTTTCAGAACCTCATTAGAGCTCATATTAGTCGTTCCGGAAATTTTTGTCAACAAATAAAATTATGCTGAAATGGCAATGATTCATTTCGCCAAATTGTAAGTTTCAATGCTGGCTGTACGCCTCTTAGTTTATCTGAAGCTAAGGAAAAGAAACGTCATGACAGCTTCATTGCGTGATCAATAATTCTTGAGCTTAAACAGGAATGGCATCATTGTAACGCTCTTGATAGACTGTATTGGTTGTTGAGGACACTGTCTGAATTTTTTTGGCCCTTTTATGCTAAAATTATTTTCAGGGCCACCCCTATCGAGGTTGACCCCTATCGAGAAAATAATTTTTGTTTCTCTTGAGTCAGCATAGTTGAAGAACGCTAATTTCAACTATATATTTTTCGTTGCTCTCAAACTAGGTTTGTAGCAATTATATTAGCCCTGTTGGTCGTTTTTATGCGATTTTTCGGTAGACCGATTTTTCGTCTGACCCATGTGACTTTTAGTCCTCAAAACGGGATAAACAGGTAGCGCCCAGCGGGTATTTAGTTCTCTGAGCCTTTCAGCTTAATAGTCTCCAAGTCTGCGATTAAAGGAAACTTTTTTCGAGACTTATACTTATGGTGTGAAGGGCGGTTCTTAGAGGTTGACCCCTAACCCCCCCCCCCCCCCCCACACACACACACACACACAACAATAACAACAACCCATCCCCGCACACATCAACACACAACCCCTCTAACTTCACCCCCCCCCAATCCCCACCCCTGCACATCGTTCAGGCCGTAAGGGCCCCGTGCAGCCAAAGACCCCCTCCAACCGTTTCAACCCCCCCCCCCACTGTTGCACTCCCTATAAGCCCCCCTCGGTGCATCCCTCCCCCCGCCACCCGCTGAGCTCACCTGGCGCCCCTTCAATTAATCTAAAGCTAGCCCCACTAAACCGTAGCTAGCTACTGACGATGCCAACCGCTCGCAAGTCGTTCGAGAACAATTCGCCGGAAGTTAGCCGGTTATGTTTGGCGTTTGCGCCAGCTTAGCTTATGTCACACTACAATAATGTAAATTGAGATCTGTAGTTTTTTAATCATATTCCAGAATTTAATAAGTTAGTAATATCGTTGTTAGCATTATTGTTACCTTGTTACGAAAATCTATACCTACAATAGTTTTCCAGGTTCTGGACTGAAAGTTAGCTGTTTCAATTGAATGATATCCGGAGCTTCCCAGAGATACCAACGACGTTACCAAAGAATTGTTTGTCTTCGACCATGCTTGCATTAAATTATTTTTCGTTGTTTATGATAATAAGTACAACCTCTCTTGTCTTATAAGTTAAACTAGTTAAATTAAAGTACGCTTTACTGTTTAAATGATGCTCTACTCTTTCTCTGTGTATGTGTGTGTGTGTGTGTGTGTGTGTGTTTGTGCGTGTGTATGTCAATCTTTCTTTCTTTTTTTCTTTCTTTCTTTCTTTCTTTCTTTCTTCCTCTGTATCTCTTGTTAATAGCCGCACAGCGATAGCTGGGGCTATTATTGGCCTTCTCTTGTTTTTTTTTTATTTCGTCGTCATGATTTTTGTTACGACCATATGACGTCACAGCCACTTTTTGTTCATTCGTTCATGCATTTGCAACTGAATTGCATGTGTGACGTCATTTTTCGCTGTTAGTGGAGCGAGTTTTTTGTTCATGCGCGTGATTAAATTTTTGGTCACACTTGACTTACCTCTCTCTAAAATGACTTTATCAATTTGAAATTGACTTTTATTTACTTTAACTCAAAGAGATAAGGTCAATTATGTGTGTGTCACTCTAAATGAAGGTTATTTGAGATCAGCTAATAGAGGCAGCAATAACATATACAGATTTTTAATCAAAATATAACAGATCAGCCTTCAATGAAAAGACGATTTTTTTGGTCTGTCTTTTTGACTGTTTTTTTAGACTGCCGATCTACGAATCTATTGCGGCTATTTTCTTGCAATCTGCCAGCTATGTTTTTTATTTCGAAGCTGAAAACGTTTCTTGATAGAAAGGTGAAAATGAACGTCTTTAAATAGCTGCGATAGCGATAGTTTTTAAACTTTTTTCAGGAGTTTTTTCTGAGTTCATTAAAGGGCTGCTAATGTTTTATAGGACTTAGACACTATTTGTTTTCACTAATTATAAGTATTGTTTGCTTTTCGTTCGTTCTGTATCTTAGTTTTGTGCCGTCGCTTCACTTTATTAATGGCAGGTCTCATTGGCTCTATTACGAGGCATGATTGAGGCATAATTAAGGTCCATTGCAACGACCCTTAAATGTTACTTTTGTTACATAATCCTTTGGTTGTCTTTTTAATTTTTATGTGCTTCAGAGTGAGAAGATATGGTTGTATTCTACAATATTGTTATCGTCTACGATATCTTCCTGTAAAAATTTACTTACTGTCTTGTTATCGGTTTTAATGATTTTAACGATTGCGTTTTCTGAAAAAAAATGCGAAATGTTTTTCATGTTTTGTTTCGTGTTTTTGTTATTTCCAGCGTTGACAATCAAAGGCTGTTCTTCTAATGAGGCTGATAGGCAGACCTTCTGTTTATTCAAGTCTTCATTTTTTAGTTCGGGTGTTATTCCTGCTATGTTTATTTTTTCTCGCCGAGATTTTTGTTACGACCATATGACGTCACGCTTGCTTCAAATCTTTGGGATCAGCTGAAAGTTTTTTTTCAGAAATCATTTATCTTACTCTAAATCTAGCTATTTCCAATTCATCATTTTAGTTTTGTGTCAAATGATTCAGTTTTCCGAACAGTTTAATTTTCCTATGATTTTTTATTCTCCTATGTTTTTTGTTATTGAGCTGGAGTTACCTCTTCATCAATTATTTGGTAAAATACCGTCCAGTATTAATATTATTGCGAAATAGAGATGCTCCATGCGTCTGTTTTGTTGGTTGATGTCGATTTTTTATTTACAGAAAATGTGTTTGTTCCATACTATGATGCCGATTTTTTTTACATAAAATGCGTTTGTTCCATACTATAGGAATTTGATGATTTGAGTAATTGAGAAAACCACATGGGTAAATCTGGAACGCCGCTGACAGTTTTGCCTTAAAATACATAAAAATGAACGCATAATATATCTTTATAGAGGCTACCATCAGAAGGGAACCTGTGAGCATCAACTTGATGGAAAATGTGGACATTCCCAATCCACCATCCAAATCTGAAGCCAATCAGATGGCAGAAGCTCTTGTAGTTCCAGACAGTCCTACAATTTCGGGTATTTGATTAAAATGGAGCTTAGAAAAGTAACAAAGATCTCAGCGGAATAAAAGAAACAAAAATTTTCGAACGATGAAGAGTATCTATTTTGAGAAAAGTACCTGCTAATGCGTGCTTGATGAGGGATTCAAGTTGACATTTTGTCCCGAAAACCATGGAGACAGTCTCCAGAGTAACTCATGTACAAAAAAGTTTCCATTGGTAACACTGTTTAACCAACGGCTATCTTGCAAGATCTTGCAAGATTTCGCACCATCTTGCAAGACGTTAGATATGCAAGTTTTTTGCAAGATAAGCGGCATTATAATGTCTTTAAGGGTGCTATATTTGCGGTTTTGTTTTAAAAAATGGAACTGTCTCCCTGTCAATTTTTGCTTGGTATGTTTTATATTGCAAATTACTGTTTTTCGATTCTCCAACAAGGATATATTTGATGCTCTAATCTTTATCCCCATCTTTGTTTCCCTGGATTTATATACTCTTTATGACAGAGTCAATGATTATATTTTTGATAGAAGGGGCTCAAGAGGAACAATTTAATTAGCATATTTGACCAATCAGGTTTACTCACGAAAAAAATGCTAAATGTGATTTTTCCGTCACTCATCTAATCAAAAAACTTTCGGTTTCTCATTTTTTGTGACGTTAAAACGAACTGATGTGAGGATAAAGATTATAGCATCGAATTAGCACAATTCAGGTGCTTATGGCCAGACTTGTAGGCCGGCTTGGGTGAGTTCTTGGTGACTTGGGTAAATAGGCCGATCTATGGCCAGTTCTTGGCCCACATATAAGGTACCATTGTCAATAATGTCATGCAAAATTTGTTTTGAAACTGGAAGAGTTTTTGCCCCCTGAGGTGGCACGATCGGTTGGTCTTTTTAGTTTGTAAAAACTCAGTCTTTAACTGTATGGTTTGTTCAAGCTCTAGCATTTCTATGGCTTTTCATATGTGGCACTAACATGTAGCATGAATTCTTCTATTCGGCTGTGCATATTGTGAGTGCCAGAAAAGATTATAATTTGACGATTTTCGACCGGTTTTTCGTCTGACCCATGTGACTTTTAGTCCTCAAAACGGGATAAACAGGTAGCGCCCAGCGGGTTTTTTGTTCTCTGAGCCTTTCAGCTTACTAGTCTCCAAGTATGCGATTAAAGGAAACTGTTTTCGAGACTTATACTTATGGTGTAAAGGGTGGTTCTTGGAGGTTGACCCCTAACCCCCCTCCACACACACAACAACAACCCATCCCCGCACACATCAACCCAACCCCTCTCACTTCAACCCCCCCCCAATCCCCACCCCTGCACATCGTTCAGGCTGTAAGGGCCCGGTGCAGCCAAAGACCCCCTCCCACCGTTTCAACGCCCCCCACTGTTGCACTCCCTCAAAGCCACCATCGGTGCATACCTCCCCCCGCCACCCGCTGCGCTCACCTGGCGCCCCTTCATTTAATCTAAAGCTAGCCTCACAAACCGTGGCTAGCTACTGACGATGCCAACCGCTCGCAAGTCGTTCGAGAGCAATTCGCCGGAAGTTAGCCGGTTATGTTTGGCGTTTGCGCCAGTTTAGCTTATGTCACACTACAATAATATAAATTGAGATCTGTTGTTTTTAAATCATATTCCAGAATTTAATAAGTTAGTAATATCGTTGTTAGCATTATTGTTACCTTGTTACGAAAATCTATACCTACAATAGTTTTCCAGGTTCTAGACTGAAACTTAGCTGTTTCAATTGAATGATATCCGGAGCTTCCCAGAGATGCCAACAACGTTACCAAAAAATTTTTTGTCTTCGACCATGCTCGCAATAAATTACTTTTCGTTGTTTATAATAATAGTTACAATCTCTCTAAAGTACGCTTTACTGTTGAAATGGTGCTCTACTCTCTCTCTCTCTCTCTCTCTCTCTCTCTCTCTCTCTGTGTGTGTGTGTGTGTGTGTGTGTGTGTGTGTGTGTGTGTGTGTGTGTATGTGTGTATGTGTGTGTGTTTGTGTGTGTGTGGCAATCTTTTTTTCTTTCTTCCTTTCTTCCTCTGTATTTCTTGTTAATAGCCGCACAGCGATAGCTGGGGCTATTATTGGCCTTCTCTTGGTTTTTTTATTTCGTCGTCATGATTTTTAATACGACCATATGACGTCACAGCCACTTTTTCATTCGTTCATGCAATTTCAACTGAATTGCATGTGTGACGTCATTTTTCGCTCTTAGTGGAGCGAGTTTTTTGTTCATGCGCGTGATTAAATTTTTTGTCTTACTTGACTTACCTCTCTCAAAAATGACTTCCTCAATTTGAAATTGACTTTTATTTACTTTAACTCAAAGAGATAAGGTCAAATGCGTATTTGTCACTCTAAATAAAGGTTATTTGAGATCAGCTAATAGAGGCAGCAATAACTTATATACAGATTTTTAATCAAAATATAACAGATCATGCTTCAATGAAAAGACGATTTTTTTTGGTCTGTCTTTTTTTACTGTTTTTTTAGACTGCCGATCTACAAATATATTGCAGCTATTTTCTGGCAATTTGCCAGCTATGTTTTTTATTTCGAAGCTGAAAACGTTTCTTAATAGAAAGGTGAAAATGAACGTCTTTAAATAGCTGCGATAGCGATAGTTTTTAAACTTTTTTCAGGAGTTTTTTCTGAGTTCATTAAAGGGCTGCTAATGTTTTATAGGACTAAGACACTATTTGTTTTCACTATTTATAAGTATTGTTTGCTTTTCGTTCGTTCTGTCTCTTAGTTTTGTGCCGTCGCTTCACTTTATTAATGGCAGGTCTCATTGGCTCTATTACGAGGCATGATTGAGGCATAATTAAGGTCCATTGCAACGACCCTTAAATGTTACTTTTGTTACATAATCCTTTTGGTTGTCTTTATAATTTTTATGTGCTTCAGAGTGAGAAGATATGGTTGTATTCTACAATATTGTTATCGTCTACGATATCTTGCTGTAATATTTTACCTATTGTCTTGTTATCGGTTTTAATGATTTTACCGATCGTGTTTTCCAAAAAAAATGCGAAATGTGTTTTTCATGTTTTGTTTCGTGTTTTTGTTATTTCCAGCGTTGACAATCAAAGGCTGTTCTTCTAATGAGGCTGATAGGCAGACCTTCTGTTTATTCAAGTCTTCATTTTTTAGTTCGGGTGTTATTCCTGCTATGTTTATTTTTTTCGCCGAGATTTTTGTTACGACCATATGACGTCACGCTTG
The DNA here is from genome assembly GCF_964194025.1 of Convolutriloba macropyga. Lineage (NCBI taxonomy): Eukaryota > Metazoa > Xenacoelomorpha > Acoela > Convolutidae > Convolutriloba > Convolutriloba macropyga. The sequence continues at coordinate 51,236,771 of NC_134478.1, forward strand.
CTTCAAATCTTTGGGATCAGTTGAAAGTTTTTTTCAGAAATTATTTTTTGTACTCTAAATCTAGCTATTTCCAATTCATCATTTTAGTTTTGTGTCAAATGATTCAGTTTTCCGAACAGTTTAATTTTCCGTTGATTTTTTATTTCCCTATGTTTTTTGTTATTGAGCTGGAGTTACTTCTTTATCAATTACTTGGTAGAATACCGTCCAGTATTATTATCGCGAAATAGAGATGCTCCATGCGTCTGTTTTCTTGGTTGATGCCGATTTTTTTGACAGAAAATGTGTTTGTTCCATAATTGCTATAGGAATTTGATGATTTGAGTAATTGGCGCTTGTGTGCGGTTGATAGTCATATATACTACTTGTGAGCTCTTTTGATAACTCATAAGTTTTCTCAAGTCCAATCCTGAACAAGCTTCATAGTTCGTGACAATCAAGTGTTAAGGTTAATCAAAAATTTTGAGATCTTTGCTCCAAATAAAGGGCCATTTTACAAAGATCTTAGACAAACAAGTTTTGTCGTGAAAACTTAGCCCAACCAGATGTCGCCGAAGCATCCCAAGTTTTGTCAATTTGTCAATGAGATCTTGCGTGTCGTTGCTTGATGCATGCACCGAATCCATTTCATATACCGTTATTTTCACGTTTAGCTTAATTTTGGAATATTTTTTAGAAATTTTTGCCAAAATGTTGATATTAGCAACAATTGCATGTTTTCGATAGCCGGGCGACCCAATAACGAGGCTATTTTTTCTCATGTTTGCTTTAACAATCTTTAAAAGATATTCACATTTTTGTCAACGTCAATGAGAAGTCAAATTGAAGCAGAGTTTTCGGCAGCGCAAGAATAGTAAAAGGCGAAAATAATTAGTGGTTTCAAAGGTAAAATGTTTTTCCTCAAATTGCTTTTTTTCTTTGATTTTTTGCAAATGCGTTTAAAGCAAATACATGTATTTTAGTGGTGCGTAGCTGTTTTTGTTTGAATCGATCAGAGGACAGCGAATGAGTTTTATGGGTTTAACTCGATTTTCATAAATCATTTTTTTTTGTTTGGTTTTGTTTGTATTTGTTTTAATTTTTGTTGCCTTGTTACTAAGTTTTATTAAAAAGGAGGTCCCAGTGATGATGTAAAAGGCTTAAGTGAACCTTTGGAATGTTTACTTTAAATAGCCTAATTATGATTAATTTGACCTTAGGGTCTCGTAAAAATGTTAATGAGTTTTTTTTAGTTCTTCCCGTTTTTTTCTCTTTTTTGAGGTTTGATCACTAAGATTGTTTAAGGAGAGGATAGTTGGGCTCTCTAAGGATGAATTAGTAAAGGTTCATTGTGTTTTTGTTTGAGAATTTATAGTTTTTGTGGCTTCGGCGTTTTTTGTAAATTTCTGTGATATTTTGGGTTTGTTGCGCTTTTTGTTTTCATAAAGTCTCATGAAAAATTTATCATGGCTTGTTAAGTCGCCATAAAGGGAATTTTGTATTGTTTGAGGTCAATTATTTTTACTTTCTATTGAGTTGAACTAGTTCTGGGAATATTTTCATTCTTTTTTAATTTTTGCCTTTATCTTTTTTCTTCAGTTCAATTCTTGATCTTAAAGTTTCTGTTCTAATAAATTGAATTGGAGCAGTTTTTATAGCTAACATGTGTTGTTTTTTTAGTGTTAATAAACAGAAGGTTGAACACCAAATTGTTTTTATGTCTAATTTGTCCTCTTAATCAGTTTTTTTGATAGAAACGAATGTTCCTATCAATACAGACAGCCTTTTATATTTAACATATGTAGTTTTTATTAGTGTTAATAAACGGAAGACTGAACAGCAATTTGTTTTCACCTACTAAATGTCCCCATAATCATTTCTTTGAGCGAAAACTTAGTACAGACATGGTTCAGTTGCGTAGATTTTTGTTAATCTTCCAGTTATCGTTCACAAAGCAAATTGAATATAAAATAATTCGAATCTGCCTGAATGGTTCACTTTCTACACCTCCAAAATCGTTGTTGTTGTCTATATCTCTCTCATTCACTTTTGGCTTCTATTTTGACTTCCCACCCATTGAGTGAGAGAATGAAATTTTTTTATAGGCGCGAAGCTGTAAGCTGAGCGGAGCTATATTGCGGTGCTCTTGGTTATTACGACTCGAAGAGGAGTATTGGTTTTCTGAAGGCTTTTTTTTACAGGAAGTACTATTTGTTCAAACGGCGTTTTGACCTAAAAGCGAGAGTGAATAAAATTGCCGTGTGAACTAACTTTTTCTGAGCGAGAGAAGTTATTTGAATATGCGCTGCGTTGAGTGAATGACTTTTCGACTTACAAAAGTGTTTTTGAGAGAGTGGCGCAGATAGATGACAGTTTTTAGCCGTGTTTCCATCTATTTGGCCCAAATTGTTGTTGTAGATTGTTTTTTTTTGTAGAAATAAGTTTTCATCGATGCTGCATGAACATGTAAACCTCTGAAATTAAAACCACAATGTTTTTGCGCGCCTAATGATGCGTTTTAAGCGCAAAATTGACTTGGATTTCTCAAATTTTAGTAATTGTTGGCTTTTTCCATCTATGTCTTCATTTTTGGAGCTTTGAGCCGACTTTTTACTACGCGCCCAGTAAATATGGCCACGTATTTTTCATAATTTATCAATTGAATGCCTCTTCTTGACGTGAGAGTTTCTTGTTTTTATATAGGTGTACACAAACTAATCTGGTTTTGGCGGTTTTTTCTCAGTTTCCAAGTTTTTTTGTTCTTGTAGCTATTTACTCTTAAAACTCTGTTAAGAATTGCGACCATTTATTGACCATTTTCTTAAACTGTTTATTTCGAGCTTGAACTGTTTTCTTTTTTTTTACTGAGACGGGAAGTTGGGCATGTAAATTTTTTGAGCCGTAATTGCTTAATAATGAAGAATCCATGTTTTTTGCTGAATGATTTTCAATTTGATATTTAATTAGAATTTCCTATTTGATTTTATTTTATTTTTCAAAAGTTGCGAATTAGTTTTCTGATCTTTTTTTCAATGCCTGTGTTGTCCACACTGTAGCATGTATGTTCTAAGGTTTATAATTTGATTGGCCCAGCTTTTATTAAGTTTAAAAGTTTTGATTTGAACTAATAACTTGAGTCTTGATATTTTTTTCAATTCTTCATTTGCATCATGTTTTTCACTGAGTTTTCGCTAGACTCACTGTTAAAAGTTTTGGTTGACAGTTTTCTTCTTCGATCATTCATACTGCTAGGTTTTGGTAATATAATATTCTTTTCTTTTGAATATTGTTCTTTCTTATAAGTCTTTTTCATGATTAATTTCTGATTTGATAACTTTATTGGCCATTATTCAGTTTTATCATCGCGTTGATTGGGTTTTGAAACAACAACTACTGCGTACGGTTTTTTAGTTATTAAATAATTACAGTTTTTATGGTATAAATTAGTGCTGCTAATGAGAAAAATTACGCAAGTTGATAAATTTTGTAACAATTTTTTCTTGCAGTTTTTAAGTTTTTCTTCGAATTTGCCGATTGATCAGTTTGATGTTTTTATTTCCGTAAAACAATTTTCGTAGTAATTTTTGCGTGTATTAAATACAGGAATAATGGACTTTTCCATTTTTTTCAATTCAGTTTGTTTTATGTGCTATTTTTACATTTTGACCTAATTTTTAGTTTTAGTAGTCACATGAGTAGGTACCAGTTAATTTAAAAAGTTTTTTTCAGAGAGGCCACACTGAGTCGTTTCCGAAATTCTTCCTGCTATCTTCATCGATGATTCTTACGACCTGACTTCTTGGAATTGACTTTTATTGACCTTACTGCTTTGCAGTTAAAAAGTGTGTTGTTGACGTCATTTTTCTGCTTTTAATTTGGTTTCGTGACTAACCTCATTGAAAAAATGACTTCTAAAATCAATTATTGAACCGTAAATTTCATGGACATTTACTAGTTAAAGAGCAATAGTGTGCATCCAAGTAGTCCCAAATGTAAATGCCCTAATTCTCTATTATAGAGTCTTAAATTTACGATTTAGAATATTAAATTTCAAAAAGCTCTATGGGGGTTTTTTCCTTAAAGGGTATATGTGTCTCAAAAAAATGACAGTACAAATCTATCCCAAAAAGTCTAGTGGTCTATTAAAGGACTGTTGGTCAATCTCTGTCTTATTTCTTAATTGTTTCATTTCCATTGAAGGCCACAAGCGTCTAGTGGAGCTATTTTCCCGCAATCTGCCGGCCATGTTTTTACCGTAAGTACTATTTGTTGAGGCGGCGTTTTGACCTAATAGTGAAAGTGAGTAGAACTGCATGTGAAATAGCTTTTTCTGAGTGAGCGAAATTTTTGTTCATGCGCTGCGTTCAGTGAATGACTTTTCGACTTTGAACAGAGTATCTGAGAGATTTGCCCATATAGAGGAGTTTTTAGGGGTGTTTCTATCCATTTTGCCCAAATTTGTTCTCTCGTAGCCTGTTTTTTTGTAGAGTTATGTTTTTAGGGGTGTTTTTATCCATTTGGCCCAAATTTGTTCTCTCGTAACCTGTTTTTTTGTAGAGTTATGTTTTGATCAATGCCGCATGAATATGCAACAATCTAAAATCGATAACAGAAAATTAATCGAGAAACAAAACAGGGCCATATTTCTTCTTTTGGACAATTTTTGGCGTTTTTTTAAATTAATTTCTTCATTTATTTGACTCTTTGAGCGGGCTTTTTAACACCAAATTAGTAAATAAGTCAAATTCTTTCTGATAATTTCTGACTTGAATGCCTCCTTTAGACGTGAGGTGTTTTGTACAAAAACTAATCCGATTGAGGTGGGTTTTTGTCAAATTTTTCTAAATTTAAAGTCTTTTGGTGCACCATCGGTGCTTCTGGTTTCGTTTTGTTGCTAATTGAGTTGTTTTTGGCAATAACAATACTAAAATTCAGTAAAAATTTTTACCACATCTTGAACATCTTTTTTCAAATTGTTTTACTGTTTCGAAAGCGAGCTGTTTTCACTTCTTACTGAGACAGGAAGATGGCTATGTTCCGAAACATCGATTGCTTAATAACGAAAAGTCCATGCTTTTTACTCCATTTTTTCATTTTGATTTTTCATTAGTGTTTCCATTTTAGTTTTTTTTTGATTTTTCAGAAATTGCGAATTAGTTTTATCTTTTTTACAATGTTTGTATTCTCCACACTCTTGCATGTTTCTTTCGAAAATTCTCCTAAGACCTATAGTTTTACTCACCCTGCCTTTATCAAATTGGAAATTAACGATTTGAAGCAAAAATTTTTGTTTTTTTCCCTTTAATTTTAAAGATTTTTTGTTTACAATTGACTTTTTTAATCATAATATGGCACTTAGGTTTTGCTTGTTTCAATTTTAAAAATTTTGAACAACACTCATTTTTTATGAATGTACTTAGGGCTTGGTTTCGGTGACACACGAATTTTGCGTTTGAATGTTGTTCGACCTCTCCAGTCTTTTTTTTTTAATTAGTTTCGATTTCATTTTTGGTCATTGTTTAGTTTTATCGCGTTCAGTATTCTTTAATGCGACAACTGAAGTTTTTAGTGAAACCGACAACGTTTAATTAATAACCAATTGATTTCTGTTTTAATATTGTAAAATAGTGTTTCCATTGATGGAACTTACGGAAATTGAATAATTTTGTAACAAGTTTTGGCCATTTCTTGCAGTAATTCTATTTTTCTTCCAATATAAAGTTTTGGGAGCCTAACATGGCTTGACTTTTGCTGCTTGCGTACTTTGATGTTTTCAATGGTGCACAAAGCTTTTGGTTTGTTTTATACATAGGAGTAATATAAATTTGGTCGTTCAGTTGGTTTTATGGGCTATTTTCATTTTTGATTTATTTTTTTTTTATTTTTAGTTGTCGCTTTAGTAGGAACCAGTTGATTTAAAAGGTAATTCTTTCACGAAGACGAATCGTCGAATAGTTTCCGGAGTTCTTTCGGCTATGTTTTTTGTTTCGTCGTCTGTTCATTTGTTCACGCAGCAAAGCTGAAATTGTCAAATTTTCTGACGGACTTCTTCCTCTCACTAACGGCATTTGCGCGCGTGACGTGTTTTCTTACTCTTTAGTCAACGTTTTAAAGTCATTTGCGTGATTGGGTTTTGATAATACGTGACTTAACTCACTCAATAAATTGACTTTTGCACTTAAAAACTTAAGTATAATTTGAGGTAGTATAAGGTCAAAGGAACTCATTTGTGTAATAAGGGTCCCTAATAAGAATGCTTCTGCGGAATGATTTTTAACAATCTTCATTTTTTAAATAAAATAAAAAGGCCCTAATAAATAAAGACTCTAATAAAAAGGCTTCTGCGAAATGAATTTTAACAATCTTCATTTTTGTAAATCGCGGAATGCTTTTTACATTGCTTTTGGAGCGGCGTCGATTTTTTTGTTTCAATTTAGATATGTATCTGTTTCTATCTCTATTATACGGCATGCAAGTCTATTCTTTCGCAGCTACTCCGGTAATCTGCCGTGTACGTTAGTTATATCGGTTAAATATAAATATTAGTTATATTGGTTAGTTATGTTGGTTGAATATTAATATTAGGTATAAATGTATTTTATTGATTCTGTTTCAGAGGTGGAACTGGCTACGATGGGGATGAACAAGAGTCGCCTGTGGTTGAACACCGTCTTCATCCACCCATAAACCTCCACCAACCAGTGAGAAAACTGTTTCTGTATGCTTTGCAATTTTCACCAAGCATGTTGCCATTGAAGACCCGATTATGTAGGTTGATATGCTAGGGGTTGCTGTGATTAATTGCCTACAAACCAAGTTCGAACCAATTAGTCGTATGTGATTTTTTTGTTTTTTATGCAAATTTTAGTTGACCCGTTTATAACTTTTCGAGTGATTTTTATCACGCTTAAACTTTTGAATTTTGTTCGATCTATATTTCTCTCATTCACAATTCTAAGCAGCTGACCTCATTGGGTCGCACTTCAATAGTAAGTATATGTTAGAATATAGTTCTGTGAAGCCTAATGCAATTAAAGCTCAAAACCTGCGGCAAATGCTCTCGAGGCTGAGCTCGATTTGCCGAAGGATTTCCTGAACTCTTATTTAGACCCAAATTTTACTGCTATGGCTATCAGATTACGGTGGTTTGTTCATTAACTTTGGCACACTGTCGCACAAAACAACGAACAACTACTTCGTTCTGTTTTGCTGCGAATATAATATCCGTAATTGGAGTCGCCTACAATTTGATAGGGCCATCAGTCAAAGTAAATGAAAAAAAATCGAGTAACTGGCTTCCCATTAATTTTCCAGGAAGCTTGCATTTAGGTTTCTAAGGATCTTTTCCAAGAAGTTTGCTCAGTAATTTGCTCAATTTATACCACTCTTGCGCCCTTGATGTTCTTCGTTTTGCCTGATCTAAATTTGTCTCACGAACAATTTTTGCAGCTGAACTCAAATGGCGCAGTAATACTTAATGTCAAATGAAAAGTGCGCCAAAATTGGTGTCATTTTTTTACTTCAATTCTTAAAAGTGGTATATAGTAACCTCTAATGATAACCTTTGATGTCCCGCCCCCACTGAAGCAGGCTGCAATAGATTTAGAGCTCCTGCCACTAGCACGAGATCAATTCTTCCTACGTTAGTCGGTTGTGTTATAGTTCTTTTTTTGCTAGCCATGAAGTCACTGCATATTAAATTTTAACAGCGAAGATGGAAAGTTTTTGGTATAATCATGAAACAGCTACCATTTTTTTGAACGTAATGGTATCCAAAATGGCAGGTAAATACGAATATTGTATTTTTGCTCTCTTGTGCTGATCTGGTTGTGTCTGTGGTATACGAAATTACAGATTCGTTTGGCCGACCCCTACAAATGAGAATTTTAAAATTCAATTGTGCCGTTCTTGCAACTGAAAAATTGCAGAAGTTTTATGTCTTCAACTAATTCAGGGCTATTTTGTCTTAGTGTTGGCAAACACATGACAAACCGAATTGTTTTTTTTTAATGGATATATTTTCCTCTTTTTTAGGCTAGTGCTGATCCCTGACGTAGTAATTTGAACTTCTTGCAGTAATTATTTTTGAGAGATTTCACAGCTCTCATATCATAATTGATAAATTGGATCTTTTCCGTTTGTGCCCCCCCCCCCCCAAATTAGTGGGCACATATTATTTGCACCCCCACACGCGCGTGCCATATTTTTACATAATGATTTACAATGTAATGGCACGTGCTCTGTAACTGGGGGAGGAAAACGTACTGGGGGGGGGGGGGGGTGGGGGCACAAACGGTAAAAATGCGATAAATGAGCACATGTTTTAATGTGATTTTATTGAATAATGCTGAAATTTGCTTTCAAAACAGATCAAATAGTTGCAAAAAATTCTGAGTTTATCTCGCGTGGATAAATTTTGAATTGGTTTTGAAAATATTTGAATAATTAATGTATTTATTTTAGTTTTTCATTTTTGCAGGGCACTCTGATTCGTGTGACTTCAGCACCTCTATTGGACCAGGACCCTGGAGATGACGAGGTCGACTCACCCACTTCCCCCAGAACAGGTGAGTTGTACGGGGCTTCTCATTAGCAACGCTCACGCAAAAATCCCATTGCATTGAAAAAATTCCATTTTATTTCATATGAAGGAAGCTTTTTCCACCTATTGAGCTATTATGACAAGAGCTAATTTTAACTTCAGCAAACAATAAATATTTTGACCTGCACATTTGAATACGGAACAATTATTTCTAATCCAATTAGACATTTGTTAATTTGAGGGTAATGATTTGTGGAAGGATAGCCATACTTTTTCATTATTTTCTTTGCATTTCAATAAATTGTCAGCTTGTTTTGCCTAAATGCCGTAAACTTTATAAACAGCTACATTTGAGCTGTAAATCTTAAATTAGATTACCGAATCAGCAGCAATCAACTTTCTCTTTGTTTCGCGCTTGAAAAACTTTATTTCTTCAATCATCAATGACTTCAACGCAAGGAAAATATGCTGCTTAATATTATGCTGACCCCTCCTTGTGATATTAGGCAAAAGATTTGTGGACTCTAGTGAAATTAAACAAATTGAAACATTGAAGAGTGGCACATGAAAATCCAGTCTATAAAATAAAGTAGGCAACTATAATATAAAGTAGTGCACGCCTAACAGGGTCTCAAATGCTTTTAAAAAATACTGAACTTTACTCGTGCGTTTCTTTTTTTTTTGAATTTTTGTGCGTGAACTCGAATTTTCTAATGAAAACGAAATAAGGGAGATACTAGACTTCTTTTTATTGTCAAGCGGATTTTGAAGTGCCACCCTAAAGTGTTTTAAATGGCATTTTCTTAATTTCGACAGTATAAGTTGGACATTTTTTGCCTAGTTTGACAGAAAGCGCTTTTGTTCAATCGAGCCTTCGGCTAACAGAAATCATTCCCTGATTTTTCCCCGAGAAAAACTCCCTCGCCGACCATTTTCATTGGCTTGTACACGTGTCAAATCACGTCGTTGTATACATGAAGCATTTCCTAAGAATCTATACATTTCCGAATGGAACAATTCCTTAGAATGTTGGTCCATAAAAATGTAAAATTTATCAGAATCAATCATGGGTCTGCTAGAAATATGGATTTTATGAAATGTTGGAAATTCTTTGAGCCTGCTCACCTAATGAACATAGAGATGACATTAGATGCTTTGGATTTTGCCTTCATTAATTGCTCGCTTACGATGTTCGAAGCAATTACTATAGTAGTGTCTCTCTTTGTACAACTCGAAGAGAAGTATTTGTATTATACGTGTTTTTAAATGTAAATCACATTTGTGATATATTCTGTTTTGCCCCCCCCCCCACTCCAAGCTTAGCGGGCTCATATTTTTACGCCCCTAGGCGCACGTGCTGTTTTTTTACATAGTAATGTGCCATATAACATATTTTTTGTAACTGAATTCGAAACAGAATAAATACTACATTTCTTAATGGCTAAAGTTGAATTCTTTGATTCCTTATGTAAAATTCTGTTTTCGAACAACGGTCATTAACATTTAGTGTGCTCCGTGTGTTTCTAATGTTCGTAGTTTGTAAGCTTTGGTAATTTTCAAGATTCAAAGGTTATTTTTTACCAGGTTTGACCCCATGACTGACAGTCTCCATTATCTACTCATAGCATATCCCCACCAATTATGAATTCCATCAACTGCATATACATCTCGAGAATGTGCAACTTTCTGCGTTTCCTACCATTTGTTGTATTGCTTAAACTTTGCCTGACCGTTCTGAGTTCTCAAATTTTATCGTGATCTAAATTGAACTCTCATGAATAATTTTAAGCAGTTAAACTTATTTAGCGGCAGTTTGCTCATAAACATCAAATTAAAAGAGTGCCATATAGTTTTTTTTAAACCTTGAATTTTTCTAGTGCGCTACATTAGCTCTGATAAATCATTTGAGCACCCTAATAAACCGTTTACTCCGCTACTACTCCCTTCACCCAGTGATAGCAATCTACAATACGTCGAGTCTCCCTTATCCGTTCCTGAGCAATTTCGCCATCGTTATTCGATTATATTTTTTATTTCACCAGTGAACGGGGAGATGTCAAACTGTTGCAACCAAATGAGAAACTAGTACACTATGGTACCAACAAGCTACGGACACCTAAAGATTTTTTTTGAGAGCATTGCAAATACACTTTTGATTTCAATGTGTGCTTTAATAACGCTTTATTACCCCTTAAGCTTTTTAAACGTCCAGCAGACGGTTTTGGATAGTTTTCATACAGGTTTCTCTCGACATGAGTGTCAATTTCGTTCCAATGTCTGACACTTCCCCAGAGAACCTATCTGTTTTTGTAATTGCTGCTTCAAGGTCGCCCATACATTTTTAATAAGATTCAGATATGGACTGAGTGCTGGCCATTGCAGCACCTTCCTGTCCTTTTCTTGGAAAAAAATTGCCGTTAGTCTGTAACGGCTGCTCTCCTATCAAAGTCAAGGAAAACTTTACACCGCCCAGTTCGTTTCAGCGGTTTCAAATCTGTCCGGATATTGTGTTTTTGCAGTTAACTTTTGTGAACTGTATTATCCGCTATTCTGTAGAATACCGTTGCATTACTTGTTGCTCAATTACTTCTGATAACTAATCGCTCAGCTTTGCTGTATAACAAACTTGTTTCTCTCAGAATAACAAAATAATTCAAATTGAAACAATCAAATTTTTGTTGAGTTTTGGTTAATAACTCAAGTTATAAACCGAATTTTGGAAATCCCGCTTCGAAAGATTGTAGCCTTCGTTCCTCAGAAAGAAAGTTTTGAGAATATCAAAGTTAATTCTCTTTTCACGAGTCAAAGTAAAGTTAATACTGTACAATCACTAATATGATCTACAGAAACAAGACACGATAACAAGTAATTTACCGCTCAAGAAAGTGTGCTTCAATACGCACTGTATGTCAGTTAATATGACCAAAATTGCAAATTTCTTCTGATTTTTGGTAGTTTTTCAAGCTCCTTTTATGCTGCTAGTCACGTGGATTTACATGTCAAATTCAACTGTTGATTGGTTGTAGATAATGATGTCGACAGAATGTGAACACTTTTCCATAACGTCACTTTTTCAGTGTAAATTTGATGTCATGGGAAATTTGTTAACCATGTAGAAGTTTTGTCGAATATTCTGTGTCAATAACAGGTTGATTCGCAATCCAATCGCAAAGAATCTGATGCAATACTGTTAAGTCGTAGTATTGTTTTGCTGGTTGTTGAGGTAGTTCGAGTTTGAGTTAGTTTTACTTCGTGAATGACAATTGTGTACTAATAATAGTTGCTAAATATAAATGTTGAACAAAATGAACAAATCCGAATGGCTTCAGTAAAATGTAGCATTAAATTTCGCTTGTCACACTATTCTAGCTTGAGAGCTTGAAATGACCTTGAAGCGCTATTCAATTTGATTTCTGAGTTGTTAAGCTCAGCCGCAATATCGCCGGCCCTGTTTTCCATCGCGAAAACATCTTTTCCATGTAGTACTGGGGCGAGCTTCACTACTGGTCTCTTGTACACTCCGTCGTTCGTTCGAACTATAGCTGATCGAATCACACCGTCAGACCCATCGATGGTCTCCGCAACTCGACCTAGATTGTAATATCCACGCTTATCGCTGTCTTCGATCAACCAAACGAGATCGCCTTCTTTAAGGGTTTCGTTCGCCGTAGATCGCCATTTTTGCCGATTATTCAGAGTTGGCAGATATTCTTTACGAAATCTGTCCCATATGAGATTTGCATAGGCTTGAGTTTGTCGAAAGAGCTTTCGATGATCGACATATTCCTCCGCGCATGGTAGGTAGGGTAAGCAAACGTTCTTGTTGCCAAGCAAGAATTGATTGGGGGTCAATGCTTCTAAGTCATTAACATCTGAACTGACTGGAGTCAAAGGTCTCGCGTTCAACGTCTGCTCAACAATACACATCGTTGTTGAAAGAACGTCCTCGGTGACTGATCTGTTCCCCAACACTGCATACATTGCTTTCTTGCAACTTCTCACCAACCGCTCCCATACTCCTCCAAAGTGAGGTGCTGCGGGTGGGTTGAACTTCCATCTGATCCCTCGTTGAATTAGATGTTCTTCGATCCCTTCTTTGTTCCATGCCACAACATACTCTGCAAACTCTCTTTCAGCTCCAACAAAGTTTGTCCCGTTGTCGCTGATGATCGTATTCGGTTTGCCTCTTCGAGCAATAAATCTCATTATTGCATTGAGACAACTATCTGTGTCCAACTTGGGTACAACTTCTATATGCACCGCTCTCATAGTTAGACAAGTAAAGAGACAACACCATCGCTTTTCATTTCTTCGCCCAATCTTCACAATGAAAGGGCCAAAGTAGTCGACTCCAACATTTGTAAAGGCTGTTGAAGCATCTAACCGCTCTTCGGGTAGACCTGCCATTACTGGTGCTATCGTTTGTGCTCTGCCTTTTCTGCAGGTAATGCACTTGTTCTTGATTGATCTTAAGGCGTTCCGTATGCCTAGGATCCACATCTTCTGCTGAACAATGTTTCTTACATGCTCAGTGCCCTCGTGTTGGTTGTCCTTGTGCTCGTTTCGCAAGAATAATTCAACCGCATGATGTTTCCAATGTAGCAAAATTGGATGCTTTGCTTTGAAGTCCAATTTACTTTTGCCTATTCTGCCTTTGGCTCGAATAAGTCCTTCTTCGTCTACGAAGGGTGAGAATTGTAGGATTTTACTGCCTTTTGGAATTTCCTTTTCAGCTTTGAGAGATTTCATCTCTTCACCAAACTGTTCTTGCTGTAGTAACTTGAAGATTGTTGCTTTTGCTTTTTCTCTTTCTTCAATGCTGGTTACAAGCGTTGCTGGTTTGTGTTGGTTCAATGCTCGCTGTACGTATGCCACTGTATTTACTAGTCTGTTAAAATTGCTGAATCGTTCCCACTGATTAACAGATTTCTTTTCTTCAGCCTGTATCATGAAGACTGATGAGGGTATATTCTCTTCATCTGATGCAAAGATTAGGTTCACTTGCTCTGGCCATTCACTTTCTGGTCGTTTTAACCAGGCCGGCCCAGTGAGCCACTCAGTCCTCTTGAGTTCCTCAATGTTGATTGCTCTGGTGCCAATGTCCGCTGGGTTGTTGATACCGCTGACATGTTTCCACTGTGAAACATCAATGGTATCTAGTATCTCAGCTACTCGATTGGCCACAAACACTTGTTGTTTGCGATGGGAACTGTGTATCCACTGCAATACCGTAGTTGAGTCTGACCAAAAACTGCAACTATTTATCTTCATTTCATGTTCCTTGACTATCTGTTCTTTCAACCTCACTGCCATGACTGCCGCTTGCAACTCCAATCGTGGTATTGAAAGATGCCTCATCGGTGCCACTCTGCATTTTCCAATGACAAATGCTAAGTCAGCTGAGTATTCTTTTGGTTGTGAACGTAGATAGGCCACTGCACACATCGTGTCTTCAGATGCGTCAGCAAACACATGAAGCTCAGTTTTATCCCTCTCTCTGTTGAAGTATCTTCTATCGATGCTTGTCTCAGCCACTATTGGAAGTTGTTCTTTCCATCTCAGAAATTTTTCTTCTTCACTAGGTTCCACTTCGTTGTCCCAATGTTGTCCATTCTTGATCCAGATGCTTTTCAGAAGTCGTCTCATATGAACACTGAACGGAGCAAACAATCCGATCGGGTCGAATACTGAAGATACCAGTGACAGAATCTTCCTCTGGGTTATAGGCGCTTCCACTTCCTTGTTTGTACCTCTGCATACTTGAAGACTGTCATCAGTAACGGTCCATTGTAGTCCTAGCACTGAAGATCCCTCCGTATTGGGTTCCACTTCGACTTGTTTTGTGTTGCTGATTGACTTCAAGTCTTCTGGGATTGCTTCGGTAACTGCATCGTTATTGCTTATCCACTTCTTCAATTCAAACCCACGTCGAGAGAGAAGAGGTTGTAGTTGATTGAAGACTTCAATTGCTTCTTCAGGGGTTCCTACCGATTTGATGAAATCGTCCATGTAGAAGTTGTTTTGTATTGCCTTGGCTGCAATCGGATACTCTTTTTCGTTATCCAGTCCCACTCGGTTGAGAGCATAGTTTGCACAAGTTGGAGAACTCTTAGCTCCAAAAACATGACGCTGATATTCGTATATCTGAACAGGTTCGTTTGTTCTAGGACGCCATAAGAACCTCAAGCAACTTCTATCCTGTTCGGGAACTTGCACTTGTAGAAACATCGATTCGATGTCAGCTGTCAGGGCTATTGGTCCCTCACGGAATCTGAATATTGTTCCAATCAACCCATGTAGCAGATCAGGTGCTGCTAGTAGCTTATCATTTAGGCATACTTCTTTGTACTTGGATGCGGCATTGCAAACACGTCTTACTTTGCCAGGCTTGTTCCGGTTTAGCACTGGATGGTGTGGCAAATACCATTCTTTCCCGAAGGTGCCTTTCACTTCGAACTCGTCCAATATCTTTACGAATCCTTTTTCTACGTCTGTATCTATTGACTGTTGATACAAATTCTTCAGATTTGGGTCCCTTTGGAATCTTCGCTCCAGTGAGTAAAGCTGACCCAAGGCTGAGCTGTAGTTGTTCGGTAGGTTTGGCTCTGGTTCACTCCACAGCATTCCCACTTCGTACCGCTCGCCTGTGAACTTCGTCGTACTCTCTAGCATCTTCTGTGCCTGCAGTTCCTTCTTTGACTGACTGACGACGTTGATTTTGGGAGCATAGGTTTCTATGTCCCACCAGGTTTGAATATTCTCAGCCACTTTCACATCTTCAGTGCAGGCGAAATGACAAACATTTTGTCTTCTTTTGCCCGTCATGGGTCCACTGACTACCCATCCTAGCTCTGTTAGAACGGCGAAAGGTTCACTTCGTGTTCCTATCTTATAGTCCAATGGGCGTTGTAGCTCATAAGCATCTTGACCAAGGTTGATGCCAACTTCCATCAAGTTGAAGCTTTTGCTGGTTAAAACACTCAAGTGGTTGAAGCTTTGCTTCAGCTTGTTGTAGTTGTAGTTTGTGTTTCCCAAGGAGATTGACGGGTGTGCAAACGCTTCGATTGAATGCACCTTTGAATGTACTCCCTTTATTTTGAGAGGAACCTTTTCTGTCTTCAGATCCTTCGTTCCGTGTATGCCAGCTATGTTGAGCGTCACACCGGTGCCTTGGGCCCGTAACTTCTCTTGCACACTTTGATCGATGAATGAAACCGTTGATCCACTATCGAGGAAAGCATATGTGTTCAGCCTGTTGCCACCGCTCTGTATTGAGACAGGAACTATCTGAAGAAAGCTAGTAACTTCGTTACTCTGGTTGATTGTTGCTGCGCTTACGTTGACTGCGTGATTGCCCTCGTCCATTTGGTTTTCTGAGTGTAGCAATCGGTTGTGCTTCTTGATGCATCCATTGATGCCGCACGCATTGACTTTACAATCTTTGATTGCATGTCCTTTGCCTAGACATCCGTAACATAAGCGTTGCTTCCTCACTGCTGCGTACCGATCATTCACACTCATGTACCTGAATAGTGGACAGTTCCATATTTTATGAGTGCCATCAGCTAGCGGACAGTGATCACTTTGCGTTTGCTTCGTTTCTTTCACGTTGGAACTTGCACTGAAGTTCGACGTTTTCGAGAACCGTTTGTCTCTATTTGTGCTTCTTCGGTCTTCTTCTCTTCGCTCTCCCTTGAAAGCTGAAAACCCTTCCTGCACGAATGCTATCCTTGATAGCCATTTTTCAAACATTATCAGATCAGGCCAATCTTCATCTTTATCATCAACATAGAACCACCACTTCTCTTTGAGAACTTGGGGTAGTTTATCTACTGCCATATACAGTGTCGAGCTTGATTGCAGATCACCAATCTGCTTGTACTCTTTGAGCACATTCACAAAGTTCGAAACAATAACTTAGAAACTGATCAGACCTGTTGAGTCGTGTGGTTTCACCTGACTTGCTTTGCGAAGACTCTCCAGCTGTGCATCAATGATCACATGAGGTCTTCCAAATTTCCTCTCCAGAATACTCCATGCAGCACCATAGAACTGTCCAGAATAGCCCATTCCAGAGATTTCTGACCTTGCCTTGCCTGTCAGAAGAGTCTTCAGATGGCTCATCTTCTCTGAGTCTGGTATTGGTCGTTGATCCACTGTAGCAATGAACATACTAGACCACTCCGGCCATTCGAGAGGGTTCCCGTCGAAGTTGTTCAACTTCAGCTTTGGTAGGCTACCACTACCTGAATAGCCAGTGTTGTATCGTAATAGACCAGCTCTGGGGGAAACGTCTCGGTCTTCAGCACTTGAGGATCGGTCTCGTGAACTGCGATATCGTGAGAAGTGACTATGCCTGTTCACTTCAGGGGTTACTTCGAAGCGAGCTGTTGGTCGTTCTGGTGTTAGAAGGTTGTCGATCCTGCTGGCCCAGTCAGAGACATCTCTCTTCTTTGGGGTCCAGTTGAAGGGTGATTTGTCTCGAGCACTGGTTGATTGGGAACGAGCATCATCGTTTTCTAATGCCGTTCTCTTCACTTTGCGCTCCAGCTCACGCTCTTCCTCCAGCAGTTGATGCTTGGTTTCCAGTTCTTTCATTTGCATTTCTAGCTCTAGCCTCCTCCGCTCGAACCGTGCCTGTTCCAGTCGCATCTTCGTTTCGAACTCGGTATCAAACTTCTTCATCCTTTCCTCGCGCCTTTGCTGTGCTGAAGATGTTTCCGAAACATTCTCCGTCTCTTGGCCGCTTACTGTTGCTCCATTTTGCACTGATTGAGCAACTGGGTTGTCTGTTTGGTAGTTGTTGCTCTCGCTGTCGTTCACTGCTTGGGTTGCGTTGCTTTGCTCTGCATTCATTTCTGGTTGCGTGCCTTTGCTTATATATGCAAGCCAATGATAGTCCAAACTTGCTTTGCACTTCCTTGCTTCTTTCAGATGTTCTTCAACGAAATTTGCTTGGTAGGGCACAAGCTTGTTTCGACGCTGCAGTTGCTTGGGTATTTCTTCCTCTAGGAGGCGGACTGTCTGTTGATAGAGGACCTTTAATTTGTTGGGTCGATCTGAATCTTCAATTATTTTGTAGCCAAGACTTCTTTTAGTGTTGACTTCTTCCCCTAAATCTTGGAACTTCTTGTCGTACCTTTGTGCTGTTGATTTGAGCTCCTCTCTGCTGATCGTGTTAGGATTGCCTGATTGCCTTTTGCTTTGCTTGCTCCTTTTAAGCGAGGTTAGTTCTTCAACGTAATTTGTGAAGTGCACTCGGAACTTTCGCTCTGCCTCACTGGCGTTGCGCTGTTGATTTGTTTGATTCTCTTTAGGGGGTGCCTTTGGCACTCTCTTCATCAGATTGGACAGCAGTTTGCCTTCCACTGTCCGGGTCGGCGGACCAAATGTAACGGCTGCTCTCCTATCAAAGTCAAGGAAAACTTTACACTGCCCAGTTCGTTTCAGCGGTTTCAAATCTGTCCGGATAATGTGTTTTTGCAGTTAACTTTTGTGAACTGTATTATCCGCTATACTGTAGAATACGGTGCATTACTTGTTGCTCAATTACTTCTGATAACTAATCGCTCAGCTTTGCTGTATAACAAACTTGTTTCTCTCAGAATAACAAAATAATTCAAATTGAAACAATCAAATTTTTGTTGAGTTTTGGTTAATAACTCAAGTTATAAACCGAATTTTGGAAATCCCGCTTCGAAAGATTGTAGCCTTATAACTTGGCTATGACTCTGCAAAGTTTCAACCTGCTACCGTTAGCAGTTGTAAAACAGGGCCTTTTACCCTTTGTAAATCTGATAATAATAATAATTTTCTAACTTTAATGTTAGCAAGTCTCTCTATTGGTTTCAATAACACCAATGTTGAACTAGATTACGCTTCTTTAAAGCCAGTAAGAGAAACTGACTTTATGCTTTGCACAAAGTTTCTCTTACTTAGGAACTTCGTTCCTCAGAAAGAAAGTTTTGAGAATATCAAAGTTAATTCTCTTTTCACAAGTCAAAGTAAAGTTAATACTGTACAATCACTAATATGATCTACAGAAACAAGACACGATAACAAGTAATTTACCGCTCAAGAAAGTGTGCTTCAATACGCACTGTATGTCAGTTAATATGACCAAAATTGCAAATTTCTTCTGATTTTTGGTAGTTTTTCAAGCTCCTTTTATGCTGCTAGTCACGTGGATTTACATGTCAAATTCAACTGTCGATTGGTTGTAGGTAATGATGTCGACAGAATGTGAACACTTTTCCATAACGTCACTTTTTCAGTGTAAATTTGATGTCATGGGAAATTTGTTAACCATGTAGAAGTTTTGTCGAATATTCTGTGTCAATAACAGGTTGATTCGCAATCCAATCGCAAAGAATCTGATGCAATACTGTTAAGTCGTAGTATTGTTTTGCTGGTTGTTGAGGTAGTTCGAGTTTGAGTTAGTTTTACTTCGTGAATGACAATTGTGTACTAATAATAGTTGCTAAATATAAATGTTGAACAAAATGAACAAATCCGAATGGCTTCAGTAAAATGTAGCATTAAATTTCGCTTGTCACACTATTCTAGCTTGAGAGCTTGAAATGACCTTGAAGCGCTATTCAATTTGATTTCTGAGTTGTTAAGCTCAGCCGCAATATAGTCCTCTATTAATGCACAGGAGCTTTATCTTGCTGAAAAATAAGCTCCTGAAAATGCATTTTTTCCTCGTAATTATTCAAAATTTCCAAATGAGCAACAGCGTCTAGCTTGTTTGGACATTTAAGCAGCAATTTCCGCCCATCTTATTCTATTGCACCCCAAAACATAAGTGATCACTTGTCCGAACTCAAATCTCGTACCATTTCTTCAAAAACTCGAACAATTCCATCGCTGGAGATGCGCACTCTATTTTCATCAATAAAAGAACAATCTGCCAGAAATGAAAGGGCTTCTTGAGCATATTGATACACCATTTTGAACAAAAAACACTTGCTTATATTATTCAAACTGACTTTTTTGCACCATTTTTTGAAAAAAAAAATCCATATCTTTCTGCGAATTCATCTAATTGTACCTCTAGAAATTGTATCGTCTCAAGAGCAAGCGTTTTGAGTTACTCTAATGCTCCAGTGAGTCCTTGGGAACTTTAAGACATAATTTACTAACTTTTTTGGATTTTTTGACATTTTTCGAGGCTTCACTCAATTTTTGGCTTTCAAATTTTTTCCAGCTAATTTTTATATGAATATTGTTCACTGGATCTTGATTTCAAGTTTTGTTGTTTTTGTATTTTCTTCCATGAAAATCCGACATCTAGGTGAAGTTTTAAAGCTGTTTAACCATCGTTTCTGTTTAAGCGGAGAAATGGAATAAAGTTTCTCTTATAACCTCTAAATTTTACACCTTTTTCGCACCTTGGCGCAAATCATGCTTATGAGGCACGAATCATTTTTAAAAGCAGAAATTATGCTGTATGTAAGTTTTTGGCGCCATCATGTATTTTGACGGCATGAATATGCTTGAGAGTTTACCTGCCTCTCGTAACTAAGTTTCTTAATTTAAATTGTTACACGCAACAAATAAACTTTAAAAATAATATTCTTTCAGAGTTTTCCCGATTCGGATTTAATTTAGGTGAGCTAACTGTTGATGTTAAGTCATCTGTATATTGAGGATGTCAGATTTTGTCCCTGGTATCATCTATATCAATGACTTCATTGTTCATTTTTGTACGTCTTCATACTCACGTAGTCTCTTACGTATCTCATACGTGCTAGATTTTCATTTGATTTGTTCAAAATTTCAGTATTAGTTTTGAGAGCTTCGTTTTGCAGCATTAATGGACGAAATGTGTGTATCTGTCTTCTCATCAACAGTAATCGTTTTTGCTTCTTTAACTGATGTTGAGATGAGTATAGATTGTTTATCGGGTTCTGCTACTCGTTGATTTTCTAAAAAGCTATTTTTCTTCAATCACACTTTGAATGTTAATTTTGGCTTCATCAGCATGTCCTAATTTTATTATCATATATTTATCTGTTCACCCCTAAACTAACGATTACTAACAATTACTAACTAATTGTTGACAGGTGGACTCTACGATGGCTTCGTGGCTCAAGGCTCTTCCAACTTCGATATGGCATCTAAGAAGATGCAGGAATTCAAAGGTGAGGTGGACTATTACAATCTAACCATGTTCTTATCACGCTTTCTATATTTATTTTTCTAGCTTAAATAATATTAGTTAAGAAATTTAGTTACTTCTGGTGCAGTAGTTGAACATCATTTATGGATTTAAAAATTATACCATAAAGGACTGCGGTTGAAATTAGTTGGAGTAATGTCATCGAAGTTAGCCCCAATATATCGGGGTTGCTATCTAAAGCCCCCTTCCCCTCAACCCCATTGCCCCAGAACTCCGAATTGGTAACCTTTAAAAAGAACTTTGAAATGAACAATTTTCTTTAAAGTATTTTAAGCCGAAAATTACTAAGCTTTTAATTAAAAATTACTAATTTACTAAAGTTTTTTTCAACTCAAGGTGTTAGGTCGTCAGATGCTAATTTGTTTGTTTGCAGACTTCAGTTTGAACCTGCAGCCTTTCTTACGCAGAGGCAGCACGCGAGCTTACTCTCTCTTCTGTAAGCAAATTGTTCATTCATTCAATTCAATCTATTTTTTACCAAAAGTTTGTCATTGAGTTCACTGATAAATACAATTGAGCTATCACCTCAAATAAAAACAGTATTTTATTTTTCATGTTTGATCATTGGTTTGTAAGTACTGTTGGTAATTAAAATTTGACTTGAAACAACTAATATTGTTTACTATACTTTTTGCTGACGCGTATCATTATGGTATCTTTTCAGAAAAAGAGCTACAATTTTCTAGCGATTGTTTATCATATTTATCTGTCGCACTTGCTCTAACTATTGTGAGTTAATTTGCTATTTTTTGCCATCAAAGTATTCTTATTTAGTACTTCTCTTCACCACCTGTTTTGAAAAACAAGCGCAAGAGAATGCTCGAGGCCGCTTGCATTTCACTGAATTGCTCGAAGCATTAATTAGCAGTTTGTAAGGATTGCAAGACGAAGTGGAGCAAAGCCCTTATCGGCGGCATAATGTAGTTTTTTGTCACCATAAATCTTTCCAAATTTGCTTATTTTCAGAGCTAGGAGGACCAAGTTTTGTGTGGTCATGTCTTAGGAGAGTGGATAGGAAATTAATAACAGCTCTCAGAGTACAACTTTTCCCTACTTTTTTGCAATTTTCCATCAAATCGGTTGCGAATACCGAGTCCATTTTTACAAATATTGTAAGACAGGATTGCAATCTTGTTCTCATTAATTTATTCGGAAAATATGTGTAAAAAAATGGTTGTGTCTTTGTTTTGGTATAGAATATATCAGCAAAAGCTCAGAAACGTTGAAAATTCATCGCCTCAATAAGAGATCTCTTCCTTAAATATAAATTTAATTTCCCTTTCAGGACTGTCAGGGCTCACCAAAGCAAATTAAAACTTAAAAAAATTGATAATTTTTACAGACCAAAAATTTTGAAGAGCAATATTCTGATTGTTTCTGTAATGATACTGTCCGATGTCTTCGCTGTACAAATATTGATTTTAATTTCCAATTTTTGAAAAATGGAGAAGCTACGAGTATTTAAATTTGTTTCAACAGTTAAAATTTTTCGTATTTTTTACTCCAAATTTTGAACTCCTTGCTTTTCCAGTCCTGCTGCCTAAACATAGACTCTATTATGCGAACTCTTCAAAAATTGGTTATTCCGGGTTCCGATGTAAAATTTTGAATTTGGAAATTAAATTTTTTGAGTTTTTAAAAAATTTTCAATACGTTTTACATTTGAGAAATGGCAAAGAATTCCGTCTCTTATCAAAGATAGCTCAGACTTTTTCAAAAGATTTTTGTTGAAATAATGTTTAAAGTGCAAATGTTTTAAAATGGGATACATGGTGCTGCTGATATTCGCGTTAAATAACGTAAAACCTAAAGTTTTTTATGTTGCGTTTCCTCCAGCCAAAATATCGTTTTTTATTGCTCTCGAACGAAGTTTGAAGCAGTAAATGTAAATGTCTGCGTCGTTTTTATGCAACTTGTTTGCTGGTCACTTTAGCGCGTTTGTCCTAGAACATTCAAGTATCTCTGTCATCCTTCTCTTCATCATTTTTGAGTGATCTCAATTGCTCTCACTCCGAAGTAAAGTTTTTTGGTAAAGTAAAAGCGATTGCAGATTGATGCAGACTGATAGTCCAATGGCGAAGGCAATTAGTGTAAGACTCTGGAGTTTGTGGGTTCGAATCGCACCCTGGTATGATGTTCTCTGCCCAAAAACAAAATTTTATCTTAGCTGCAGTCCCTGAATCAAATTGCCCCGCCTGTCGTTCGAGAGAAGTTTGTCTGACGTTAGTCGGTTTATGCTCTTATGGTGTCCACCTACCTGTGGATTTGTTCAGGTCAATATAACGGACATTGGATCAAACTGATGTGCCACTTTTGGTTTAGCAGTTTACTGGAAAGTTATAAATAGTAACCAACAAATATTGGTCGCAAGTTAAATCAAGTTTCCTCTTCACCAAAAATTTTGGGAAATCAATTCATCACACTCAATTATACACTACTATAATTGCTTCAATATCAGTGTTCATCATCATTTTATATGTTTTCAATTATAAAGGAAGGCATATATAGAAGCACTATTGATATTAAAACCTATATAGGCGCTCCCATATTAAGGACACGCTTTTAAAAATAGATAATAGTGAGATACTGGAAAATTTCTGAAATAATTCTACAAAATGCGTTTACTGGTTGGTGTACGTTTATTAGTGCAGTTAGTTTTAGATAATCGTGGAATTATAATCATAACTCTTTGATTAAAAATGAAGTCGGAACTGATTTTCCAATTGTTCGAAAGAAGTAATTCAAAAATTCCATTTTCCTCTTTTAAAAAAATAATTTCAAAAGGTTGTTTTCTGTTTTATACAAAAATTCTTTAGCTTCCGTTGGTATGATGTTGTCTAGTTCTTCATTTGTTTGTAGAGCTAGAAACGTAGACAGGTATTTTAACATTTTTTTTTATTTTTGGTTCATGTAGTTGCTCGTTAGCAAGATCTTAAACCCTCATAAGTATACCAAGACAACGCTCCGATTTAATTACCATAATTCTTTTTGGAATTTTTCGCCCATTGTAATTATAAAAGGTTAAATTTGTTTCTGCAAGATAACTGATGGATGGATTAACAGATGGGTCAATATGGAACGTATTTAACTTAGTTTGAAAGATTTGCACTCATTTTATTTTTGAAAAATGCTATTAATGCGGTTACTTTTCTTTTGACCTATCTGTCGTGAACATCTAATGAGTTAGTTTCTCAAAAAGCTTTGTTTTAAAGCGTTTATGTTCTTTAATATCTATAGTAGAAAGTTTTACAACTTTCATTTCACTGTTTTCTTTATACAGACGAAAAGTTGTTTTAAATAGCCGCCGTCAGCCTCTCAACGGCTATTATTTAGGCGCTCTACTTTTTACAATTCAGCGATATTTAATTATATTGGAGCTATTTTTTGTAAGATCTATTCACACATTTCCATGATTTTTTGAAGTCAAATTCGAGTAGTGATTTTTGTCACGCCGAAACAGGCAACGGAGCGAAAAAGTGAGTGATTTTGCGCCGTGAATTTTTTCAGTCGAACTTTCAAATTCAGAGAGAAAACGGTGTTTGAACGGAAATTCGTTTTCTCGATTGCGATTTTTATGCACGTGCGGCAATTTGTTTTCTGTTTTTACTGTTTTTTCGGTTGATATGATCGAATTTTTTTCTAAATGGTTTTCCCAGTCCATTCATAATCCTGTTTAGGTCTAGTTTGATGTTAAGTCAATGAAAATTCTTTGAATTTTAGGTAAGGGCTTTTCCTGCTATGTTTTTTAGTTCGATTTACTTTTTGATCAAGCTTTTCGTTTTACATAAGTCACAATTTTCGCGTTTGACTCGTGACTTACTTCACTCACTGTTTCAACTGAATGAATTTCAAATTCTTTCACGCATTGAATTACGGAATGTAGTGAATACAGTCGATGCCTAAAGAGCAAAATCAAAAGAAATGGGATAAACCGATACAGCTCGGTCATTAAATCATGGTGCATTTGGTTATCAAAATTCATTAAGGCTATTGCTAGCTGGAATTAAATTTGTGTTTGATGGCTTTCAATTTATAAGTTGAATTAAGTATAGTTTTAGAATCACACTGAAATTTCACACCGAATTAGAACCTTCTTCCGAACTATGAAAATAAATTCTGTCAACTTCTATCTCTTCTTTTTTTTCAATCCAAGCGCGTCAACGACGGTTATTTAACGAAAACATGCCGGTTATGTTTAAAATCTTCAGTCAATGATTTCCAAAATGCTTTTGCCTTTGTCCTGCTTTACTTAATCAATAGACGAATTGGAGCTTTCCAATCGTAATTTTTGTTTTATAAAGGGTCGGTTGACGGGTTCGGTACACTACGCAAACAAACATTACCGAGCCTCCTTGTTATAACTGAATCACAACACTGCCTTAATATGGTTATGAGCTGCACGATAGAAAGTTAAGGCTTGATATTAAAGATTATGACAAATTCATTTGTCTGTAGATGACAGACTTACAAAAGATTTCACAATTTATAATTTTGCGGTGAGACAGTTTTGCAGAATGTCATTTCTTGTTGCAATATAAATGAGATTTAAACTGCTGTTTAATAATATTCATGTCCTAAAGTTGATGAGCTAAATATGTGACGTTTGTTTTACCAAAAGATTGGACTGCTTGTTACCATTTTTGGTGCGTCTTCGGTCAAGAAGAGCAGAGCCTTCCTTACTTATCAAATATTTAAATGAATCAAATATTACGCTGTTTGGTCTTGTGTATACAATTTTTGTTACTAGCCCGTTTAGTTGTTTCCTGCGAGGTCATAGATTTTGAAAACTTGAAAATATTGTTTTATCTCAAAAATATTTTGACGATATTTCTGCCCAATTTTATAATAATAATTTATCGAAATGTGAACGGTTATTTTATAGTTCAATCACAATTATCTAAAAGATTGTTATAATCACGAAATTATAAAGCTATTGTGATACATTTCATTTTTAACAGTTGTCGCCGGTGTCTAATATTCTGATTTCGTTTAGTTTTTTTGTTCTGTGAGCAGGGCCCGTTTTGACTGCTTTTTTATTTTTAGCCTACAATTGATTTATATTTAAAATTTGCAACCATATCAGCTATTCGTACAGGTTTCTTTACTTTGGTTATAAGTTATCTTTAATTAATGTATGATTAGTTTTTTAACTATACCTTGAGCTATTTTATCACATTTAGATGACTGCATCTGTTGTACATTTTACACGATCTGCTATCATTTTTGTCATAAATGACAACTTGTTTATTTTTATAGTTGTTTGACTGTTTTGCATGTCTATCTTATTACTTGCGAGACGATCTATTCTTCATTCTGTGAACGATTCAGTCGATTTTTCCACTGATACTGAAGATGTTGGGAGAACGTCTAGAGCGGCTAGTTCCATCAGTACGTTAGATTTGATTAAGCATTTATCGTTGCGTTCGTTAACAACAGTTAAATAACATACCAATCAAATGACGGGCCAATCCCATTAGAGCCAGGAAATTATGGTGTCACGCCCCTATTTCGTGCCTCATAGTTACGTGATGTTTTCCTTAAAAAAGCCCTAAGTATCCTTAAATAATTGCTATAGTTTGGTTTATATTTAAGTAGTTTTCAAGGCCATATTTGGTCCGTATTTCCATCTAGGACTGTGACCCCCTAATTTGTTCATGTTTATTGAAAAGAACTGCAGAATGACAGATTGCTGATAAACGTATTACGCACCCGGAAGTCTTTATGTTTACATTTTTGTAAGTTCGATGAAGATGAATTTGTATAATTGGTAAATACAAAAAGTCAGTGCGTAACATATAGCCTCCCATTCCCGTATATATATTTAAGGTTATGTGGGGGGGGGGGGGGCTAGGCAGGAACGATGGCGATAACATCCGTGTGGTAATATTCATTAATAAACATTGTGTTGCCTGATTTTATTTGCCTTGGAACTGACCATATATGGCCTTTTATGGTAATTAAGTTGCCATTCAAGAGAAACTCAGCAATTTAACATGTGCATGAATGACGTTTGGACATTTAAAGTTGCCTTTTAGAATTTTTTCTATGACCTTTGTATGGTTCGTAGTTTCCATATAATCCATACATGAGTGGGTTTTTTTTGTCTGACATTTTTATGGTGCTCAACCTGGGATGATGTGCAGCAAAAAAAACAAGATATGAGGGCAAAAACAGGATGTTTTCCACTTTTATGCACCTCATACTGTAGAGGGGCGGGGAACTCATAAGGTACTGTAGGGTTCCCAAAACATAATTTTTTACAATTACCATCTTGAGTGACAAATGGGGTTCAAGGACAGATTCTGAAGAAGGTATCTGTTTCAGTCAGTGATGATTTGAGCCAGTATGAGCAGCACTTTAGCTGGTACATGAACATTCCAGTGGAGAAGGGGGTCAAGTGTGAGCCACAGAACCGCAGTCCTCTCAAGAAATCCGACTTTATCATCATTGGCATTCGGAAGCATGACGCGTTGCCTGAAATTTGGGTGATGTCTACAAAGCCGGATCTAAGGCTCAAGGTCTGTTAATTTTTTGCGTTAATTTTTGGATCTGTTCCCCTACAAGCCATAGTTTTTTTTATAACTGGTATAGTTAAATTTACAACCCTGAGGTTAAATTCTGGTGGTTGCCTGTCAAACACAGATGTAAATTTACAAATACTATCTTACAACTCGTAAATAACCATTGAGGTTTCTAGCCCACACGAGGGACCAAAAGGGAAAGATCCACTATTGTCAGTCCAGCTAAAGAAATTGTAATTTTGCGTTAGCCTTTCTGTGGTCCTTATAGGCTGCAGGCGACAACTTTTGGGTTGACATCTTTCACAAGTGTTTTGTCATTGTTTTGGCGAATTTATTCTTGAGTTTTTGTTCGTTTAATATTTTGAAAATCTCTGTGTAGAAGTATTTTAACTACCAGCGCGAGTTTTGCTTTTATAATTTGTTATCTAAATTAGTCGATTCCAGGAATCCTACGTGCCTAAATTGCTGGGCGGGTCGGCACATGAGCCCTGGCGGCTGGAAAGAAAAGGTGAACTCAAATGCGAGGTCAAGGTCAGCTCAGGAGATACACAATACCTCGATTTCCTGTGAGTAATATGGGTGCTATAAGTAGAACAGACAAGCTGTGCCAAGAACAGCGCCTCGAGCGTAGAAATTTTTAATAAGGGGTGTTTTCAATTTTTTATTAAAGGAGTTTTAAGTTGTTAAAGGAGTTTAATTTATGTGAACTTTTGACTCATGGGCGTTGATAAATTACGTCTTTTTATGTCAGATTTAGATTTTTACGACTGATTTCGGGGGTTTGCACCAGAATCGTTATTAATAGCCGCCCTCATCTTCTCAGCCGGCTATTATAGCGCTCCTATTTTTTTTACAATTCAAAGAATTTGAATTGTATTGGGGCGCTGTCTTTTTTTTACGACTCGAAGAGGAGTATTGGAGAAGTCCTTTTTTTGATCACTTTTACTTGGAGTGAATTTTGAAGCAGGAAATGAAACGCGTGAAAAATTTTAGAGTGGTTTGGGTGCTGAACAAAAGTGAAGAGGGGAGCGAAAAGAGCGTGGTTTTTTGTTCATTCCGCTGTTTTCGAGAGAGCGAGAAATTGAGGTGTGAAAAAAATTTCTGTAAGCGAGCGAAATTTTGTGTTCACGTGCGGCTTTTTAAAACCGTTTTTTTGGTAATTTTTGGTTTAGAAGTCTTATTATGATATTGTGTGATTTTTAAGGTTGGTTTAATAGTGATTTGTAGGTTTTTGGTCATTAATTAGAATTTCCATTTTGCTGGTTTTTCAGCTATTTTGCTGAATTTTAGGCGAATTTTAGCAATTTTTTTGCGTTTTTTTCTTGTTATATTGCTTTGTATGGGCTTTGAATAGACGAATGTTAGTTACTGAGTCTTTAGATACCAAGTGATTACATTTTCTTAGGTTTTAAACGATTTTTTTGTTAAGAAAAACGACAATAAACTGAAACATTTTAAATTATTCTTCTTAATTTTTTGCTGTTTTTCGCTTTTTTTCTTAGCTTAGAGAAATTTCTTAGCCTATTCGCTTTTCCTATTGTTTTGGATGTTTTTCAGTTTCCTTTTTGCTCCATTTACGTTTTTTGGCTCAATGTGCTCTTGTGAAATCAAAAAAGCTTAATTTTTCTAAGATTTCTTTCAAGTTGTTTTTATATGCTCTCTGTGTTCTTCAAGTTTTTATAGCATTTGGGGATGCCCATAGTCCAATTTAGTTGTTTATGATCCGTGATGATGATTTTGATTTTTAGTTTTGAGTCACTTTATTGCAGATAATTGGGTAATTTTTATCAAGATTTCCGCGAATTTTGTGATTTTTTTTTGAATTTTTGCTGAAATCTTCTGATTCTGCTTTATGCTACTTTTTAGTATTCTAGCTTTTGGTAGGAACTTTTCTAAAGGTTTCAATGGAATATATTTAGAGCACTTTTCATTGACAGATATTACTAACTTTTCTTAATCTCTTTACTGAGAGAGCGAGAAACTGATGTCTGAAAAAATTTTCTCTAAGCGAGCAAATTTTTTTTTTCACGTGCGGCTTTTAAATGCAGTTTTCTCCCACTTCTGATGATTATGAAGTTTGATTGTGATATTGTATTAGCTTTAGTCTTGTTTTGATAGGAATTGAAGTGTTCAAGTAGTTAATTTGAGTTTACTGATAATTTGGAGGATTTTGGTCAGTTTTGCTGATTTTTAGACAAAATTTAATGGTTTTTTGCCTGTTTTTTTTTGTTTTATGGCTTTAAGTGGGAATCGAATAGAAGCTTGTTACTTACGATATTTTTGGTAACCAATTGACTGAAGTTCTCTTGGTATAAATTATTTTTTTCTTGGGAAATTTGGTAGAAAATTTGAGAAATTTTAAATCTTTTGGAGTTTTTCTCTTTTTTTAAATCTGAGAAGTTTCCTAGCCTATTATGACTTGCCAATTGTTTTGCGAACTTTTCTTTGCTCTAAGTGCAAAGGAACTTTACTCAGTTTTATGCTTCCTTGTACTATTAAAAAAACTCATTAAGTTTTTCTAGTTTTTTTGTTCAATTTGTGTTCGAATGCCGTTTCTATTCTTCCTTGTTTTTTATGGCATTTGTGGAGGCTCTGGGTTCACAATAGTGGTTCTTTTTATTAAGTCATAAGTTTGGGCAATTTTATCCTTCGAGTCGTTTCCGGAATTCTTCCGGCTATGTTTTTTTTTAAGTTCTGTTCACACATTTTCATGATTTTTGAAGTCAAATTGGAGTGGTGATTTTGGTCACGC
The DNA here is from genome assembly GCF_964194025.1 of Convolutriloba macropyga. Taxonomy (NCBI): domain Eukaryota; kingdom Metazoa; phylum Xenacoelomorpha; order Acoela; family Convolutidae; genus Convolutriloba; species Convolutriloba macropyga. The sequence goes on from NC_134478.1 coordinate 51,266,749, forward strand.
CCAAACAGGAAATGGAGCGAAAAAGCGAGTGGTTTTGCTGCGTGAATATTTTTCGCTCTAATTTTAAAGTAGAGTGAGAAAACGGTGTTTGAACAAAAATTCGGTTTCTCGGTAGTGGGTTTTTGTTCACATGCGGCAATTTCACTCTGATTTTTACTGTTTTTTCGATTTTTTGGATCGGATTTTTTTCTAAATAGTTTTCCCAATCCATTCACAGCTCATTCTGGACCTAGTTTTTTGTTAGAATCAAAATTACAGTGGTTTTTTGTTCTCCCTAGCAGCATTTTGACATTGATTTTCTGTTTTTTTTTTTTGTTTTTTTTTCATCTGATTTTTTCTTTAGAAATGGTTTTCCCAATTCACTCATTGTCCGTTCTAGGTCTTGTTGTTTGTTAAGTCATTGAAAATTCTTTGAATTGTACGTCAGGACTTGTCCTGCTATGTTTTTTTACTTCGTCGAATAAAAAAATGTTTCGCTTTACCTCATTTGGCCGCTTTTTCAACATTTTGCGTGATATCTTTTTGACTTCTCTAGGCTAGTTTCTCTCTTCTCTCATTCTGCTAAAAGTGACTTTGAACATCAGTTGCTCAGCAAAGCAATTCAAATTGAACAGAGCCAGTATAAAAAATTGAAGTCAGAAGTAGAAGCGGGATAAACCCATAAAGCCCAATTTTAGATGCCCGCTATTTGAACGTCGTTCCTATAAGTCTTAATTACCATCTCTAATGCTTATTGGCATTGATAGTAGCCTTTGTAGCCTCTCTCTATGAAACAGAAGTATGATCAACTACCAAATACCATCAAAATAAATCGGACTTAAAAAAATGTTTTTGTACAAAAATCTCTTTTTTTCAATATCTTCTGTTATTTCAATCCCAATCATGCTTATTGGAATCAACGGCGGCTATTTTCCGGCAATCTGCCGGGTATGTTCCTTATTTTTATCCGTTGGCAAGGGTTGCTAGACGGTTTGGTGTAGCAGAACTTCTATGACTGCTCAAAATTTTAGCCAATATGCAGATAACATAGCGGCACCTTTAGCCAGAACTATCATTAAAAAGTACCGCCGTTGTATTACATAAGTAAGAGGTAACGGGGTGTTATAGTTTTGCCAAACCTGATAAGCCTCATCTTGCATGCTGTAATCGATTTTACCGTTTTTTCGGTATGCTAAAGGAAATTAGTTGGACCAGTCGTACGTTGAGTTGATATCAGGTAGTTTATAGAATTTTAGAAGTTAACGTCATTTGAGATTTTTCAAAAATTGTCGCTTTTACTAATTGCTTTACTTTTTCTGTACCTTAAGTAGATATTTTTATTAATAGTCGCGAAGCGATAGCTGAGTCTATTATTGGCCTTCTCTTGGTTTTTTACAATTCCAAGAATTTGAATTGTATTGGTGCGCTGTCTTTTTTAAGATCTATTCACGCATTTTCACGTTAGTGAGAAGTCAAATAAGAGTGGTGATTTTGATTACACTGAAATAGTAAAGGGAGTCAAAAATCGAGTAGGTTTGAGGCGTGACTTTTTTCGAATTACCTTTAAAGTGGAGTGAGAAATTGGTGTTTGAACAATTCGGCGGTTTTTGAGATGGATTTTTTTTCAGGTGCATCAATTTGACTTCTGTTTTCAGAGTTTCCTCTCCTTCAGTGCTTTTAAGACGGTACATATGTGTTCTAATTATGCCTTTTGCCTTTGCTTGAATTCACTAAGAGGCAGCTAAAACAATCTGTTGTCCTATCTATTAGTGTCATCAATGACAGGTCTGATTAGTTGTTAATGAGTCATAAAAGAACCTAATTAATGGATCGAGTTAATAGCTAATGGTTTTCGTGACTTTGACACTACTTTTTCGCAAAAATTTTGAGTGAATTTTTGAGTTCTCCAAGTATTTATTGTACTTTTTGATGTCTTATAAAATCTCATTGGTCTCTGATGCTGCTAATAGGGGTTAAGTTTATCGATTTAATTGTTTTTGTTCAAAGCGAATGCTTTCTATGACTTAAACACTAATTGTCTCCAATAATAATTATCGAATTTTTTGAGTTTTATGAGTGTTTTTTTTTTCAATTTTGTCGTCCTAACTCCTAGTCTCTTATCGACAGGTCTCATTGGTTACTAAAAATGCTTTGAAAGCGAGTCATTTCCGTTTTTAGCTATTATTTTTTGTGACTTATACCCTTGTTCGTTTTTTAAAAAAATCTTAGTGATTTTTTTTTAGTTTTGGTAAAATTTGTTGTAATTATTGATGTATTATCACTTAATCTCATTTATGACAGGTCTCACCGGTGGTCATTGAGGACTCAATAATTTGGTGTAATGGTATCCTTTCGATAGCTGTTACGTTCTATGGTTTTTGTACTAAGTGTTTCCAAAAGTTATGAGTTTTTTTGGGATTTTTGGTTATTTTGTCTTATCATTTATTAATATTAGTGAGAGGACTCATCGACATTTAATGACAGGTTTCTAATGAGAAATAGAGGAATAGAGTTGGCAGTTTGAGTTTATCGTAGTTCTTTTTTTATGTTGATCCTGTCGTTTCAAAAATTAAAAGTTGAATTTTTAGTCTTGCTCGTTTTTGTTGTTCTTGTTGTTTTATTTCATAGCCTCTATAGTAACAGCTCTTATTTGCCTTTTAAAGCGGAGTAAATGATTGTCGGGTAATAAATTAATACAATTCTTTGCATTGTATTTCAGGACTTGTCCTCTGTTTTGTATTTCGTCGTCAAGATTTTTGTTACGACCATATGACTTCCAAATCACATCAAATCTGCTTTTTGTTCATGCAATTTCAACTTTCAGTGGAGAGTGCTTTTTATTCATTCGCGTGATTAAGTTTATGGTGACTTACTTCAATCCCAAAATGACTTCCTCACTCTGAAATTGACTTTTTTTCTTTAATTCAGAGTTATAAGGTCAGGTGAGTGTATAGCATGCTAATTGAAAAATATTCAAGAGCACGTAATAGAAATAACAATAAGTTATACAGATTCTTACTCAAAATTTAGCATCTCAGCCTTTAATGAAAACATTAAATTTCTTTTCTGGTCTTTCTTACTTTTTTCGAGACTGCAGATCTACGAAGCTATTGCGGCTATTTTCTGGCAGCCATGTTTCTATTCGTAGACTTTAGCAGTTGTTTCCTTGATTGCTTTTTGAAGCAGTTATTATGTAGCTTTCACAAAAATAGTCCGAGAAGATCTATAACTTACCACTCTTTACGGAGAGTTTCTTAATTTCTCTCAAACAAAGTTTTCAGAAAAAGGCAAACAGTAAGATTTTCTGTTACGTAATATGTTTATCAGTAACCTGTCGTTCTGATATTGTTTTCAATAAACATAAACAAATTGAGGGTCACGGTCCTAGATGGAAGGGACCAAATATGGCCTTGAGAACTGTTTAAGTAAAAACCAAATTAATGCAATTATTTAAGGATATTTAGGGCTTTTTTAAGGAAAACATCACGAAGACGGTGACCCTCAATTTGTTTATGTTTATTGAAAACATCAGAACGACAGGTTACTGATAAACGTATTACTTAACAGAAAGTCTTAATGTTCACCTTTTTAAGTGCGATGAAGATGAATTTGTATAATTGGTTAGTATTGTAAAGAGATATTACGTATTCGGTGAAGTAATTATGGCGATAAAGTTGGTGCTAATACGGAATTTTGTATATACTTAAACATTAAGAAAGGCACGAAAGCCGAAAATTGCCCAACTTGAAGATCAGTAAATATTTAGAAGGACCAATACAAGGCGGCGTACAAAACTTCGCAATCAACCCTCACCAAAACACCGGAGAACCAGCCTGATAGCCAGTTGACAACTACTCTTGAAACTTTCTTCTATTGTAGCGAAACTCTTATTATCTCTGTTGAATATTCTTTATTAAAACGGGTTAAATAATTAAAAGATTGAACTGGAACAAACAAAATAGACATAAGAAATTAGTGTTTGCTAATTTAGCGAATTCCCCTGTTGACTTCTTTTTTTTTCTGAACGAGTGTAGTGAGCTATTTTCTACCTATGCTTCTTGCAGAGATTCCTTGTTTATTACAGATTCACTCTTGAGTCCATAGGACAAGCCGAACTGCTATACTCTAAGATGTTGGAGGCGTCTTCTACCATTTTGTTCCTGTCGTCTATGGGTTGCATGGTAAGTTTTTTAAACCGGTACTAAACAAATTATTATTGACTTGTTTGTTTAAACTATTTAAATATACTGACTTGAGTATATTATTTTGCTCAACATTGTTATGCATCATTATATCTGATCACACTACTTCAGGATTAATTCAGTGTTTTTAATCGAAGAGAACTCTTGCAAGTTAAACAATTGTTTACATTTCATCTCGTCTAGACTTGGCGATGATGTTAATGATCACATATCTATTTATAACACCTAGAATACATTTTGTACTTCATTTTCAATGATATATTGATTTGTTTGACGTGTTTCGTTTTTCCTGTCGTTTTTATCCTGTGGAAGTAGCCTGAAAAAGATGCCCATATGTCATGTCTTTTAGCGGCAATCACAAAATGTCTCGTATAAATGTGCCCAACTTTGTATCAAATCACCCGCAACGCCTCCATTGCGGCGGAAGCGGCAGGGGGGAGGGTGTTGACATGAATTTGAGTTTGATATGAATTTTTCGTGTAAAAATGCGAAAGACAATGTTTGTCTCACTTTTAGTCCGTGGATGATAAAAAGGCGAAAATTGACGAGAGGCGACGGAAGATTGAAGAGTTGATGGCCGAGAACGTTTCGAACTTGTTCTGTGCCGAGTGCTGTTGTAAATTCCTAGGAGTGTTCGACCTCTGGTTTTCTCTGGACTCTTGGACCATGGTCTGTACCAAGTGCAGCAACTGGCAACGGAGGCTAGTACTGCTCGCCATTTTTTCTATATCATTAGTAATCACCGTGAAATGAAACATGAAATATACTGATATGATTTTTATAAGAGTCTTGCTAAGAAACAATGTTGATATATACAGCTTTTTCAGTTCTTTTTTCATGTGTGCACTAAAGAATATATTTTGACAGAATATTGTCGACTTGTCAAGACTGATCATGAAAACTTAGATCAGCGAGATCTTGTTGAGGCATTTAAATTGTATCTCTATTGGGAAAATGTGCAATAATTATAACCTGTTTGAATTCATATCATTAGTCAGACTAGCAAATTACTCTTGGTGATCTAGTTTTTGTTCGAAGTCTTCTACAAATTAACGAAATAATGGCTTACATATTCAAGTTAATAAAATCGTATTTTAGCTTTCATGTGATTGTTGTACAAAGCTATTTTGAGGTTTCGTTGGATTTTATCACTAGACAAAGAATAATAGTTTTGTCCTTTTTTGATATGAGTCGCTTAAATTTTGTGCACGTTTTTTTTGGCAGAAATGGCTCTTAAAAAACTAATTTATCTGATATTTTGTTACTAACAATTTTCATATTTTCATTTGACTTATTTAACACCGTCTTGACGGCATAGGATGAAAATTAGATGATAGAACAGTTCAGCTTAAAGCAGGGCAATAGAAAAATAAGAAACCGGTTTCGAAAAAAAACCCACAGAAAAACCACCCAAAGTTAGATAGGAAAAAACCCCACAGAAAGAAACCCACAAGAAAAAAACCCAAGGAAGTAGACACTGTGGGAGTTTATTTCCTAGAGGGTTTCGGAAAAAAACCCACGGACAAAAAACCACTCAAAATTATATAGAATAAAAACCCCACGGAAAGGAATCCTCAAGGAAAAGACCCGAGGAAGTAAACTCCCACTTGACTGTCAAAGAGATGTGGCATCTATCAAATCGGATTAACTGAATAATTATATTGCAACAAAATTACACAGATGAAAAGCAAAAGATTGAAACTGTTTCTCAAAATGACATATTTGAAGCAATTGCTCGCAAATCTTCTAAAGGCTGATATTCGCGTGCGGCAAAAACAATTCGTTTTATTCTACGGTAATTCTTATTTTCTTTAACCATGTGCTTCCTTCATTTTTGGTGCCACGGTAAACTCTTGAATCGCTTGTTGTCTGTGCATGGCCTCTAAGAATTTCCAAATATCGGGCTTGTTAATTTCAAGCATCGATTCAAAACCTCTACGGAAACCTGTCGCATTGTTAGTTCTCGGTAGGCTTTCAATCATGCGATGATACACATTCCACATTACGAGATGAAAGCTTGTTTGTCGCCTGCTCTCGTTCATGTGGAGGCGGCCGAAATTAACTTCAAAATAATCAACAAAATCCAGAGCTTAAAAATCTTGCAACGATATCTGGAGCATTTTGAACGAAGATTCAGTATGTTCGGGGGCGAAAAAGCAAGTGCTGCAAACATGCCGATATTTAAACTGAAATAGTTGTCCTCCCGATATTTGACAGAGAAGACCAACGCAACAACATTTCTTTATGGAGATTGACAGAAGTGAAAAAAGGACACCCAATATCTTCAGTATTGGGAAACGCTTCCCTTGCATTATTGTGACGGGATGTGATGAGCTATCTTTTAACTTTTCCCAAAAAGCCACTGTGTCCTGTTTTTTTTTCTGGCAGCAGTGCATATATCGCAGGAACAAATCATATCGTAGGAATTTTTTGGGCGCCAGTGTTTCACTTTACGCGATCTATGCTCGACTTCCTGTTCGAAACAGTTACCTTTTTTGTGTAACAAATTAACATCAACAAATTAAAATAGGAGTTATCAAGAGCAAAATAAAAATCGTGGATAGGTCTGTTCCTATGTTCGCCCAAACGTATTGACATTTGTAACCTGCCACTAATATACCTGTGATGTGCATATTTGACAGTTGAACCAGTAAAATTGTTGCTCAAAAGCAATGGTTATCCGGACATGTAACAACGAGATGAGCGCAAACGGCATTTCACAAGATTTTTATTATGCCTTAAAAATATCTTGATCAGCTAGCTATCTGTAATGAAAATTATCTTGAGTGCTATATGTAAATAAAAAAGAAAAGGGAGACCCTAAATGAATTTGGTTTTTAAAAAATTACTGTTTTCATAGAGTCAGACAACTTGGAAAGTTGACCATGAGTGCTAATATTTATTAAACGGTCAACTATCAAGCCTGTTTTGAATTGAAAAACTTTGTTGGTATATATGGCACTTCGGTATTTAAAAGATATCACACTGTTATACGTTACCTTCGTAATTTCTGACTGATTGCTAGAACTCCTTCATTTTGTGAGTAAAATGGCCTATTGTTATCCTTTACATTATGATGGGCCTCATTTTACTCTTTTTGCGAAACATGATGGTATTTTCAATTACTCTGATGAACAGCAGCAAGTTTCTAAATTTTTGATTTAGTGTAGCTACCCAACAGTACTGGCAACTGCATTTACAATTATTTAGGGCTAATAGAACTTGAACCCGTCAGCCAACAGAACCGAACCGCTGTCTAGCGTGTGAACTAGTGCATCTCTGCTGTAGTAAGTTGGGAATTATGTTGGAAGTATAGACCATGGTGGTTGTTACATTAAGATCGAGAATGCCCAGAGCATGCCCAAATAATTAATTCAGTTGAATCGAAAAATCAATTAACGTGTAGTATTTTTTTAGGTTTATTTCGTCTGCTCGTCACCTGTGGTTGGACGAGTTCAATGATAACACGTGGGATGCTATGCAGTCAGCGTCTAATGCATTTATGAGCAGATATTGGTACAGTGATGAACATCCAGACCACTATATAGATGGGTAAGGTTAAAAAGCACTTTTAATATTTATTAAAATCTGTTTTTTTTTTGCTGTCAAATAATTTTCACAAGTTTCATTTGATCAATTGTAATTTTCTCCTGATGATTGGGTTATAAACATTTTAACTTCACCGACTAATTTAGCTGTGTTCTTTTAAGGTATGAATTGCTGCGTGAGGATCCACTGCCCAGTCTCAAGTAAGCAAATGTTTCTTCAATGTCATCAAAAAAGCAACTATTTCGATATTCATGTTTAATAGCTGCCGTCAGCCTCTCAACGGCTATTATTTAGGCGCTCTCCTTTTTAAAATTCAAAGAATTTGAATTGTATTGGGGAGCTGTCTTTTTTACGACTCGAAGAGGAGTATTGGAGAAGTATTTTTTTAAAATCTTTTTTTTTCGTTGGAGTGAATTTTGAAGCAGGAAATGAAATGCGTGAAAAATTTTGGAATGGTTTGAGTGCTGAACAAAAGTGAAGAGGGGAGCAAAAAAAGAGTGGTTTTTTGTTCATTCCGCTGTTTTCGAGAAAGCGAGAAATTGAGGTGTGAAAAAAATTTCTGAAAGCGATTGAAATTTCGTGTTCACGGGCGGCTTTTTAAAACCGTTTTTCTGTTAATTTGTTGGTTTAGAAGTCTTATTATGATATTGTGTGATTTTTAAGGTGGCTTTAATAGTGGTTTGTAGGTTTTTGGTCATTAATAAGAATTTTATACCATTTTGCTGGTTTTTCAGCTATTTTGCTGATTTTTAGGCGAATTTTATCATTTTTTTGCGTTTTGTCTTGTTATATTGCTTTGTATGGGCTTTGAATAGACGCATGTTAGTTATGGAGTTTTTGGATACCAAGTGATTACAATTTTATTGGTATTACACGATTTTTTGGTTGAGAAAAATGACAATGTACTGAGTTTTTTTTAATTATGTTTTTTGCTATTTTTTGTTTTTCTAATGTTAGACAAGTTTCTCAGCCTGTTTTACTTGCCAATTGATTTTCAAGCGTTTCAATAATCTATTTGCTTCAATGAACGTTTTTTGGCTCTATGTGCTCGCGTGAAACCAAAATTTCGTATTGTTTTTCCAGAGTTTGTTTCAAGTTGTTTTTAATTGCCTTTTGTATTGTTCAAGTTTTTATAGCATTTCGGGATGCCTATGGTTAGAATCAGTTGTTTTTGCTGCATGTTGATGGTTTTGATTTTAGTTTTGAGTTGTTTTGGTCAAAATAATTGTGTAATATTTAGGCAGATTTCAGCTGATTTTCTTTTTTTCTTGCTTAATTTTGAATCTTCTCATTGTGTGCTTTTTGTTTTTTTTTAACTGCTCTAGCACCTAATAGGATTTTTTTAGAAGTGTTGTTGGAGTTTATTTAGTGCAGTTTTCAATGACAGACATTACAAATTTCTACTTTTTTCTGTTTTCGTTCTTCGTTTTTGTTTTTATAAATCTTTAATGTTTTGGATTGGTGGGCGTTTGACCAGAAGTAGTATTTAATTTTTTTTTAATTTAACATAATGATTTGGATCCGTAATTTGTGACTAAATTTTGTTTCAATTTTACAGAGAATTTTTATGGTTTTGTTCTTCATTTCCTTTCTTTTATCTCCGTTTTCTCTACTTGCAAGGTTTTTGTTGGATTTCCTCTCAATTTGCTGTGGTTCAACGAATAAAAAATAAACGTATCGCATGGTTTTTCGCCAAAAGTTTTTTTTGAAACTTGCAACTTGAAGAAATTCATCATATGCTTAATCGTCTTTTCTGGTCAGATACTTCTTCATTGTTCTTTTTCATGTTCTTGTTTTAAAGTGATTAATGTTGTTCAGTAGGATAAGCATTGTTGGTTTTTGTGGTGGTTCAGTGGGATAAGTTTTATATTAGTCAGGGGCGTTAGTTGTTTCCTTTGAATTGATTCCGGAATTCTTTCGGCTGTGTTTTTTTTTAAGATCTGTTCACACATTTTCATGAAGTCAATTTGGATTAGTGATTTTGGTCACGCCGAAACTGGAAGTTGAGCGAAAAAGCGAGTGGTTTTGTGGCGTAAAATGTTCTACTCTAATTTAAAAGTAGAGAGAAAACAGTGTTGGAACAAACATTCCGTTTCTGGCTTTCGATTTTATGTTCACATGCGGCATTATCACTTCAATTTTTACTGGTTTTTCCTTTTTTTGGATATATTTTTTATTGATGTTTTTTCCAACCATTCAAAATTCATTCTAGGCCTAAGTTTTTTCTTTGAACCAAAATTTCCCTTTCTCGTTAGTGTTTTTTTTGTTCACATGCGGCATTCTAAATTTTCTTCTATTTTCTTTGGAAATGATTTTCCCATTTCACTCATAGTCCGTTCTAGGTCTAGTCTTTTGTTTAGTCAATATAAATTCTTTGAACTATACGTCAGGTTTTGTCCTGCTATGTTTTTTTGCTTTACCTTTCGATCATGTTTTTCGTTTTACATAAGTCACGATTTTCACGCTTGACTTCTGACTTACTTCACTCACTGTTTCAACTGAAGAGATTTTAAATTCTTTCACTCATTGAATGACGTAATAATGTAACGAATGCTGTGAAAAGAAGAAAATCAAAAGAAACGGTTTTATGCCTAATAGCCTTCAGTTTAGAGGGTGAATTAAGTGTACTTATAGAATCTAACCGAATATGCAGAATTTGTGCAACAAATAAGAACGCTTTGACACTTAAAAAATTTTTGTTGGTTTCTATCTTTTATTTTTTTTCTTTTTCTGTTTCAAACCCAATGTGCGTCAAGCGGGTCAACGGCGGCTGTTTTCCGGCCGTTTGCGGGCTATGTTATAGGCATGTTACTTTGTGCAAAGAGACAATAATACAATTGCGATCTTGACTAAAAGAGTTTAAGAAAAACTCTCATTTTTTTAAATTTGTTTTTTTGGAAAGTATACACATGTGATACATTCTGATCCATTTTTTTAAATTCAGGAACTGCTTCATATCAAATGGCTAATATTCGGAGCTCTCTTTCTGTGCAGTCTTTGGGGGTAAATTGTAGTTGAGTAATGTTTTTTTTGTAGGATATTTTTCTTTAGCTTTTAAATGACATTAGAATTTGAAACAGAACCAGCTGGTAATGCTCGAAGGCACTAGTCTGATGGATTTTTTGGATGGTTTTGTTGCTAAGTGCTCAATGCAGTTTTATTGCTAAGTTTCGCTCCAAAGGATAAGAAACAAGGTGCACAGGGCACGTTTTATAAGCTTTGAAGCTGTTTGATCAGTTTTGCTTATTTTTCCCTTTGGATTTTTTGCTTTTATGCCTGTTGATCAGCCTGTGAAAGAGATACATGTCTTCCGCTGACGAACAGCTGTAAAAAGATTATTCTTACAACATGTATCTAATGATTCAAAGGTGCAATACAACACTCATTTTAGTGTAATACAATACTACACGCGTTAATATTTTCATATAATAATAGTTATTTTCCAAGTTATTTGTTTGCTTTTTTAGTTTCTTTTTCCATCTTAGGGAAGTTTGGTTGTTGGGAGCGATTATCTTCTCGGCTGGCCATTATTGAGCACCAAAATTGTTGGGGATTCGAAGAGGTGTGATACTGATCTATTTTATTTTCATCGGCGACTTCACTGTTTTTCCAGAATGTAAAATCAAATGGTTAAAAAAAGTGGTGTAATTTTTTTAACTAAGCCAGGGAATTTTTTGATTGCATGCTGCAATTTTTTTGGTCCAAATAATTTCGGTACAAATTTAACCAGTAATTCTACGCTTGGGACCATATTAAGTCTTTATTAGTCTGTACGGTGTAATTTGCGGGTATTTTTTGTTTCTTTGTTTTTGTTTCGCCGATTTAGTCTTTTTTAGTGGTTTTTCCAGCACTGAGTTTTGTTGAGGTTTATGGCGGCAGTGAATGTTTCTGTCAGTATATGTGATCCTTTAATCATTTGAAAATCAGTTTTATGCTTTTTTATCTGAAAAAAATTGAAATTTAAGCTGTATTTTTTTATGATATTAATAGTTTTTACCAATTCATGCTTTCTTCCTAATTTTTCTGTTTTTCTTGCGCTTTTTTGTGAATAGTTTTTCTGGTAGAGTTTTTTATCTAGATCCATTTTATGGAACAAATGGATACGCTTGATTATTTGCTGGGTCAGCTTTTTTGAACAAATTAAGTGCTTTTCTCTTTTTTTTGCCTTTCTGTGCTTAGTCTTGTTGTGTGTCCCCATTATAAAAAGTTACGAGGAAAACTCATTGATTGACACAACTAGCAGAATGTTTTTAAACGAGAAATGCGATTGAATTTTTTGTCGTAGTTTCGGTATGGTTAATTATCGGTATATATTGAACTTTGTTCTAATAAGTCTTAGTTAGCAGGTCTGATGTATATTGATGTCTCTTTATTATGGGGAGCTTAAGTGCTCTCTTTAGTCATTTTTGTTTGATGAACAGTTCATTTTACGACTCGATGAGGAGTTATGATGGTCTGGTTTCTTAAAAAATGGACGAGGGTCATTGAAACAATATGTAACACTCAATGCAGCTTTTTGGAAACAAGAGTTTTTGTCAATTTGTTGAGCAAAAATAAATAACAATAGAAATTTAGAGTGGGTTATGTTCATGCGTTTTTTCTGAGAGAGAGAGCGAGGAAAGTGGAAGCGAAAAATTTTTCTCAGCGTGTATTTTTTGTTCACGTCCGAGTATTTTCAAAGTAATTTGTAATTTAAGCTTGAATTATATCGACCAAAATAGATATTTGCATTTACATAAACAACATTTGTACTTATGGGAGAGTTTTTGACCATTTTAGCGATTGTTAATTGCTCTCAAGCGAAGTTTGTAGCAATTATATTAGTCTTGTTTTCTTTTTTAAGGCGATATTCCTCTTGACTGATTTTTTGTCTGGCGCTTTTGACTTTTTGTCTTGAAAAACAAGTAAACCCTGGAGGGCATAAAGTGACAGAGGAGCTCTTTTAGAGCAATACTGCTTACTAGTCTCTAAGTATTCGATTAACCTAATTTTTTTCGAAAATATAGCTATATGACAAACATTTGTCAAAGAGAGCTTGAGATCTTTTAAGCGACTGTTTTTTTTATTATCTTGTGTAGAAGGCGAGATCAAATTAAGTTTGTTTACCTTGGCTCTTGTTAGAAGGTTGAGAGAGAGCAACCTAATGTAAATTGCGCATAAGATAAGCTTGACATAGCTTGACAAGAAGCTCTACTTGTTCAACGTATACTTGGCTAGAGAAATGAAGCCTTGAGGAACAAGACAGAACGTGAGAACGGGTTATAAGAGGCGCCCAAGTTCGAGAGCTTAAGACCAGTTGGTGTAATTGGGTAGCACACTAGGCTTGCAAGTAAGAGATGCTGGTTCGAATCCAGTACTGGTCCACTTTCACAGTAGTTGCACCTGAATAGACCCCCTAACAGGTTATGGGCCCAGACCCTAGTCTCTGAGCTTAACCGCAAAAGAGAGCCAGGATAGTTAGAAACTGTGAAAGAGATGATGCGCAATTTAAGGGGGAGTGTTAGAAGGTTGAGAGAGAGCAACCTAATGTAAATTGCGCATAAGATAAGCTTGACATAGCTTGACAAGAAGCTCTACTTGTTCAACGTATACTTGGCTAGAGAAATGAAGCCTCGAGGAACAAGAAAGAACGTGACAACGGGTTATAAGAGACGCCCAAGTTCGAGAGCTTAAGACCAGTTGGTGTAATTGGGTAGCACACTAGGCTTGCAAGTAAGAGATGCTGGTTCGAATCCAGTACTGGTCCATTTTCACAGTAGTTGCACCTGAATAGACCCCCTAACAGCTCTTTTCCAAATCCAGTCTGTCAATTTTTGCTTGTTGACAAAATATAACTTTCACTTACTCTCAATAAATAATGATTGCACTCAAGCAGCGTTTATGTTTGTGGAAACTGGCTGGGTTTTTTTCTCTGAATCATTTTCTCTTTGTCTTTTTTTTTAAAAAAACCTTGAGTTCCGAGAGTGTATGTATACACAACATCATACAACGCGGAAATGTGTCTAATTGCTCTACTCTGTTTTCTCAAAGTAAAAGATTGTTTCGATAGTTGAGGAGCGCTCTAGTTTTGTCTGCTTTAACTATAGTTGTGTAATCATTGACCAAGTTGACTGCTTTTGTTTTGATAACACCTCCTGTTATGTTTTTTTTCTTTCAGAGTATGTTTTTTCTTTCAGAGAGTGTGTTGCAGAGAGACATATTTATGCCAAGTATTGCAACATGAAGTTTGTTCACTCCCAAGGAACTTGGAAAACAAGTACGCGTGACAGTGTTGCTCGAACATCCACAGGTCCAGTGACCTTTGACCTCTGACTACTCCAGTTTATAACTCAAGGAAACAGTTTGGTCGAGCTGTGTTGATGTTCGGCTCAAGTTCCGTCGAAATTAACGGACTGTTTCAATCTTTATTTCTCCAATTAATGCGCGGTATTTCAAATATAATAATTGCTAGATTCGCTTGACAACTGAAATCAAGAAAACTTTCCTCTTCAAAGATGCTGCTAGAAATAGTGCCAGATTTATTAAACTTTCATATCTCCGGAGATAATTTATCCATCCAATTGAATTGGAGCCAAAGAATTTCTCATCCAATTTCTCAATTTTTCACCCAATTTAAGGGGATGATTTCTCAACCCTAATTCCAGATAACTCGAATGTGTGGGTGGATCTACAAAAAATTGAAGATACGGTGGAGTAGACCTTCTTGCAGATGTCCGGAATGTTCAATTGAATGGGCAACATAGTAGATTAACGTTTTTGGCGGATGATTAATTTAATTGATTTCGGTATCAATTATTACTACGATTACTATTCTAATAGCCAAGTATACATCAATCAAAATAGGCTAATTTGG
>NC_134478.1:51281531-51432412 GCF_964194025.1 Convolutriloba macropyga
CTTCTAATCTCTTCATTTGGTAAACAATTAATTCAAAAATTGTGATGAGCGGTGTCGGAACATTATGTGCAAAAGCACATTACCGAGCCTCCTTGTTCAATAATTTTTTTTTAAATTTCAAATCACGTAAAAAAATTTCTAGAGCAATTTCTTGAGTGTGTATGAGATTTTTTTCTTTTCTTAATGAAATGTTTGATATCTTTTTCAGACCCTGTACCGTTTGCTACTTGAAGAAGTGAAAGACATGCCACAGATAATTGATCACGTCTTCAATGGTGTCCTTCTTAATGAAGTACACAGACATGTGAGTGAGTTGTATTATTCTGATTTTCTGGACTGCGCATCACTGTTCAGCACTGAATCAGAGAGTTTCAGTACTGTTACACAATACTTAATAATGTACAATACTAGCTATCAGATATATCTTCTGATAGTCATAGTACTAGATAATAGAAATCTAAGTATGAACGTGTTGTTTGATTTTTTGTCGTGATCATTTTAAATTATCACGGGTTTGAAATGTAAACAGTTCATGGAAAAATAGTTAGTGTTTTGTATTATTGTACAATACTGATCATGGTTCTCTCTATCAAACGTTGAAGACCATTTTAGGAGGTCAAGGTGAGAGTGGGAGCAGATAAACATCATCAGGAGGTGATGAAATTTGTGGACTTCATTGAAAATACGAATTCGCTATTGGATAAAGAGGCTGAAATCATCA
Source organism: Convolutriloba macropyga (assembly GCF_964194025.1). Classification (NCBI taxonomy): domain Eukaryota; kingdom Metazoa; phylum Xenacoelomorpha; order Acoela; family Convolutidae; genus Convolutriloba; species Convolutriloba macropyga. The sequence continues at coordinate 51,282,253 of NC_134478.1, forward strand.
TGAACCCGGTAAGGGAAGTTTTATGAAAAACAGTTTAAGGGTCATAATTTTACCCAAGTGTAAAATAGAACTTTGATGTAGAATTTGAAGAAATATAATAAAGATTATTAGTACATGAAAAAGGTGGATGATGTGAGATACACTTGAGTTGGTAATATTATCGTCGGACAATCGTTGATGTTTGAGTATATCTATCTTTTTATTTGCTCTCGGACGAAGTTTGAAGCAATTATTGTAAACGCGTGTGTCTTTATGCAAAATTTTTGCTTAACCGTGTTTGCAAAACTTTCTTTGACTTCTCAAGTGACTTTTTCACGCTTCTTTTCTTCATTTTTGAGTGATCTCAATAGCTCTCTCTACGAAGTAAAATTTGTTGCTAAAATAAAGGCGATTATAGGAGGAAAGTACAAGGGCTTGATAATCGAGTGGTGAATGCTTCTTTCGAGAGTTCGAGATGTCCGGGTTCATCCCCACTCCATCGTTTTTATGCGATTTTTTTCGCGACCAATATTTTGTCTGACGCTTTTAACTTTTTCTGTCCCAGTTGCTTTTTTTCTAGGCCTATGCCTTAGTTGTTGAAATGTACGATTTGTTTTGAGGAGGCATAAATTCATGTTGTGAAGGGCGGTGCTCAATCTTAAGAGTTTGACCCCTCTCAGTCACCCCCCCCCCCCTGTTCCTTCATTTTTACATATATGTTTTTAACATCTGATCTTTTTTGAACACATGATTTGTATGCAGCTAGGGGTCATAAAGGGCACTTGGGATCATGGGGGCAAACATAATAACACATACCCAATGCCATCATACCCAATGCCAATATACCCAATGCCATTATACCCAATGCCATTATACCCAATGCCATTATACCCAATGCCATTATACCCAATGCCATTATACCCAATGCCATTATACCCAATGCCAATATACCCAATGCCATTATACCCAATGCCATTATACCCAATGCCATTATACCCAATGCCAATATACCCAATGCCATCATACCCAATGCCAATATACCCAATGCCATTATACCCAATGCCATTATACCCAATGCCATTATACCCAATGCCATTATACCCAATGCCATTATACCCAATGCCAATATACCCAATGCCATTATACCCAATGCCATTATACCCAATGCCATTATACCCAATGCCAATATACCCAATGCCATTATACCCAATGCCAATATACCCAATGCCAATATACCCAATGCCATTATACCCAATGCCATTATACCCAATGCCATTATACCCAATGCCATTATACCCAATGCCAATATACCCAATGACATTATGCCCAATGCATTTTGATATTTTTGTTCATTAATCCGACTACTAATTAGTAGTGGCTATTACAAGTATGTTTTCATGGCATTTTTAATTGAAAAATTATTTCTCATTAAAAGTATTATTAAAAGTTTTTAATTTTATGGTCTGTGTTTCAGACGACTGATTGCATCACCGTGTTTTTCAATCAAAATCCCAACGTGAGAAGTGCTTCTTTTCTCTACATGGCCGACAAAACTGCCTCAGCGTAAGTGTTGATTTTGAATACATTTCTTATTCGCTTAAAGTTTTGTGTATTTTTTCATATCTTTTTGCTTTTTCCACTTTTAGTTTCCGAGTTTTCTCATTCACTTATTCAATTGAATTGAGTTTTGATTGCTTTTCTCTTACTGGGCTACAGAAACGGTTATTAATGCAAAACTGTCAATGGTTTTATAACACCAATTGGGTGTTTTTATACAGCACGATATAATATAAAAAATAGCACGTAAAAATTTTAGCGCACTAATCTGGCTGGGGCTGCGGTTGGTTGGGTGGGAGTGGAATAGATTCAAAATGGTTAAACTGAGAAGAAAAATATGTAACACCTGTTGAATTGGAGTATGGAAGTTCGTGAGAACAGGGGCTAGCTATACTTGATATGAGTATGAATTTCACGGGAATTCAATTTATCAACTTAGAAGCAGATATATACATAAAAATCTAATCTACTGAAAACAGCTTTCCAAATTTGAAAGTTTTTTTGTACTTAGATAGAAATCAGAGTTTTAATCAGAGTCTTTCCGTTTACAAGTTTGAAGGCAATCAGGGTCAAAGCGTCAGTCCTATCTTCTGACAATCTGTGCTATTTTCTGTATACTTTGTCACTTTTCCACTTTTCCTTCTAATACGTTTAATTTCAGAATTCTTCGGTCAAATATGGTAATTTATGTTTTCAGTCTCCTGACTCAGGGTGTTAAACTTCACAAGCGTGAAATATTTGAAGTGATTCCCTACCCACGTAAGTATCATTGTGAACTATATATGATATGAATAGTTATTTTTTTTGAATCTAATGTAAAAGTAATCTCTGTTTAAGGAGAGAGAGATGACCCCAATTCGCCAGAATATATTCCAAAACCAGAATTTTACATTCGTTCCGAACTTATTAATCATTTTTACGACTATTTTCTCAAAGAATTTTCAAAAATTAGAGCTGATTTCAGTCGTTCTTCTGAAATTATTAATCGTCCTCGAATAATTGGTTTGACCAAATTCAAATGTGAGGAAAAACTCGGCTCTACTTTTAGCAACTGCTGTGCAATTTTAGACAATTTTATTTTGTATATTTATCCACAATTAGCCGATTCTTCGGACGTTTTAGAGATCGATTTACGTTTTGTTTATAACGTTACCTTAATTGAAGCGAAAAGAACACAAGGAGATTTCTTCTCAACAGAGCATGTTATTAAAATTGACTACTTTAAACCACATGAAAATACTTTTCCCGTTTTAAAACTTCAATTTGGCGATGAAACTGAAATGCTGCACTGGAAAAAGCTTCTTTCTGATTGGATAAACGTCACCCAATCACCGCTGCTTCATCGCCAGCCAATGGAAAGACATTTCTCAGGAATGTTCTGTAATTATGCTGTTGCGATTTTGATTGGTGAAAAACTGATTACGCCCATTTTTACAACTGAGAATAAAAAGCAATGGCTCCTTTCTTCCATCGATCAACTGTAAGTAGTCATTGTTTTTTATAGCTGCGAAGCTGTAAGTTGAGCGTAGCTATATTGCGGTTCTCTTGGTTCTTTTTACGACTCGAAGAGGAGTATTGGAGAAGTCCTTTTTACGACGCGAAGAGGAGTATTGGAGAAGTCCGTTTTTTTAATCAATTTTATTGGAGTGATTTTTGAAGCGGGAAATGAAAAGCGTGAAAAAATTTGGAGTGATTTTGGTGCTGAACAAAAGTGAAGAGCGGAGCGAAAAGAGAGTGGTTTTTGTTCATACCGCTGTTTTTGAGAGAGCGAGAAATTGATGTGTGAAAAAATTTTCTCTAAGCGAGCGAAATTTTTTTGTTCACGTGCGGCATTTTGAAGCAGTTTTTTTTTTTCATTTATTTTGCTTACTTGAGGTTTGGTTATGATTTTGTTTTAATTTTAGGCTGGTTTCGGTAGTGGTTTGAAGATTTTTGGAAATTCATATGAGTTTTATGATAATTCGGAGGTTTTTGCTGATTTTCGGGCTAATTTTTGCGTTTTTTTGACGATTATTTTGTTTTACTGGCTCAAATGGGTATTAAAGAAACCCCATGTACTTGAGCAAGTTTATGATAACAATTGGTTACAGTTTTGTGGGTAAGAATCATTTTTTTTTGTTGAGAAATATGACAAAAAATGGCGAAAATTGGAACTATTTTTCTTAATTTTTTGCAGTTTTTCGTTTTTTTTTCTGTTTTTAGCAAAGTTTCTTAGCCTATTATGACTTGCCTATTGTTTTGTGAGCATCTGGATACCCTATTGACTGAAGGGAATTTTTCTTTGGATTTATATGCTTGTGAAATATTTAGTAACTTTTTCCAGTTTTTCAGTGAAAGTTGTTTTTAAGAGCTTTTTTTCATAATTTAGCTTAAAGTATTTTTTTCTAAATTCACATAACTGGTTTTTTAATTACTATTTTTTTGATGAACTTATTTTTGCAGAGATAGTTTTTTCGGGATCTCAATTTATAGCAAAGTTTGATCAGATTTTTGATCATATTTTAACAGATTTGATTTTATTGTTTTCACTATTATGTTTCATGGTTTTTTTCAAGATAATCATAAATTAGTGAAGGCGTGTTTTGTTTGATGAGTAATTGGATGGCGTTAAATGGATTTTCACTTCGAGTCGTTTCCGGAATTCTTCCGGCTATGTTTTTTTTTAAGATCTGTTCACACATTTTCTTGATTTTTGAAGTCAAATTGGAGTAGCGATTTTGGTCACGCCGAAACAGGAAGTGGAGCGAAAAAGCGAGCGGCTTTGCGGCGTGAAAATTTTTGCTCTTAATTTAAAGCGGAGTGAGAAAACGGTAATTGAACAAAAATTCGCTTTCTTGCTAGTGGTTTTTTGTTCATATGCGGCAATTTCCCTTTGATTTTTACTGTTTTTTCATCTTTTTGGATCGGATTTGTTTCTAAATGGTTTTCCCAATCCTTTCATAGTCCGTTCTAGGACTAGTTGTCTGTTTATTCAATGAAAATTGTTTGAATTGTACGTCAGGACTTGTCCTGCTATGTTTTTTATACAGGAAGTAGATTTGTTCACGCGGCATTTTGACCTAAAAGCGAAAGTGAAAAAAGGTGGCTCGGTGAACAGATTTTCGCTAAGCGAGAGAAGTTTTTTGATTATGCGCTGAGTTTAGTGAATGACTTTTTGACTTTGAAAAATAGTTTTTGACTGAATTACACATATAGATAGCCGTTTTTTCGTCTAAGTGGCCCAATTTTTTTGCTTTTAATTTGGTTTCTTGTAGAAATAAATTTTATTCGATATTTAATTGAAATGTCAACCCCGGAAATTGATACCAAAGTGTTTTTGCAGAGCCTGAAAATGCGTTTCAAGTTGAAAATTGGCACATAATTCTTGATTTTTTAGTTAATTTTTGGCTATTTTTTATTTTAATTTCTTGATTTTTGGATCTTTTAACAGTCTTTTTTCTCAAAAATCAGTTAATATGGCAAATTCTCTTTGATAATTCCTATACTCAACGCCTCTTTCTACTTCGATGTAATTTTGTTCCATAAAATTGTACATATGCTAATCCGATTTTGGTTGTTTCTTTTCGATTTTCGTCAGTTTTTCGTTTGTATTTTGGTTGTAATTGCTAGAAATAGTTTTTTTGTGCAACATGAGGGACCTTAATTTCCTTTAAATAATAATTCAATAATTTTTTGGCGTTAAATTTTGAAAAAACAGTTAAAACTTTTTCATAAATGCAGTCTTAACTTAAAAGTTCTTTGACCATTTTTTTGCAAATTGTTTCAATGTTTCGTATTTATGAATTCTGGTTTTTTTTTCGTTTTTGGAGGATAGATAAGAAAAAGCAGAATTCTCTTCAGGAGGATAGATCTTTGTATCGGATGACTAGTTATCTTTTTTATGTCTTGAATGCTGAACAATGAAATGAATTCGTTTTTCTTGAATTTTTTAAATCGATTTTAAACTTTCAAAAATCAAGAATGTCTTTTTGTTACATTTTTCTTTACATTGTGTCCATATTTACATTTTGGTTAGTATCATTCTAGTTTTGTCCTGGCAGCTACATTTATTTTCGGTATATTGATTTTTTAGTAGTGAAAAATGAATGATTTCAGCTTTTTCGTCATTTTCTTTCGATTTGCAATTGATTTCATTCAACTTAAGGCAGTACTGAGAGTTTGATAGCAAGCTTTCTCCAAAATGTCTTTTTGTGACTAATTACTACAGCTTTCTTCCAGCCTTGGCTTTAATTTTAACGATTTTTTGCCTTTGAATATTCTGCTGCTTATGTCTTTTCTATGATCAATTTTATTTTTGATATTGTATGAAATCATGTTGTTTAGCTTATGTACAAGGAACAGGTGTGTGTTGTTTTTTGTCCTAATCGTAGTGATTAGGAGTGTACTTATAGGTGTTTTCTGATTCTTAAATTTGAGCTTTCTTTTTTGAAAAGATTTAACTTAGTTTCTAAGATTTTTATCTGCCGTTTGCTTTCGCGATCTTTTTCAGATTAGAATCATGAATTAATTGAGGGCTAGTGATAACCTTGTCAGCTTTTTCAAACTATCAGGTTCTTGACCACCTTAATTCGTATTTTTTAACGTTATCAAACGTTTTCATTGATATAAAATTTTGCTGCATTTTGTTTTTCTAGTTGACAGTGGTTTAAGTTTCACTAATTTTTAGAGCAGACCTGGAACGGTAGTGAGTTAATGGTTTAATACAAAAGTTAGTGGCTTCCGTTGCAATTGCGTTTTTGTTAGTGAAGTTCTGACGCTTCGAGTCGCTTCCGGAATTCTTCCGGCTATGTTTTTTGTTCCGTCGTCTGACGCTCTTTTTTCGTTTTACATTTGTTCACACCGCAAAGCTGAAAAAGTCAAGTTTTCTGAATGACTTCTTCCTCTCACTAACGGCCCTTGCGCGCGTGACGTCATTTCTCACTCGCTTTTGCGAAAGTTTTTAGGTTATTTGCGTGATTAGATTTTGATCATTCGTGACTTACCTCACTCAATGACTTTCGCACTTTAAAACTTAAGTTTAATTTGAATTTGTTTAAGGTCAAAGGAACTCCTATGTGCAGTAAAGGTCCCTAATAAGAGGCTTCTGTGGAATGAATGTCTACAAGCTTTATTAATTTATCGCTGAACGTTTTTTAGCCTAGTTTTTTGAGCGGCGTCGATTTTTTTTTTCAATTTAGATCTGTATATGTTTCTATCTCTATTATACGGCACGCAGGTCTGTTCTTTCGCAGCTATTCCGGCAATCTGCCGGCTATGTTTTTAAATTAAAGTTTGATTTTCATCAATTTGGTTTTTAATTGGAGTGGAAAATAATTTTGCGGCTCACTACAGTATAATAGAATTACGTACTGGGCGGTATATCGCATCGATATGGACCGAAAAAAAAAAATGATTCCAAATTTCTCACGAAAACATTTACTGCATCTGATTAGATTTCAAGAATCGATTTTGCTATCTTTCTATTTTCAACGGAAATAGTAAATCAACACGAATAGAAATTTTAAATTTATGGATATATTGTTCCACAATTGGGTCATTACGACGCAAAACGTACACTTGTAATTTTGGGGGCTGCTTGAAAAACAGAGACCATATCTGGACGCATTTTCTAACTTTACATTTCTTCGAGTGAAATATTGATACGGTAACCATTGACCGCAGTCAAAAATTATGCATTATCTTTGCCACTCATGTTCCCGGATAACGTAACCTACAAACGCTTTCCACTCAAAACTGCCTAAAAATTGTACTCTTCGCTTGAGATTGAATTTCTTGGTAACAAGGAGGCTCGGTAATGTGCGTTCGCACATAATTTTCCCACCCCGCTCATCCGAATTTTGACTTAACTGTCTATCGAATGATGAAGAGGTAGGACACGTTCAAAAATTCACTGATCGAAAACATTCACTGTTCGAGTAAAACAAATTATTGTAAACTCATATAACTACAAGAATTAAATATTGCAGCATTAGATGTTCGTTGAGACCTGCCATTAATGAGACTACGGGTCAAGAAAACCTCAAGAATATAAACATAAACAGACTAACGTCGGAAGAATTGCTCTCGAACCACCAGCGGGGGTATAGCTGAGAAATGTTTTCTGGGCGCAAAAAACGACCCCATAGTTGATCGAACCTCTGAACTCCAGGTTGGGAATCGAACATCTTTACCAATCGGCCACAATGCTTTTGATTTCTTTTCACTCACAATCGTCTTTACCAATGATGTTTATTTCAGAACGATAACTACTTAGATCACTCAAAAATGAGTTTAATGACTCAACTGAAGTGTCAGAAAGTAACTCGAGGACAAAAATTGTTGTGGAACAAAAATGCAAAAACATTCAAGCACAAGTTTTGCATGAAAAGAACCAACACTTTTTACAATAATTGCTTCAAACAGTTCGAGAGCAAATAATAAGAACAAAGATATCAATTACGGACGAAAATCGACATCTTTTTCTGAAAAAGAGGTCTTAGTTACAAATTCCGAACAGTCTAACCTAAGCAGTTTAACTTTATTTACTAAAAAGCCGATTGGATCTTTCTATAGCGAGAGTAGGCAACAAATCGACAAAATGGCAAAAAATTCAAAAATCCACTGAATTATTTGAAACCAAATAACTTTAAAAGTCATAACAAGCATGATCATTCAACCCATTTGTTTTACTGGAAAGACTATGGGTGCTATCACTAATGAGACCTAGCCACAAGTTGAGAGAAATAAGATGAATAATTTGGCAAAGAACAAAAATTCAGTAACTTTTTTGGAACAATTATTCACAAAGTAATGAGGACCATGAGTTAAAACAAAACCACTATACAGATCAAATTTTGTCACACAATCACTAGACAGATGATGGGACAGTTTATTAATTAGACTAAAGCACAAGCTGACACAGTAAAACTTTATTGATAATCTCTGATAATGTTTCAAAAATTCAATGATAATCTTAAAAATGATGTATATTCAAAGACATGAAAGTAGTTAGGCTTAAACTTGTTTTGTTTGGCGTTTATTTATTTAGAATTTAATTTATAAGACTGCTAAGGGAACAAGGTTATGAAAAAACTTTTTGCTGCCAAAAAACCACATGAACTTTACTTTGAACAAGTAAAATTTTTGTTCATTGGACGTCATCTGAAAATCAATTGGTCTCTCATTAATTGAACCTCCAAGTGAAAACATACTTGTCTGTAAAATGGATGAAAAGTGATGTTTAAAAGGACAGCAAACCGAATCATTTTTCATTTTGAAAATCCACGATTAGATCAAATCTGGTGCGTGGCTGTTGAAAACACCTAATGAATCCAAATTATTGCGTAATAGGTAATTTTTGCAAAATAAAATCTTAATATATCGAAAATAAACGATGTTTTCTTGCTAAACATTAAAGTAGCGAAAGCAGCGGCAATCTGTTAATTTCAGAACCTTAAATTAGGAACCAGAGGCAATAATTGACCTGACCTAAGTAATCAAAGATTAGCATTTTATACGTCTGTTATACCGTTCAATTTGAATAAGAATTGGATAAAGACGCATGTTTTATGCCGTTGTTCCTTGAGAAATTGAAAAAAACTGAATATTCGAAAAATTAGCCAAAATTTTATCCAAAAGAATTCGTTCAAACCATTCAGCAACTCACATTCATCTTTTAATGTAAAAGCAGTAAAAATTTTTGTCAGCAATTTTACCTTGATTTTTGCGAAATTTTTCAAATTTTGATTAAATTTTACCAAAAATGTGAACGAAACATCAGAAATGAGCCTAGTGTTCACAAAACATCATTAACGCCTCAAAACGACTATTATTATTTCTTAATTTGATATTCTACGGTCGACAAGATTTCTAATGATACCACACACAACTCTTTGATGAATGTATCGATCGGAGAAAATTGAGTAAACAAAAAAAACCAGTCGAGCCTATAGTTCCTCCACACAAAAGTGGCGTTGGAACAAGTGAACATTTTTTTCGCTGAAATACTTTTGTTTGCACTGAAATTGTCATTTTGGCTTAAAAATAACCCGGAAAGATTTTGCTCGAACTGCTGATTTTGATTGCAAGTTTTAGCAGATTTCTTTTTGTGGCAGGTTTATATCTTTTACCTGACAAGTTCTTTTTACCATTGTTTTTCAATGAGTAATAGTTCTTGTAATAGTTGTATTTCAATTGTTTTCACTGGTGAAGCCAATTAAATTCTTTTTTTTTTGAAAAAAAAATGTTAAATGACCAATGTATTGCCATTTGACCTAAATTTCTAATTTCATTCGACGGCGATTGATAATTTTAATCAAGCGATGCCAACAGCTAATTTATTCGTCATAGTAACATTGAGAATAAGTAAAAACAAGGAGACTGGGTATTGTGTGTTCGCACATAATGTTCTGACCTTGCTCGTCCTCAATTTTGACTTAATTGTCTACTAAATGAAGAGATTGGAAGATACACACAAATAGATATCTGAGTGACATAATCGATACAAACCTAAACTACTAAATGAATTATATAATGCAATGTTTTAAAGAATTTATGATGACTGCCATCAGTAGCAATGTAAACGACCAAATACATAAAAACTTAAAATGTTTAGATAAAGTTAAAGTTTAGTTTAAAAGTACGTTGTAGCGAAGCCTAATGCCATCAGATAAACCAGAAATAGGCAAATTGAGTTGTAATTAACTACGAAGATTATGCATGTCCTTTACATAATGGGACTATTTATCAAGTTAATAAAAATAAGAGTTTTTAAACCTAATCTCAAAAGTAAAAATAAACTTTTAAAAAATATTTGGATAAATTTACTTATAGTTCCTCAAAAACCATTGGGCGTTGTTGCTGGTGAGACTACGCTATAGGACAGGACTGAAAAATAACTGCAGACAAAAGTTTTAGTTTTGATGCCATTGAAATCATCAGCCACTATCTGAAAAATATATATTGTTTTTTTTTCAATTATCAGTTCTTTTATTTAAGTTAACAAACGATTTAAGGATTGCATTGGTTCAATTAGGTTTCACTTTAAAATCATTGAGACATGTTGTTAACACGAATATTTTAAAGGACAACAAGAAGAAGCACAAAAATTGATTTATTCACAATATTTTTAAGAAAACGCATAGTGTGCAAGATCTAGAACATCGGTTATAACATAAACAGTAGGGAGGTTGAAATTTAAATTGCGAGAAGGCGGGTAGAACTTTTCACCGATGAGACTAAGTTTCATATTGACAAGAACAAAAATGGGAAAAGTACGAAAAAACTGCACATTTTTTCAAATAAATTCAATCAAAATCAACAAAACCCTTAGCTAAGCACTGACATCATTGAATAAATTTATTAACCGCTGAAAAGTAAAGTTTTTGGGACCTATAATTAATCATTAATAGATTACATAAAGAAGAATGATTACCGGCGAAAAACTGGAATTAAAGAAGTTGCGACAGAAAAGTCTGGTAGTAATTAAAATTTCCAAACATTGGACATGTTAAGTTGTTCTCTTAGTATTGAGATAAAGCGAGTTTTAGAAAATCAACTTATTTGAACTTATATATAAAAATAACTAAATGTTAAAGACAACTTGTAGGTTCAGAGCCATTAAAACCTGAATTTTTAACGAAAAGCATTTAACAAGTTAATTTATACCTTGATTAGCAGCATATGATAATTCATTAAACACAATTAGTCTCAGGACTACAAAAGGACAACAACTACTGGCAAAAACCGAGAACTCAATAGAAAAGTAGAAGACGAAGCTATTGAAGCGATTAAAATCATAAGCTATGATAAGCTATTTACTGATAACCTTCTTTATGTTCAGCTAAGACTCTCTTCAACGCCAATGAGAACTTTCAATTTTGTGATAGCCTGACAAGACTTCGAAAAAGATTTATTATCCAGTAATAAGCATATGGGACCTATCATTAGTATTATTGACCTACAATTTTTCAATAAAAAACGGGTTGGAAAATCTAGTATAACTCAATTTTTTTTTTCGAAAAAAAGAACTATCAAAGAGTTAACAGTCATTATGTATGCATTTGAAGCATTATATATGTTCCCTTAATCTTGTTTAGGAAGTGAGTGTTATTTTAATGTGACCAGATATAGGCAAAAGACTAAAAAGGCAACAAATGCACGCAAAACATAAAAAACATGAAGTCATAAAAGACATGAGCGATGGTTCCCTGAAATTAAAATAATATATCATTGGCTCTCGTTCGATCGTAATTGGGGGTTTATTTTTAACGGAACCTTGATTTGAAAAGTGTTTTTGTCTCTGAATGACATGAGAAAAACTAAAATTGTGAAAAGAATAAAAAACCAGCTCTCGAATAGAATTCTTCGAATTCTTTAGATTTTAAACGTCCGATGAGACCAAAACTAGCCTTTTTACCGCTGCTCGTCATTCAGGGACACACAATTGAACCATAATTTACTGTAAAAGAAACGATTTTGAATGGACTTTAATACAAAAAAATCTACAATTGAGCAAATATGACGCTAAACGAACATAATCAATCCCAAATGCGAAATATTCATAAAAGTTTTAAATCTCGATAACTCCTTGAATAAAATGATTTTAAATTTAAATATCAAATTCCACGCTTGAAGGGCCTTCTAATGATACCATTCACGATTCTGTTTGAAGAATTTTTTGATTGACCAAAATTTACTGAACAAAAAAAAAACCCATTTGAGTATATAGCTCTTCCCACCGCTAAGTGGGATCGGAGCAACTAGCTATGCAAAAGGACAGATGGAGATATATTTGGCCAAGATCAGTTATGCTAAAGTCGTTTTTGAAGTCAAACAAAAATGCTGATTAAAAATTGTGCTGGAAGTTAGATGACTACCACTTAAAACACTTCAAGGAGGGACTGTAAAGTCCTCACGCCGCTGTGAGATCTTCATACGCACAATTTAGTCAAAATCTTCTTCCGCAGATTTCCCGTGCATTTTTTTCAAACTCTACGGCTCTAAAATAGTTGTATTAATGAAATTAATGCGTTATTTTAAATGTTCTTTTCTTGTAAATTTTGCGTTATCCATTCTTTAATGAAATTAATGCGTTATCCATTCTTTTCTTGTAAATTTTATCAAAATTGTGGTTCGTGTGTAACTGAATGGTTTAAAGAATATGCAAAAGAGTGAAGAAAAATGGTGTATAGATGTACATCATCGACTCTTTATTATGTCAAGTCGCTCAATGACCCTTAAGAGTAGATTTGGTGCCACCCCTGTGTATTAATTTCTGTTCGCCATAATTGGTTCGCCAAATTTTTACCTAATTGCTGCTAAAGTTGCTGTCACTTAACCTAGTTTTCGGCTAATGTTCAATTCCCCCTGACTGACAGTTCATCGTACGTTCTTTTGAAGGCCCGAAAAGGAGAGGAACTTTGTGAACGACTTCAGTTTCAAATGCGACATGCCACGACAGCCATCATCTATTGATTCGCATCATCAGTTCTCGAAGCTGACTTCACCAGCTGCGTTCTTACAACTTCTAATCAAATTCACAAAAGATCACCTTATGGTGCCGGCCAGATTCATCCATAAAATCCAGAGCTCAGAATCGAACCAGTCCCTGGTTGCCGCTGGTTTGGATTCGGTGACCTCAACTTTGTCCAGAAATTATTCCGAAGTCTCAGATGCTGTCAACAGTTTATCAATAGCGTACAAGAATACGTTGATGGAGATATTTTGGTACTTTAAAGTGCTCGTCAAAAATTCAGACATAGCTGTTGAAGAACTTGTCGAATGGCTTGCTGTGAACAAATTTTGCAACGGACTTTTCAGCTGTGAGACTATGACGAATATGATTGATTTTTTCGAGGATTTCTTCCAAGTAAGTTACCAGTCCATTAGATTATAAATAAACATTAAATTTATTTGCTTGGAAAAGATGTGTCATCATTCGAATTTAATTTTTATCCAACATTCGTTGTTAGGCGTTGCGAGCAGATATTGTTTTAAAAAATGTTTCTAGATTTTTAAAAGTATTTAAAATATTACAAAAAAATTCAATGGCTCATATATTTTATTGAATTTGATTGAAATATAGAGGAGCTGTTTTTATATTCAGACAGCTGCTCACTCGCAACCCTCTTGTATAACTTGGTAGGTGTTCAAAAGATTTGAAACCATTTTTTTGAAAATTGAAGCATGGATCTGTTCAGCTGTTTACATATAAATGAGGTTTATTTTCCTTTTTTTTCTCTGCTGGTTGAATATGACCATCGATTACTTATGACTCTGTAATCTACATATTAATTAAATTGGTGAGCATTACTTTTTGTTCCGAAAAATAAATTGCAAATAGAGCGTCTGATCGAATCGTCGATTAATTGATTAATTTCTTCACATATAATTTCAAAACAAAAGTGATCACGTGGAAAGAAAAAATTACAAAATGGCAGATGAGCTTCCTTCTCTAATTCTCATATGTTTCACTTATATATTTTTCCTTTTGATGTAACTCATTGTGGTTATAGGTTGAAGAGAACTTTGCGAAACAAAGAGAGAAACAATTTGAGTTGATCAAGATTCAGCTGGAACGCATACCAAACAGGACGTCAACAATGCAAGGTAAATATTTTAAACATTTCATCAGTGGGAATGTACTTACTAGTGGGAAATAAACATGTCTTTATTATGCGGTTATATATTCATGCACTTGTCATGTTGCCGCGATACATGTTAACAACATTATAAGGCAGAAATTAAAGAAAACCTTATTGGCAAATAAGTGCATAAAAGTCCCTCATGTTACTAGGTGGCGGTTGTTCCTATCGGTTCTACTTCTTTTCACCACGATTTATTTAACTCCCAATAATTTGACACCAAATTTAGTACCTTATATATTCATCCCTCGGTCATTTAGCCTGCAATTTATTCACAAAGAAAAATAACGAGACGCACAAACCGTTTTTTTTCAAATGGAAAGATCTAGGCCTTAAACATACTCTCCAAGCAAACATAAGTGAGTTACTCAAAACAAACCTTACCGTTCGCTTAAGAGAAAACTCATGGAGATCCAGGTAATTTTGCTAGCAGCTCAGCTATGCAGGTTTAGCTAAATGTTGCAAACCTGGGTTCCCAATTCGGGGTCCCGTCATAATTAATGCCAGAGATCAAATTCCCTGAGAGTCACTACAGGAGGCTTTGAAGTTACTCCATGAGGACGCAAGGAAAAAACTTAAAATAATACAACAATAAATACTAATACAAAAATAAATTCAAACACACACTTATGGCAATAGCCCTAAGGAAAGAAAATGGCCATCAGTTTCGTTCTTGGAAACCTCCATCATGTTGTCAATCCCTCTGATACTTTTCATGGGGTATTTTTGTACAGTTGAAGTATTCAATTTCAGTTCCTGTGCGGCAGCATCTTTTTGTAAATTAGTCAAAGTTTCCAAATTTTGGGTTGGGATCAGATCCAGTTAACAAGGCTTTTTTCATTTGTGCCTAGAATAACACCATACAAGAAAACCAGAAGTATTCACATTTTTGAATTAGTTACAATTGTCCTATTATGAACTAGATGAGATAACTGATTCCCTAATGGTTGTAATTCCGAATTGAGTAATTGAGTCGCTTGCCTTATTGTGCTTAAAGTTATGAGCCATTATATTACAAGTTAATTTTCCGGGTGAATGTAATGAATGAGGTGTGAAAATGTTCTTTGCACCTTTCAGTCATTCCACGCTGCCGATTTTACTATTCTCCGTTTAATGGACTAGTTAGAATTGATTCTGTCTGATTTATCCTCATTTATAGGGTTTTAGATTTCGGAGTGAAACAACTTAAGGGAAACTATTGCAAGGTTAAATAATTTAGGGCTGAATAAAATGGGTTTGAATCAGGGGTTGGAAAAACATGGGTGAAACAAAATCACACTCTTTCTTACTCTCATCGATGAGCAACAAAAATCAGTTTTTTTGGTACAATAAAGGATACAACTCATGAATCTATTTTGATATATTGAGTTTCTGTAAAAAGTTATATGATCGACTTGGACTTGCAAAGAAAAATTTTATATCTATTTTGTCATAGAATTACACCTTTAAGCTTCTATGAACATGATATGGGTACTCTAAACGAGAAAAGCAAATATTTTCGATTTGTGGTTACGCCGACATTGAAAAGTTACTTTCAGGGGGTTTGGATAAGGTTCCTACAAGGTAGAAGTTTTCGGCAACTTAATTTCTAAAAAATTCCTTTTGTGAGACGGCGCGAATTACTTTCAGCGTTGTGCCAGATTGCTTTCACTTCTGTACCGAAAACGTTGTCCAATTGATTTTGATCCCATTAAAACATCTGTTACCATAATACACAATATTTGAAAATTGTATGCAACAATTTCCAAACCTGTGTGGATAGAATTGGAAAGGTCCTTATTTGGTTTGAGAATGCAAATAAGCAGAATTTGAAAATTTTTAGCAACAATAAAGGTATATTGTAATGTATGTGATTTTTTATCGCACAAACGGTGGTAACCATGTTTGGAACGTTTAGCATACCAGATTCACTAGCTATAGAGACACACTCTGAAAATTGCTTGTTATATCTGTTATATGTAAAAGTCATCGTGCTTTATTGAAGAAAAAGTAGAAGGCCAAAAATTAAAACGTTTTTTTTAAATATTAAATGGCTCAAAAAAGTTGTGACAGCCTTGAACAGCGAATTGCGCAATTAGTAGCATGACAGATGAGGAAAGACATGAGGATGAAGAAAGACAAGTATGAGATGATTACATTACACTAATTATGTTAAACAGTATAAATTGTCGATATTTAAATTCTCATACCTTATTTCGCCCCTAATACCAATGTCTATTTCTTGATTTTGGCGGGTATTTTGTCAACTGTGGTACAAACTTTTGATCTCACTTTTAGGGTGGTTATAGAAATTGGTCTTGCTCCTGAACAATGTTTGTGAAATAACCATAGACTTGGACGTTCAAAAATGTTTTTTAATTGCTCTCATACGAATTTTAGCAATTATATAAGTCCTATCGGTCTTTTTAGGGCATTTTTTGCTTGACCGATCTTTCGTCTGACCCATTTGACTTTTCGTCCTCAAAAACGGGATAAACAGGTAGAGCACAGTGGTCATTAAGTTCTCTTAGAGTCTTTCAGCTCACTAGTCACCAAGTATGCGATTCACAAACTGTTTTGTTTTTGGAGACTTATTTTTATTTAGAAGTTGCCCCCCTCCCCCCACATAACCCCCCCCCCCTCACTTCACCCCCAATATCCCTACCCTGTACATCGTTCAGGCCGTAAGGGCCTCGTGCAGCCAAAGATCCCCCTCCCAGCGTTGCCCCCCCCCCTCCCGCGCTGCGCTCACCTCACGCCCCTTCAATTAAGCTAAAGCTAGCCTCACTAAACCGTGGTAGATGCTAGATGCTGACAAAGCCAACCGCTCGCCGGTCGTTTTAGAGCAATTCGCCCGACGTTAGTCGGCTATATTTGCTTTTTTAGTTCTCTTTATTCGCCACGAATGGTTGAAGTACAAGCTGGCGAATGACTCTGAATATGAAAACCTTCTCGAACCTATCAAGTTGACAAACCCGCCCGATTTCACCAGATGGACATACGGAGATTTGGTCGAGGAACTCTATAAAGGTATCCAGGGATCCAGCGGAAAGCAGGTGAAAGCTGGAGAAGGGTCTGGAACTTACCCTACCAGTGCGAGCAGCAATGAAAGTCTCGACAGCGTTATTGATTCAGAAAATCATACATATCTTCTGGTTGAAAGGTTGACATACAATAAACATGTCATCCGGATCTTGCCCTATTCTTGTCATATAGATCCTCAAGTGCTACCAATGTCGGTGCTAATGCAATGTAGGGACTTTCTGCTCGCTTTCCAGATGTTGGTCCTCTTGCAAAAGGTGAGGTTTGAAACTATAACTGGATCAGAGTATCGTTCATGCTCGAGGGGGTAACAAAATGGTGCTGTTGCTCTAAAGTTTGGTTTTGCAACATCATATGTGCCCTTTCGGCTACTTTTGCTTGAAAAATTTTGCCGCAAAGCGATAGCTGAGGCTATTATTGGCCTTCTCTTGGTTTTTTGCAATCCAAAGTATTTGGATTGTAATGGTGTCCTGTCTTTATTAAGATCTTAAGATCTGGTCACAACTTTTTTCTACTTTTTTTGTCAAATTAGAGTGGTGATTTTGGCCACGTTGAATTAGTAAAAGGAGCGAAAAATCGAGTAGGTCTGATGCCCGATTTTCTCAAACTAGCTATTTAAAGTGGAGTGAGAAATTGGTGTTTGGACAAATTTTCGGTTTTTTTAGGGATTTTTTTTTCACGTGCGGCAATTCGATTTCTGTTTTTCGTGTTTCTTCCCTTGGGTGCTATTAAAAAGAAACATATGTGATCTAACTGCTCCTGTTGGCAATTTTCTGAATTCACCAATGGGCAGTTTTAGCTTTTTTATGACTCTGAAACTATTTGTATTCATAAAATATTGGTGAGTATTTGAATTTGGCCACTTATTTTGAATATTTCTCGTGTCTGATCACTTGGTGTCATCAATGACAGGTCTTTTTTGGTTGCTAATCAGACATAAATGAGCACAAATTAATGGCGTTAGTCCATAACTGGCGGTTTTCATGACTTTGAAACTATTTGTTCTGAATAAATGCCAGTACAATTGTTAGTTTTTCTTGTATTTGTTAAACCTTTTGTTGTCTCATCTTTTAGTTGCTTTAGGGAAAGGTCTCATTGGGTCCTATTACAAAGAATGCTGCTCTAATTATTTTTTTCAGGTCTAAAGCTATTGATTTCATCGACCTTAACAATAATTGTTTACAAGAAATTTTCTCGATTTGAGTTGTGCAAGTTTTTTGTCACTTTGTTGTCTCATTTGTTAGTTTCAGTAATGACAGGTCTAATCAAACTCTACGGTTGCTTAAATTAATTGAATTATTCGTTTCAGGTCATAGCTATTGCTTTCTATTGATCATTAGCTGTTCGTTTTCAGAACTGGGTATAAGGCAGTTCTTTAGTTCTGGCAAAATGTGGTTATATTTTTGTTGTATTATTGTTTAGTGTCATTTATGACAGGTTTCATTGGTTTTTTCTCAAAAGTTAACTGACTTTCATAGGAATCAATTTTTTTAAATCGACGCTTCATTTGAAAAACGAAAGCTAGTTGTTTACTCGCAGTTTTTTGTTTCTTCTGTGGTATTATAGTTCACTACAAAACATTTCTCATTGACCTTGCAGTGTGTCACGAAATTGTTCGATTTTTGTTAGGTTTTGCATATATTTTTTTCTTTGACTGAGGTACCGTTTGTTTTTGAACTCCGCTGCTTTTCAAAAATTTTCTGATTTATTCCGATTTCCTTTGTTTTTGTTTTTTTCCCCTAGGTTTTGTAGGGTGTTGCAATCGTTCTACGTATACGTAGGGTCAATATTGTTAAAGGGTGTTATTTTTTTTGTTATTTCTCAAACACTAGATCACGGAAAACAAAGTTTTCAATTTTTTTTGTTTATTGAGTTTCTGTTTATTTTTTTTCTTAAAGGGTCATCGTTTTGTTGCCTCGTTTTGTTTGTTAATGCTGTAAAAAATTAATTTTCAAGTCTTTATTTATTTCAAATCTTTCTCAAAAATAACTTCATCACTCTAAAATTGACTTTTCTTTAATTCAATTCTCGAGATGAAGTCAAGTGTGTGAGTGTCACTCTAATTGAAGGGAATTTGAGGGCAGCTAATAGGAGCAGCAATACGTTAAACATATTCCTATTCAAAATTTAACATCTCAGCATTTAATAAAAAAGAAGTTTCTTTTTCGGCCTGTTTCTTTTACTATGTTTTTGAGACTGCCGATCTATGAAACTGTTGCGGCTATTTTCTGGCAATCTGCTGTTTTTCGGCAATGTTTTTTAGTTGTGGCTGGATTATCAAAACTTATGTTTGCGATTAAACTTCTGACTGTTTATTAATGGTTAAAAACTGTACGCTACAGGAAACCGTAAGTTTTTTTACTAAAGTAATTCGTTTGAAGTCATTTTGCCCAACTAGCGTTTACCAGAAAATGAACGCAAGTGGCGCAGTTCACTTCTAAAAGTGAAATGAAAAGTGGGCCAAAATTGTTGTATTTTTAAAATTTTATTATTGGTTTATAATAACTTCTAATGACGTCATTTGAAGCCCTCTTAATGAACTTAATCACGCTCCTGCCTGGAACTGAAGCATTCTGGAATAGATTCGAGCTCACACTAGTTGCAGAGCACTTTTTCGGACGTTAGTCGGTTGTTTTTCAGTATTCTAGATTATAAGGTGCTCTTGAGGTTTGGTTTGAAAAATTGCTTTTATATGTAATATCGGTAAACCTTCATCACTTCTGCTCACATCCTGATGTTGCTGATCTGCACAGATTACTTCTGATGTTGCAGCAAGATTGTTTGAAAATTGATCGTGTTTTGCAGAAAAGTGTAAGTTCTTTGTTTTGTACTAACTATTTGCCCGAAAATATTTTGACATTGTTTGTTTTACGGGGTCTGCGCAAGCGTGGGTACCCCGACATTGGACCAATACTAAAAGCAGCATCTCTCTCATGCAAGCTTAGTCTGTTGCAAAATTACACTAACTCTTCTCACGATCTTGAATTTGAAAATATCTTATAGCTCATTCTCTTATTCCATCTTATTTTTGAAGGCTTCATATATCTAGCTATGCTTACTTGAACACGTGCTTCCTTGAGCTAATTCTAATTTCAGTTCTAAGCTGTTTCATGCTTATCTTGTTTCTGTTTGCTTTTACTTTGCAACCGTCTGTCAAATAGTTGATGATATGCAGAAAATTTAGCATTAAAAATCTTATTTCTTAGTTCTGACAGAAAAGTTAGTGAGTTGTGTGTTTAGGGAAAGCGAGACACAGTGTTCGATGTTGACTATGCCAAACTGAAATGGGACTCAAAGGAAAAGAGGCCGGACAAGTCGGAGAAAAGTTAGTCCATAATTTTTTGTATTAATCTATGGCAATACAGCTGAAAGGTCGGCAGGATTTTTTGTATAAAAAAATTGAGCTGAAACTCTGGTGTGACAAAATTCCTAATTTCACGAATAATTTTTATGTCTTTTGAAAGTTGAATGAAGAAATTGCCTACGGCCTTATTTTCCTCCGCAGACTGACTTTAGTTAGAGTGTGATGTCATCAGTTGCCCAGAAACATCTATAAACGGTGAATGAAAAATGAAATTTCTAGAGAATCAACAAAAATATTTTTAAAAAATTCTCATTTTTCGGCGTATTTTTAGAAGATGGGCTCGTCATTCTAATTGTTAACAAAAAGCCGACAAGTGACGAAACAGCCGTTCAATATCAATTAAGCACAATAAAACAAAAATTTTAACAAAAAAAATTTGGTCGCTTTTTTCCGTATTCCAATCTCTCGCTCGCTCTGACATAAATGCTGTATCGGTTGATCAAATTGTTTGGTCAAATATGAGCGTGCGCGTTTTTTGGCGTGATAGCCGAGAGGTAAGGTGTGTGCCTCACACGCCAATGATTGAGACTTCAATCTCCTGCCTCCGTGAAGCTGTCTGTGTGAGGATGAGCTCTTACTTAATCATAGCTTCAGGTTGACCATAGCCTGACCAATGTGGGCTGCAATGTTGGTACCACGTGAAAGTTTTAGACGCAAAAAACTGGCTATAGTCACCAAAAAGAGCAATGCTGCTAATGAAAAGATCAATCTGAAATGTGGGGAATAATAAGAAAAAGGGCAGCTGAGAACAGGCTGCTGTAGGCCTAATGCTGTTCTGCTGCGATTACGCAGGAACCTTAATAATTATTATTGTTATTGTGTGTCTCCTATTGCAATTTAGCTTCAAAGAAAGTTTTCCAATACTCTTCTTAGTGTTGGAAAATTAAAGCCACGTACAAAATTCAAGTTGAATATGTCACGAAATTTTGAAGTTGATATGGTGAAGCTTTGAAATTTTAAAGCTTTGATATGCTGAAGTGATGAAAAGAACATGGGTATTTAGATAACGAAATAGAAATATGAAGGAAGCACTATCCAAAGTTGAAAAAAATTATCCCAAGAATTTTTAAGTTCCTGGACTTTACAATCAGACTCACTGCCAGCAATATGTTGAAAATGAAATAAGCATAGCATAGAATCCTACTTAAAGCCTATCAAGTAAAATACATATACAGCCAAGAACAGAAGAGAGGCAAAATTTCAGGATTTGGAACCCAGTGGCATCCAAAATTTATAGTTCCAACCTCCGATCCTATTTGACTGATTTCAAAACCGACTAAAATTGGTATCAAGTAATCCGAGGAAGCACGTAATTTTGCGAAGTAATGGTTAAGTGACTCTGCATGAAGTCACTGAGAACTTCTGGAGTTTATCGAGAACCGCGAAAAGGTTCGAGATATTAAGTCAGAATTCCGAAGTGACTTCTGCAGAGTCACTTAACCATGCTGAAAACACCATGACCCATTCAAATAATTGCAGGTTATGTTTTGTGTTGCAGCCAATTTGTTTTTCAACTAAGAATGAAAGAAAATGTGCCCTAGAAAATGGTAAAGTTAAATTGAAATTGATTTTTTTCGTCGTCAAATATGACTAAATTTTTCGAAAAAATGGCGTGCTATATTTTGATCAAAACGCACGTGTATGTTGCTTTAATGAAGCCCAACAATTGGGACAAAGAGGGTAATGATTTTGTTTTAATGGTAGAACAATGCAAATTGGCACAAAACAGCCAAAAATGTTAACATCATTTCTAAATTAGCCAACAGTTCTAAGATATTGTTCAGATATGCATGTGATAAAAACAAAAAATGACCATGTTACACATGAATTCAAACTACCAAGCAGTAGCATATACTTATGGGCAAACATGTGGTAAAGTTATTAAATGGCCTAAATAGCAAACTTTAGGAACCCTTATACTGTCCACCAAATTAAACAGAAGAACAGCCATTCTATGTATTTTCCGCTCTTGCAAAAAAGTTTCCTGGTGCTGATCAAAAATTGGTAACTAAACGGTCACTCACAAAAAAAACTTGCCTCGGAGAAAAAATGCATTAGTTTTATTAGTATTTTGCGTGGTATCTGCGAGATAGGAGCAAGTGGAGTTCACACTTTGTTCAGAAGTGTACACTTGATTGACGCTCAGAAAATTAGAGCTATTCCATAAAAAAGATTTTTTCAATCAGATGTGTCCTGTTGCTAATAAGTTACCTTTAAACCTTCTTAAGCAATAAACATATGAGCTGTGGATTGCTTTATGAAACTGAACAACAATTTTTGGAGTTTCGAGAAATTGATAGCGATGAACCCTGATTTTGTCTTCAAGTTGCAGACCTCTAAAAAGCGTTCGTAACGACTCTGGTAACGTAAGTGCAATACCTAAGCGGTGATCTGCTTTAGCGTTACCATTGAGAACCACTTAAAAAATGCAACCAGAGAGCTCACGAAATTGGAACTATCGCAATGAGCAAAAAAGTCTCGGAAATCATTCTCTTAGATTTGTGTCCTTGAGACATTTGTCAACAATTGTAGAACACAAAACTCAACCAGCTAATTTATTTAGAAATTTTATCTTCCAATTGTTTTATTGCAAACAAATATAATTTGAAACTGAAGTGAAGGACAATTTGCAGACGTTACGGAATGGTGAATTTGGCACAATTATCTGTTCCCGCGATAAAGGTGTGAATTGTTTAAAACATTTAACAAATAAAGATTGCAGATGAAGCCTACCTGATGCTGACTTCAATTACTCAATCTTGGGATGTCAGTACAATTCACCCAATTCCATTTTACCTAACGCCAACCTTAATTTACCATATAGCTTAAATTACCAGAACGACTTCTTAGCTACCTATTTAACTTAATGGCCCGTGGGACTTGATATGAAACTATCACAAGCGAACATGGCATTGGGTAACGTGACATTGGGCTAAATGGCATAGGGTAAAATGGAATTGGATGCATTGTTATGTTACCAATTTTGTGATAGACATTTGTGGAAAGCAGTTGCCATGAAAAACTAGTGATATTTTTCTAAATAGGCTGCCAAATCTATTAATAGTTTAATAGCCGCCGTCAGCCTCTCAACGCCTATTATTTAGGCGCTCTCCTTTATTACAATTTAAAGAATTTGAATTGTATTGGGGCGCTGTCATGTTTTTTAAGATCTGTTCACACATTTTCATGATTTTTTGAAGTCAATTTGGAGTAGTGATTTTGGTCACGCCGAAACAGGAAATGGAGCGAAAAGCGATTGGTTTTGTGGCGTGAAATTTTTTTGCTCTAATTTGAAATTAGAGTGAGAAAACGGTGTTTGAACAAAAATTCGCTTTCTCGCTAGTGATTTTTTGTTCACATGCGGCAATTTAACTTTGATTTTTACTGTTTTTTCGATTTTTTGGATCGGTTTTTTTCTAAATGGTTTTCACAATCCATTCATAGTTCATTCTAGGCCTAGTCTTTTGTTTGAACCAAATTTTCTTTTTCGCTAGTTGTTTTTTGTTCATATGCGGCATTTCTACATTGATTATCAGTTTTTTTAAAAATTTTTTGACCTGATTTGTTTGGAGACGATTTTCCCATTTCATTCATAGTCCGTTGTAGGTCTAGTTTTTGTTTAGTCAATGAAAATTTTTTAAATTTTGCGTCAGGAGTTGTCCTGTTATGTTTTTTTAATTCGCTTTTCCTTTTGATCACGATTTTCACGTTTGACTTATGACTTACTTCACTCACTGTTTCAACCGAATAGATTTTAAATTCCTCAAGCATTCAATTACGTAATGTGGTGAATACTGTGAAAGTCAGAAGAGCAAAATCAAAAGAGATGGGATGAAAAGCCCTGTCATTAAGTCATTGATAATTAGGTTATGAAAGTTTATTAGAGTTATTGCTAGCTGACATTCGTATTAAGCTTTTTAGTTTTCAATTTGGAAGCTGAATTAGGTACAGTTTTAGAAGCTAACTGAAACTTCACACGAAATTAGAACACTTTTTGACACTGAAAAAAAACAGAAAAGACTCAGTCAATTTGTCTCTTCTCTTTTTTCTTTTCTGCTTCAATCCCGATGTGCATTAAACGCGTCACCGGTGGCTATTTTCCGGCAATCTGCAGGGAAAAACGATTAGTATTGTTTGCGAAAAGCAATGAGTAAACTGAGCGCCGCGTGAAATTAGAGAACGAGGAAAAATAAGGACCTTAGAATTTTTGCAATTAGCGAAGAGGGCCTGCAAATTGTCGGAAATCATAAAAATAAATTAAATTTCGACAAATTGGCTGAATTATGTTCAGAATACTTTATTTGAAACTGGAACTACTTGTAGTCCTCTTTTTGACCTAGGACGATAAGTGCAACAGTTTCTATGGTCAATGAGTTCTACGATTGTGGTTAAAATAGGTAAAGAAAGAAGGATTTCCTGAAAAGCTATTTTTTTTGTATCATAAGCCTTTGTTCTAGCGAAAGTGGATGAATCATTTAAGAAACCATCATTCATTTGTAAAAGGAAAAACAATACCTTTATTTTAAATAATTATAATAAATTGTAACAAGAGATATCAAAATTTGAGTGAACGGAAAAGTTTGAGCAAATTAGTGAAAATCAGCCGATGTTCACGAAACTTAAACCTCAATAACATATAACCACAATAATATAAGTTTCTGGCGGGCTTTTGAGACTTGTTGATTTATATGATCTGACCAGTTTAATCTTGTGGTAAGATTTTTCCACGATCTGTGACGAAATGGAATCTGTTCGTATGTGGCGAAATGGAATCTGTTCAAGCTCTTTCTCTTCCCGTAGTGCGGTTAGTTTTATATATCGGACTAGGGTTTTCTGATAACATTCTAGGGTTTTCAATGGTGCCCATGGTCCTCTCAGTGGACGTGAACTGTGCTAAACTGCAAAAGCGGAGTAGCAGTGGAAATGCCGCCACCGCATCCACCAATGACTCAGCCTCTTCGTCATCTGGTGGTGTCTCTCTCTGTCTGTCACACTTTGACCTCTACTTCGGATCTGTGTCTTCTAAGACCGCTAAATTGAAGCAGTACATGAAAGACAAAACTGTTGATAAAGAAAAATGGTAAGATACTACAACAATTTGTTGAGCCATATTTTTTTAATGTTCATCTCAAATGCTGAATTCCAGTCAAAAATTTTAACGAAGTAAAAGTAAAGCAGCGCACTCAAAGTATGTAACATTGTGTGTATGTGAAATAAGTTTTTAGCAATTATATTAGTCCTTTGATCTTTTTAATGCAAATTTTTTTGACCGATTTTTTTTCTGAGCCACCTGAATTTTCGTCCTCAAAAGCGGGACAAACATTAACGCTCGGAGGTCATTAAGGGCTCTTAGAGCTTTGCGCCTTACCAGTCACTAAGAATGCGATTTGAGGAGACAATTTTATGGTGTTAAGGGTGGTTCTTTCTCTTAAAAGTTTGACCCCCTATATCACCGCTTGACAGTTGCTTGAGAGAAATTCGCCCAACATAAATTGGTTGTTTTTGATTTTCACCTCAAATGCTCAATTCCAGTAATAAATGTCAGGGAAGTCAAACTAAAGCAGCGCACTCAAAGAGTGGAAAATTATGGAACATTCATTACGTCGCCAATCCTACATTTTGAGCAAGCATATTTGCTTTCTGAAGTCAGCGTTGTCCGCTCTCCCATGTTTTAAGATAGGGCTTTATAGGCTTTCGCGGACAACAATAACAGCAAGGGAAACTAGTTCAAATTCGCTCAAGTTTGAAGGAGTTTGCCGAGTCCGCGATTGCGGAATTTGATGGTGCGCGAGAAAACCGGACAGATTTTTGCCACTATTATCCGCAAAATTACATTCCTAATATCCGCTCTAAGGTAACTGGTTTCCGCGGTTTAATCGTCACTAAATTCCGCAGTTTTTGATGTCTTTGTCACTATTGTCCGGGTTGCTATTGTCCGCAACCTTTATGTCACTATTGTCCGCGTTTTTATTATCCGGAACTTTAAATTTACTATTATGCGCGGCTTATTGTTAGCCTAATAATTAGCCTAATTATTTTTAATTGCTTTTAATTGCTTTTAATTGCTTCAATTTTTGTTTCGGAAAGAAGGGAAACTTTCGTCCCTAAAGAGTCGGGATAGATTCTATATGCAAAAGCCGATAGATGAAACAACACTAACAGAAACTACAAATGACTGATGAACAGTGAAATATCTACCACAAATGACTAATGAACTATATAACTGATGAACTATATTTTTGGTATAAAAATCCCTTAGAAAATATTAGCTGGTGGAAAAGAAAATAGAACTGAGGGATTTTTATCAAAATAATAACCGCGGTAAAATAGCACCACTGAGTTATTTGTATTAAAATAATCTGATACTGATAATAATAAAGTCTTGTTTTGCTTCAATTATTGTTTGACGTCATTAAAATTTTTGATACTGAGTCAAACTACTGTCAGATCTAAAATAAAAAGCGGTGAAACAAAGTGAAACATTACTGAGGGACTTTTATCAAAATAAGCACCATGATAAAACAGCACAGTGATTCCTATTAAAATATTCTGACGCTAATTATATCAAAGTCTAATTTTGCTTTTATTTGTGTTAATGATCGCCATTAAAATGATTGCCGCTGAGTCCAATTCAGTGTCAAATGAACTAAACGAAATAGCGGCGAGTTAATTGGAGCTTATTCTTTGTACGCTTTGATCTAAATTTTGGACAAGCTGACAAATTTTTGTCATTTATCTTGTAATTTATAAAAGCGTCATAGCATAATTAATTCATAATGTAGAGCGCAGCATAAAATTGAAATCAAATATATTATCATGCTCAATATTGCGGACAGTGATGGCGATTTCCGCATTCACAAATTGCGGACATTTGTGACGTTAAAACGTGATTTTACGTAATAAGTGACGGATTTTGGTACAATTGTCTGCAGTTTTTCTTGTCACTGTTGTGCACAGTTTAAATAATTTATACCACGTGAATTTAAGTGACAAGGGATTGCCACTTCGTGTATGCAAACGCGGATTCCGCTGAATTTGTAGGATTGGCAACGTTTGTTGTTTTGTACACATGCCATAACAATCTGGATTCCTCTGGAGAGGTTGAAGAAACCTACCATTTTTTGGGATGCATTTCGGTCAACTTTATTCCAT
This sequence comes from Convolutriloba macropyga, assembly GCF_964194025.1. Classification (NCBI taxonomy): domain Eukaryota; kingdom Metazoa; phylum Xenacoelomorpha; order Acoela; family Convolutidae; genus Convolutriloba; species Convolutriloba macropyga. Next base: position 51,309,949 of record NC_134478.1, read on the forward strand.
ATGGCGGAATTTATACTAAACTTGAGCAATTTTTGTAAGGATTTTCTCATTGTAACAGAAATAGCTTCCTTTAATAATGTTGCACTCAACTTACAGTTATAGTAGCTGTGTTTTAAATTGAAATGGTAGAAAAAGCTTTGAGCTATAAATAATTGACGGCTATTAAGAATGAACCAACTCTAATTTTCAATGATAAATTGTCGTGTTCCTCTATTCAAATGCAATAAAAATCTTATAATTATCTTTTTTGTGAACAAGATATATTCTTTCGATAACATTTCTAAATTGTTAATTTTTTTGGCGTTTGGGTTTTTTTCTCTCTCAACTTTTATTGTCTTGTCATTATTTTGAAATTTTTTCCCCATGCTTTTTACTTTTGTTTTAGTCTGATGCATCTTCTTCAGACGAATTTTAATTTTCTTTTTAATAATAAATCTACTTTTTCGATCTTTGCTTGTTCAAATATGCACATATTAAAGTCTTTAAGCAGCTGAGTTCAAGTAGAGGTAGTTTACTACTAATCAAATCAAGTGGGCGCCAAAACTGATTTCCTTTTTTTGTATTTTCGGTGGTCTGTAAAGATCGTTAAGTACATGATTTGCAGTGTTAGTAGTTACATAATAAAAATATAACTGAATATATTGCTCCTTTTTAATAGGGGTACTCACACAACTGCTGCAAACTTAACATATTGAAAGAAGCGAAGAAATAGAAAAGACTTTGTCGATAAAATTCAAATGCAATAAATATCTTATAATTATCTTTTTTGTGAACAAGACATATTCGTTGAATAACATTTCTAAATTATAATTTTTTTGGCGTTTGGGTTTTATTCTCTCTCAACTTTTATTGTCTTGTCATTATTTTGAAGTTTTTTCCCCATGCTTTTTACTTTTGTTTTAGTCTGATGCATCTTCTTCAGACGAATTTTAATTTTCTTTTTAATAATAAATCTACTTTTTCGATATTTGCTTGTTCAAATGTGCACATATTAAAGTCTTTAAGCAGCCCAGTTCAATTTGAGGTAGTTTACTACTAATGAAATCAAGTGGGCGCCTAAACTGATTTCCTTTTTTTGTATTTTCGGTGGTCTGTGAAGATCGTTAAGTACATGATTTGCAGTGTTAGTAGTTTTTAGCCCCCCACACTGGTGGTTTGAGAGCAATTCGCCTGACATTAACCGGTTATGTTTTCATTTTCACCTCAAATGCTCAATTCCAGTAAAAAATTTCTCGGAAGTTGAAGTAAAGCGGCGCACTCAAAGAATGGAAAATTATAGAACCTTGTGTTTGTTGTTTTGTACACCTTGTGTCATAAGAATCTGGATTCCTATGGAGAGGTTGAAGAAACGTACCATCAATTAGGGATGCATTTTGGTCAGCTTTTTTCCAAATGGCGAAATTTGTTTTAAATTAAAGCATTTTTGTAAGGATTGTGTCATTGTATCAGAAAGAGCATGCTTTAAAAATGTTGCACTCAACTTATAGTAGCTTTGTTTTAGTTTGAAATGGTAGAAGAAGCTTTGAGCTATAAATAATTGACGGCTAGTAAGAATAAACCAACTTGAGTTGTCAATGATAAATTGTGAATTAATCAAAATGGAATAATTGCATTAAGTTCTCGAGAAATATGCGATAAATCTTATTCAAATATTTTTTATTTGAGTCCAAATATAAATCCACTTGCCCTATGTTTATTGGTTTGTCTCAAACTTCTGAAGAGTCGGCAAATTTTATTTTTTTTAAAGTTAAATTTGATTTTTTTTTCCAGGTGTTTAGACTGCTAAATGTTTTTCATTTTGAGGTGCTAAAGTTTGTGAGTCTTCTCTGTCAAACTTAGCTAATTTGAAAACTAATGCAATCTATTTAATTATTTTTCGTCACATAATAAAAATATGACTGAATAATTTGCTCCTTTTTCAGAGGCGTACTCACACAACAGCTGCAACTGCTGCAAACTTAACATATTGAAAGAAGCGCCGAAATAGAAAAGACTTTGTTGACAAAATTTGGCGATGTTGTCGTCTTCCTAAATTCAAATGCAATAAATATCTGATAATTATTTTTTTTGTGAAAAAGACATATTCGTTAAATATCATTTCTAAATTATAAATTTTTTGGCGTTTGGGTTCTATTCTCTCTCAACTTTTATTGTCTTGTCATTATTTTGAAATTTTTTCCCCATGCTTTTTACTTTTGTTTTTGTCTGATGCATCTTCTTCAGACGAATTTTAATTTTCTTTTTAATAATAAATCTACCTTTTCGCTCTTTGCTTGTTCAAATATGCACATATTAAAGTCTTTAAGCAGCTGAGTTCAATTTGAGGTAGTTTACTACTAATCAAATCAAGTGGGCGCCAAAACTGATTTCCTTTTTTTGTATTTTCGGTGGTCTGTAAAGATCGTTAAGTACATGATTTGCAGTGTTAGTAGTTACTTAATAAAAATTTAACTGAATAATTTGCTCCTTTTTAATAGGGGTACTCACACAACTGCTGCAAACTTAACATATTGAAAGAAGCGAAGAAATAGAAAAGACTTTGTTGATAAAATTCAAATGCAATAAATATCTTATAATTATCTTTTTTGTGAACAAGACATATTCGTTGAATAACATTTCTAAATTATAATTTTTTTGGCGTTTGCGTTTTATTCTCTCTCAACTTTTATTGTCTTGTCATTATTTTGAAATTTTTTCCCTTGCTGTTTACTTTTATTTTAGTCTGATACCTCTTCTTCAGACGAATTTCAATTTTCTTTTTAATAATAAATCTACTTTTTCGATCTTTGCTTGTTCAAATATGCACATATTAAAGTCTTTAAGCAGCTGAGTTCAATTTGAGGTAGTTTACTACTAATCAAATCAAGTGGGCGCCAAAACTGATTTCCTTTTTTGTATTTTCGGTGGTCTGTAAAGATCGTTAAGTACATGATTTGCAGTGTTAGTAGTTTTTAGCCCCCCACACTGGTGGTTTGAGAGCAATTCGCCTGACATTAACCGGTTATGTTTTCATTTTCACCTCAAATGCTCAATTCCAGTAAAAAATTTCTCGGAAGTTGAAGTAAAGCGGCGCACTCAAAGAATGGAAAATTATAGAACCTTGTGTTTGTTGTTTTGTACACCTTGTGTCATAAGAATCTGGATTCCTATGGAGAGGTTGAAGAAACGTACCATCAATTAGGGATGCATTTTGGTCAGCTTTTTTCCAAATGGCGAAATTTGTTTTAAATTAAAGCATTTTTGTAAGGATTGTGTCATTGTATCAGAAAGAGCATGCTTTAAAAATGTTGCACTCAACTTATAGTAGCTTTGTTTTAGTTTGAAATTGTAGAAGAAGCTTTGAGCTATAAATAACTGACGGCTAGTAAGAATAAACCAACATGAGTTGTCAATGATAAATTGTGAATTAATCAAAATGGAATAATTGCATTAAGTTCTCGAGAAATATGCGATAAATCTTATTCAAATATTTTTTATTTGAATCCAAATATAAATCCACTTGCCCTATGTTTATTGGTTTGTCTCAAACTTCTGAAGAGTCGATTAAATTTATTATTTTTTAAAGTTAAATTTGATTTTTTCCAGGTCTTTTAGACTGCTAAATCTTATTCATTTTGAGGTGCTAAAGTTTGTGAGTCTTCTCTGTAAAACTTAGCTAATTTGAAAACTAATGCAATCTATTTAATTATTTTTCGTCACATAATAAAAATATAACTGAATAATTTTCTCCTTTTTAAGAGGCGTACTCACACAACAGCTGCAACTGCTGCAAACTTAACATATTGAAAGAAGCGCCGAAATAGAAATGACTTTGTTGACAAAATTTGGCGATGTTGTCGTCTTCCTAAATTCAAATGCAATAAATATCTGATAATTATTTTTTTTGTGAAAAAGACATATTCGTTAAATATCATTTCTAAATTATAAATTTTTTGGCGTTTGGGTTCTATTCTCTCTCAACTTTTATTGTCTTGTCATTATTTTGAAATTTTTTCCCCTGTTGTTTACTTTATTTTTGTCTGATACCTCTCCTTCTGATGAATTTCAACTGTTCTCTCTAATAAAAGATCTACTTTTCTGATCTTTGCTTGTTCAAATATGCACATATTAAAGTTTTGAAGCAGCTGAGTTCAATTTGTGGTAGTTTACTACTAATCAAATCAAGTGGGCGCCAAAATGATTTCCTTTTTTTTGTATTTTCGGTGGTCTGTAAAGATCGTTAAGTACATGATTTGCAGTGTTAGTAGTTTTTGGCCCCCCCCCACCGGTGGTTTGAGAGCAATTTGCCTGACAACCGGTTATGTTTTTGATGTTCACCTCAAATGCTCAATTCCAGCAAAAAACTTCCCGGAAGTTGAAGTAAAGCGGCGCTCTCAAAGTGTGGAAAATTATGGAACGTTGTATTTTTTGTTTTGTACACCTTGTGTCATAACAATCTGGATTCCTATTGAGAGGTTGAAGAAATGTACCATCAATTTGGGATGCTTTTTGGTCAACGTTTTTCGAAATGGCGAAATTTGTATTGAACTAAAGCATTTTTTGTAAAGATTGTCTTATTGTGACAGAAAGAGCATGCTTTAAAAATGTTGCACTCAACTTATAGTTATAGTAGTTTTGTTTTAATTTGAAAGGGTAGAAGAAGGTTTGAGCTATAAATAATTGACGGCTAGTAAGAATAAACCCACTTGTATTGTCAATGATAAATTTTTAAATAATCAAAATAGAATAATTAGATAAAGTTCTTAAGAAATATGCGATAAATGTTATTCAAATATTTTTTATTTGAATCCAAATATAAATCCAAGTGCCCCAAATTTATTAGTTTGTATCAAACTTCTGAAGAGTCGGCAAAATTTATTTAAGTTAAATTTGATTTTTCCATGACTTTTAGACTGCTAAATCTAATTCCTTTTAAGGTGCTAAAGTTTGTGAGTCTTCTCTGTCAAACTTAGCTAGTTTGAAAACTAATGCAATCAATTTAATTATTTTTTTTTGTCACATAATAAAAATATAACTGAATAATTTGCTCCTTTTTAAGAGGGGTACTCACACAACTGCTGCAAACTTAACATATTGAAAAAAGCGAAGAAATAGAAAAGACTTTGTTGATAAAATATGGCGATATTGTCGTCTTCCTAAATTCAAATGCAATAAATATCTTATAATTATCTTTTTTTTGAACAAGACATATTCGTTGAATAACATTTCTAAATTATAATTTTTTTGGCGTTTGGGTTTTGTTCTCTCTCAACTTTTATTGTCTTGTCATTATTTTGAAATTTTTCCCCCTGCTGTTTACTTTCATTTTAGTCTGATACCTCTTCTTCAGACGAATTTCAATTTACTTTTTAATAAAAAATATACTTTTTTAATCTTTGCTTGTTCAAATATGCACATATTGAAGTTTTGAAGCAGCTGAGATCATTTTGTGGTAACTTACTACTAATCAAATCATGTGGGCGCCAAAACTGATTTCCTTTTTTTGTAATTTCGGTGGTCTGTAAAGATCGTTAAGTACATGATTTGCAGTGTTAGTAGTTTTTAGCCCACCCCACCGGTGGTTTGAGAGCAATTCGTCTGACAACCGGTTATGTTTTTGATGTTCACCTCAAATGCTCAATTCCAGTAAAAAACATCCCGGAATTTAAAGTAAAGCGGCGCTCTCAAAGTGTGGAAAATTATGGAACGTTGTGTTTTTTGTTTTGTACACCTTGTGTCATAACAATCTGGATTCCTATTGAGAGTTTGAAGAAATGTAACATCAATTTGGGATGCTTTTTGGTCAACGTTTTTCGAAATGGCGAAATTTGTTTTGAACTAAAGCATTTTTTGTAAGGATTGTCTTATTGTAACAGAAAGAGCATGCTTTAAAATTGTTGCACTTAACTTATAGTTATAGTAGTTTTGTTTTAATTTGAAAGGGTAGAAGAAGCTTTGAGCTATAAATAATTGACGGCTAATAAGAATAAACCCACTTGTATTGTCAATGATAAACTTTGAAATAATCAAAATAGAATAATTAGATAAAGTTCTCAAGAAATATGCGATAAATGTTATTCAAATATTTTTTTATTTGAATCCAAATATAAATCAAAGTGCCCCAAATTTATTAGTTTGTCTCAAACTTCTAAAGAGTCGGCAAAATTTATTTAAGTTAAATTTGACTTTTTCCATGTCTTTTAGACTGCTAAATCTAATTCCTTTTAAGGTGCTAAAGTTTGTGAGTCTTCTCTGTCAAACTTAACTATTTTGACAACTGATGCAATCTATTTAATTATTTTTTATCGTCACATAATAAAAATATAACTGAATAATTTGCTCCTTTTTAATAGGGGTACTCACACAACTGCTGCAAACTTAACATATTGAAAGAAGCGAAGAAATAGAAAAGACTTTGTTGATAAAATTCAAATGCAATAAATATCTTATAATTATCTTTTTTGTGAACAAGACAAATTCGTTGAATAACATTTCTAAATTATAATTTTTTTGGCGTTTGGGTTTTATTCTCTCTCAACTTTTATTGTCTTGTCATTATTTTGAAATTTTTTTTCTTGCTGTTTACTTTTATTTTAGTCTGATACTTCTTCTTCAGACGAATTTCAATTTTCTTTTTAATAATAAATCTACTTTTTCGACCTTTGCTTGTTCAAATATGCACATATTAAAGTCTTTAAGCAGCTGAGTTCAATTTGAGGTAGTTTACTACTAATCAAATCAAGTGGGCGCCAAAACTGATTTCCTTTTTTTGTAATTTCGGTGGTCTGTAAAAATCGTTAAGTACATGATTTGCAGCGTTAGTAATTTTTAGCCCCCCCCCCCCCTACCGCCTCCGCCACTGAAGCAGGCTAGAACCGAAATCCCTTCCGTCTTTCGTCCTATGCTTAGTAACTCGTCGGCTATATTTTATCTGTATTTATTACACCATATTTCATCTTCTTGTTTTGCGTTTACTAAAGTTTTCAGCAGTTTTTCCTTCCAAAAAGCACGATTAAAATAGTTTTCGATGAGGCACTTTCAGTTTTTAATTTTTGTGTGGTGCTCGAGATTTTGTGAAGAACAATCGGTTTTCTCAGAATAAATGAAAATATCTTTGTATGTATGTTGCAACAGACATGGGACAGTCCTATTGTTTGACACTTCTGGAATGAGTAGTTCTCATTTCCTATTAGAAAAATTAGTCTACAGTTTTTCTGCAAGAAAACAGCATTTGGATTAGAAGAAAATTGTATTCTTGGTGTGTTTAGGAAACGATCCCTCTCTTTGATTGGAGACAACCATTGTCACATTTTTACATTTGACCAGCCCCCTGTCATGCTCTCTTGCTTCTGGAGTCTTCAACATGCGAAGGTATGTCTTAGATCTGGAAGGTATGTCTGGATTTTGTCTGGTTGTGTTTGATCATTTAACTTTTCAAGTGAATTTTATCACGCTTGACTTCCTAGCACGCGTTGATCTTCCTAGCACGCGTTGATCTTCTTATGTTGATCATTTTTTACTTTGAATATTAATTGTGGTCTAAGCTCCAATAATATCTACTGCGTTATCGAGCCCCCGTTAGTCAGTCGAGAGAAATTCGTCCAATATTACTCGGTCATGTATTAATGTTGTTTTGGGGACTGGATGAAGATGCAGATATAGCTGTGCATTTTGACTTGAAGTTAACCACATCTTTCAACTCTTTTCAGCTGGGACCAAATGGAGTTGAAGAATGGATTCCAAATCACAAAATGAACAACCTGAATCAGAGATGCAGACCCGGACAATCCAATGCTGCTGGCAATCGCACCGGTACTACATCCAGTGGTCGCGATATTACAGGAGGAGCGCAGAGATCCTCGGGTGATTCTTTTGCCTCTCAGGGGTCATTAGGCGGGGTGGTATCCTACGTCAATACCAATGGACGTGATAGCTGCGCAGACCAGGTAGAAACAATAACCAGAATTTATTGAAAATTTAATTTTAAAGCAATATCAGCTTAGGTTATGTTTTTCCCTGATGTTGTGCTGCTTGAAAAATATCAAATATCTTATGCTCCATTGAACGCGCAAGTTCTCCGAGCACCTTGTTTTTTTCATGGCGAATCAGGGCTTTTCGAAGTGCATGTTTTAGAATTCATTGAGCACTATCTTTACGCTTTTTGATTAGAGTATATTTGGTCTCAATATGAGTCTTCGCTTTGTGTACGACGTAGTATGTATTGGTGTTTTAGTAAATGGTACATGCAATGGATTTCCATAGAACAATTTTGATTGGACTAAAAAGGAATCGAAAGCAAAGTAGATACAAAACGTAGAGAAGAGAACAGCACGAAAAAAGGAAGAGTATGAATAAAAAACGAAAAACTACGGAAAACTAGAATAAGAGAATTGAATTGAAAGGAAGCAATTTGATTTCATTGGAAACCAGTTGGTTTAATTAATAGTCGCCGTCAGCCTGTCAAACGGCTATTATTTAGGAGCTCTCATTTTCACTATTCAAAGAATTTGAATTTTATTGGTGCGCTGTCTTTTTTTAAGATCTGTTCACGCTTTTTTCGACTTCTTCACGTCAGTGAGAAGTCAAATTAGAGTGGAGATATTGGTCACACTGAAATAGTAAAGGGAGCCAAAATCGAGTAGATATGAGCGGTTTTTTTTCATAATACCTTTCAAGTGGAGTGCGAATTTGGTGTTTGAACAATTTCGCGGTTTTTGAGATTGATTTTTTTTCAGGTGCGTCAATTTGAATTCTGTTTTCAGAGTTTCCTCTCCTTCAGTACTTTTAAGACGGTACATAGGTGTTCTAATTGTGTTTGAACTCATTAAGGGGCAGCTGAATCTTTTTATGACTTTACCACTATTTTTTGTCATAAAATATTAGTGAATTTTAGATTTTGCCCCTTTTTAAAATTATCCGTTGTCTTATCACTTAGTACCATCAATGACAGATCTGATTGGTTGCTAATGAGGCATAATGAGAACCTAATTAATGGCTAGAGTTAATAGCTAGTGGTTTTCATGACTCTGACCCTACTTTTTCTCAATATTTTTGAGTGAATTTTTCAGTTTTTCAGTTCTGCAAATATTTATTGAACTTTTTGATGGCTCATCATTTAATCTCATTGGGGACAGCTCTATGATGCTGCTGAGGGGGTTTAGGTTTATCGATTTAACCGTTTTTGTTCAAATCTTTTACTTTCTATTACTTGGACACTAATTGTTTTCAAAAATATTTATCGAATTTTTTGAGTTTTGCAATTTTGTCTTTTCAACTTGTCGTCTTAACTTAGTCTCATTATCGAGAAGTCTCATTGGCTGCTAAAACGTCTTCAACTAAAGCAAGTCATTTTGGTTCATGGCTATTGCTTTTTCTGACTTATACGCTTGTTGTTTTTTTTAAAAAAAATCTAGTGATTTTTTTTAGTTTTGCTAGTATTTGTTGTTCTTAATCTCATTGATGACAGGTCTCAGCGATATTCATTTAGGACTCTAATAATTGATGTAATTGTATCCTCCAGTAGCTGTTGCGTTCTTTGACCCTGATACTAAGTGTTTTCGAAGAGTTTCAGCTAGTTTTATTGCAATTTCTGGTTATTTTTAACTTATTAATATTATTAGTGAGAAGACTCATCGACATCTAATAAGAGGGTGCTAATAAGAATTAGAAGGATATCGTTGGCAATTTGAGCAGCTGTTTTGTGATTTTGATCCTGTCTTTACTAACAGCTCTCATTTGCCTTTCAAAGCGGAGTTAATGATTTTAAGGTCAAAAAATAGTACAATTCTTTTTAATTTTGTTCAGGACTTGTCCTGCTATGTTTTTTTATTCACTTTACCTTTTGATCACCTTTTTCGTTTTACATAAGTCACCTTTTTTGACGTTTGACTTCTGACTTACCTCAGTTTAGAAGCTGAAGTAAATATAGGTTTAGAATCTAACTGAAACTGCGCACTGAATTAGAACAATTTTTGAGGGTTAGGAAATCTTAGGAAAGCTTTGTCAATATCAATCGCTTCTTTTTTCTTTTTCTGTTTAAATCCCGATGTTTGTCTAGCGCGTCAACGGCGGCTATATTCAGGCAATCTGCCGGCTACGTTATTGATATTTCAAATTTACTTTATCTAAAAAACCAGTTTTGAAACCTTGTTTAAATCTTTTACAATTTAGGCAACGAACACCCGTTGATTGCTGAGGATAAACTCTTAGTAGCCAGGCCACTCCGTGTTTAATTATTAAGGTGACATAGGAATAAGAAAATGTTTTGTCAAGAGATTTATATCACTTATCGAAGCATTATTGCCGCAGTCATAATTTGCGCTAGTAAAACATTTTGATTTGATGGACCATTCTTGGTTGCACGACCCAACAAATACATAACAGTACACTAAATAGAATTCAAGCAGAAAGAATTTTGAAAACCTCACGGAGAAGATAAATTTTATCGTAACTGGGTGAGTAGTTATCAACGTAGTCTTCAGAACTCAGATAAAATTAGCAAAATTTTTATAAACCAACTGTTTTTTGTCGGACGCGATTGCCGATTTTATCTTGTCTTGTTTCTCATCAATATTTCTTCTTCTCTCATTCTTTCGTACACTTTTTATTTTAACTAATTTGTTTTTCTCCTTTTGATCGCCCTGAGGTTTTTGATCCCTTCATATTCTCCCCTTTCGTTTTCAGTTTTTTAAATCTCGTCTGCTTATTGTTCATACCTTTTAAAATTTGTTCTTCCTTTTGACTGCTCTTTAACAAAGTTTGAGGCAGTTATTTCGGTACTGTTGTTCTTTTATGCAGTTGTTTGCTTGATCGATTTATCTGGCTGGTTTGATTTTTGTCCTGATTCTATGAGATGAACTGGTGTTGTTGAGGAGGCACTAATTAATGTTGTAGAGAGCAATTTTGGTAGATTTCGACCCCACTTCTTGCATGTCTGAAGAATTCAATAGTCTGACAAGCCTTCTTTTGAGACAGGCCTCCTTTTGACTGAGCTAGCTGAATGCAGTTTATGCCCGGGCCAGTTTTTGAAGCCTCATGATGTTCGTCAAATGTTAAATGAGGTTAGCTTCCCTAATTTCATTATAGATGCTATCAGGGCACCGCCCCCACACGCTGTTTCAGAGAAGATAGTAATGTCTGCTACTCTTCTGTTCAGTGTTCTTTGTTCATTTTTGTTGAGCAAAAGTTGTAACCAGTATTTATGTCATCTGTTTTTTTTTTTAGTTTGATCAAAATGACGTTTTCGTTAAAGTTTTACTCGCTTTCTTGTAATTAATTTCGCATTATTGTATCATGCCCTGCTCGTGTGATTTGGAGGTTTCTTTTTTGTGCTTGTTCCCCTTTCTATTTGCAACGGACCCTTCAGTGGCTGTTCTAGTTTTTTTTCACTACTATTATAATTCAAAGAATTTAAATTGTATTGGGGCGGTGTGTTTTTTTAAGATGTGTTCGCACATTTTTCAATGACTTTGATTGTTCAAAACGGGATAAACAGGTAAAGCCCAGCGGGCATTAAGTTTCATTAGAGGCCCAAAGTGTACACTAATAGTTCTTCAAGTGCTTAGAGTGGTGCAGCTGCGGTGATGGCCTCAATTTAAGGTTAAAAAAGGTGCAATTTTTCATGTTTTTTTAACAAATTTTTTAGTTTTCTGTTTGATTAGTCTTAGGTTGAAGTTTTTAAAATTTGATGAAGGTCTTTTGCGAGACAAAATTACTAATTATGACTATTTTATGAGCTATAAGTTTTTTGGAAAATTTTTTGTCATTTTATGAGTTTTTCCAGCTTCAGGGGCCAGGGAATCTCCTTTAAGGTTTGATAATAGGGCACTGCATAGTTTCTAGTAATAATGGATTGGTTTTTATCGTTTTAATGTCTCGAATTTCGGTATTGTTTGATAAAATCTGCAATTTTTTTTAATGGTTTCCTAATGTTTTTGTCAATTTTTGATATTTGTCGATTCATAAGTGCCAGAAAACTTTTTCCACGGTCTGATAAAAAGCTAATGCATGGTAGTTAGTTTCAATGAATTTGTTTGCAACAATTAAACTTTTCGAATTTTAGAAATTTTTTGATAAAATTTGCATTTTTTTTGAAATTTTTTCAAAGCGTTGGTCTTTTATTCAGTTTTTCTTGCCTAAATGACCAGATAAACTCATACAGCGTTTGATAGTATGTTATAAAATAGTTGCTAGGGGACAAATGAATGGTTTTCAACTTTTTAAAATAACTTTTTTTGAAATTTGAAATTTTTAATGAAAATTATTGCCTATCGATCTTTGATCCAATTAATTTTTTAATGCTTGGAATTGGGTTACTGGATAGCCTCTAGAGACATAATTCTTAAGATATTGATATCACAATTTTCGGGAACACTTCATTGAAATTTGCAATTGATTTCATTTTTTTAAAACTTATTGGGTCATTTTTGAGTTAATCGATCTTCAAGGGCCAATGAATTTTTTCAGGCTTTGCAGATATGATACTGCATCAATTTCAGAAAAAATTAGTTTTAAACTTATTTTTGAAATAGGTTTATTTAAAGGGATTAAATTTTGCCTTAGGGGTAAAAGCTTTAAAGTTTTAGCAATGATTATATTTTTGTTTAGTTTGTTTGTCTCTCAATTTTTTAATGATTTTGTTTGTTTTGGCTCGTATTGTTTAATTAATCTGCTGGTCACGTAGAGTACTTCTAAGTCTTTCATTCAATTCTTTGAATTGTATTTCAGGACTTGTCCTGCTATGTTTTTTTCAAGTGGATACCAATTCGAACAGCATGGACATTGTTCAAATTCGAAAGAAACATCTACTTAGATGGTCGTCAAGTGGACACGTAATCTTCCACTTGATGCATTCTAGTTCAGACTTATTTTAATTGCAGTACTTTAACATTTATTTGTAACAAAGTTAATTTCGCGGTATTGGGAAAAAATGTAATAAAATCTATTTCTGGAAGTTTTTCTTCTTCCAGAAGATTTTGGTTGGTTGATCCTTCTCACAAATATATTATCTTTTTTTCTCTGCAAAAGATATCTTTTCCGTCTGAATCCCCCCAATAGGTTATGCACCCCCAGTGACGGAGCACGTGCCATTACATATTAAATCATTATGTAAAATTATTGCACTTGCGTTTGGCGTTGCATATAATATGCACCCACTATACGGTGGGCACAAACGGAAAACATCCAGATTTTTAATTGCTTTCAAGCATTTATTGTAATCGTGTGTCTTTTTGTTTGCAAAATTTTTGCTTGACTATTTTCTTCTAGAACATTTTTTTGATTTCATTTTCTCACGCTTGATTTTAAAATTTTGCGAGTGATTGAAATTGCTCTCTGGTGCTCTAATAAAAGTGGTCGTGAGGGATTAACGAACATGGTCAGTGTAACGTAGTGTTTAAATTCACCGACTCAAATCCGGGAGATCACACATTCGAACTCCACCCTTGTGGGACGATTTTGCATACTTAGACATTTCTGTAGACCGCTTCTAAATTCAATTTGTTCTAGAGCAATTACATCCCGACAGTCTTTCGAGAGCCATTTGTCCGAAGTTAGTCGGTTTATGTTTGAAACTGTTTCGGGGTCTTGTTAATTATGCTGATTTCTATCTTCTGACTTTTTTGTTGAGGCTTGTCTTGTATCAGCTTCACACTTTTTTCGCCAAATATTGTTGTGATCAATTGATTTTTCTAGTTCGTCATATATATAATGAACGAATAGAAAATCCAGTCAGTTTTAGTTTATCTAAGAGCGTCACTCCTTATTTTGAGTACCTCATGATGTGCAATTGCCGTAACATTGCCACTACTTGACTGTTGACTGGGTCTTTCTCGCTATAGCCCCCCCCCCATCTTATTGGTCATATAGCGTATACAGCTCCCAATTACCGTAAGTACTCCACAGTGGTTATAATCTCTTGGGGGGTATAATCGGACAGAACCCCTTAACCTCGGACGTTTTTGTTTTGTAGCTTTCTGCGACAGACGATGAAGAGTACCTGGAGATGACAGATGGAGTTACTGGCAGAATGCCAACATCCTCCGGCTCCATATCTCATGGTCATAAAAATGGTAGAGACACTGGAACTCTGACTGGACCGTCATCGGCTATGTCTTCTTCTTCTTCCAAAAAAGGAAAGGGAATTGGAAGATCGAGTGGGATCAGCAAGTCCATGGATATGTTACAGGTTAGAAATGTTCTCTAATTTTTCCACCACCCCCCCCCCCTCCCCCCACCCCAAAAAACCTGCTCGTGAAAAGCTTATACTCCCATTTAGTGTTAAACACAGTGTAATTTCGTTGAAAATGGCACTTTTATAAAGGCTGTGGAACAGAATAGAGTATAAATTGATAGATTGGTTAGTTCACAACAAATATTTTTAAAAATTTCCATGAATAAAGTATTGCTAATTGGAATTGGTTAGCTACATTTTTGCGTGTTCATTTTTGTCAGAATACGAAATGGCTAACTTGATTGGCGAAAACTGAGTGAAATTAATTGGGTTTATAAATAATTTTTACATATGACCGCCGTGTGCAAATTACCTCCATGTCGGCTATGTATATAATTGCGATCCTACTTATAGTTACTTTTTCTATATGATTTTTATATCATTATGACTGTGACTAAGGATTTAAAACCTTAATCAATTGTGCTGTGCTTCCTAGTCACGTCAATGTAAGGAAATTGGCCTGTTACTAATTGCTCTTAATCAAAATTTGTCGCAATTATTTTTCAGCTTTGTTGGTCTGCGTCCTGATAGCGAACTATGTCTGGCTGATTTCATTTTTCGTCTAAATAAACCGTATAAGAGCTGGTGAAGTCAGAACAGAGGGCATTAAGTTGCAGTGCAGTTCTTTAAGATTTTTTTGTTCCGACCCCACTTGTGGGGGGAGGAACTATATACTCAACTGGTTTTTTTTGTTCAGACAATTTAAGCCGATCGATATATTTGTCGAAGAGAAATGTGAGTGGTATGGTTAAAAAGCTTGTCCAGCGTAGAATTCGAAAATTAAAAAAGATTTTTTGAATTTCGTTTTTTTTTTCGAGGAGTTATTGAGGATTGAAATTTTGTGTGAACACGGGATATTTGGCATGATTTTGTTCACTTTTCGTGTAATTATTCTTCAAATTTAAATTTTTAAATAAAAATATCAATTCAAAAAACATTTCACGCAACAAAATGAATCAATTTTGGGTTTCTAATAGACGAAAGGCGATAAAAAGACTAGTTCTGGTCTCATAGGGAAATTTATATCAAAAAAATTCTAATTCTATTTGAGAGCTCTTCTTAAGAAAAATTTTCATGTTTTTTGTTTGTTTAGTTCACCTAGAAACTAGTCACTTTTCATATCGAGGTTCCGTTAATTACAAACCTCATTTACAATCGCTCATGTTTTTTTGGGCTCGACTCTGAGTATTTGTAATTTTAAATTAAAATTTAATTTTCTTTGAGGTTTTACTAATTTTTTGGAATCTTATGACATAGACTCAGTGACTAAAACTGCAGTAAGTTTCGTAATGGGCATTAAGTGAACATATCTAGTGCATCGAGTGGACAGCTAATGGTTGTTAAGACCTTAAAATGATTTTTTTAAAAAAAAATCAACCGATAAAAAGCTTTTTTCGTGATTTTTAAGTCAATCTCAGTAATAACAGTATCCATTTCATATGCACTGCAACGATAATTAAACTTGTTAGCGGTTTTATCTTCTAATTATTGTTTATATGACTTCAATGCCACAAGATTTCTAAGAAAAGTTTAAATTTTTGGATATTTTCGTATTATTGGTTCCTCTTGAAATTTTATCACCTTATCATGATACTGATAGCTCCCACTGTCTTAGAGAAGACGTTCAATGAATCAGAGATGAAGTTTTCAGAGAAGAACTTATGGTTTAAATGGCATCGAGACTTTCTTCTCGCACTCTTCTACTGAATTTTTGGTTTTTGCTTTTATTTGTTGTTGTTTTTATAGCCATAAGTCTTATTGTGATGTCTTGCTGTTTACCTATGCATGAAAAATATCCTTGTCCTCTTATCGGGGCGTACTTGAGCGTATTTATTGGCTTCCGCTGAAAATTATTGAATTTAATGGCTGTTGAGTGTTTAAAAATATTTTTTCAAAGATATTTTTTGAACAGTAACCAATCTTGAACTTGTTTTCGTGAACTGTAAGTAGGTCTCAGTAATGACCGGACGTCTTTCGTTTCCACTCCAACCGAAATTAATCTGGTTAGCGGTTTTATCTTCTAAATAATGGTTTTATGGCTTCGATGCACGAGTTTTCATAAATTTTTAAAAATTTTGTTAAATCCTTTCGAAATCCGTTTGATTCTTTGTGAAATCTTATACCGTTATTCTAATAATGATAGTTCCCATCGGCTTAGAAAAGACGTTCAACGGATCATAGATAAAATTTTCGGAGAAATGCTTTTGGTTTAAATGGCTTCGACACTTTCTTCTCCCGTTTCTCTATTGAACTTTTGGATTTTGCTTTATTTGTTGTTGTTTTCGTAGTCAATGACTTATTGTAATGTATTGATGACTTATGAAAGACAAAAATAAAAATTCTTGTCATCCTATCGAGGCATCGCTAAACTTATTTATTAGGTTCCGTTGAAGGCTATTAAATTTAATGGCGATGATACTATTGGTTTTCTCAAAAATTTCTTGGTTTTAATGTATTGGTTCATATTCGTTGTTTCTTTGTAGTCAAATTGTTAAGAAAAAGAAGACTTCCTTTGTTGTTAACAAATTGTTTTAAAACCGAAAAGTTTTGACTGAAAATTTCATTTTTTAATGGCTTCGATGCCATTTTTAATGGCTTTTGTATTCTTTTATTAGCCGTAAAATGCAGAACGGTCTTATAAGCATATAATTGAGGATTGAGTGAATGATATAACCAAAATCAGTCAATTAATAGTCTGAAATTTTTTGATAATATACGTTTTCAATGATTTTTCAATTTTTCAGTTTTTGTTCTTTTCGTCAACTTGTAGCTTATTCTCATCATTGATAGGTCCCATCCAAATCCTTGTGCTTCAAAAATTAACATGCCAACTGATATTATGTGGTAACTGATGTTTTGTTTGTTGGACAATACGCGTTTTCATAAAGTTTTGTTATTGGTGTACTTGTGTTTCTTTTTCTCCTCTTTTAGCACATTGGCGTAATAAGAGATCCCAATGATTTTAAAATGTGGCCCAAATGAACTTAGAACTTAATTATTCTTGCAGTATAGTTTTAGCTGAATTAGTATAATAAAAAAATGTAATAGAAATACATAATATACAGATAATAGCTACTGATTTTAAGATGGCTTTAGTAATTTAAGTTTTTGCAAGGTTTGTAATGTTTTGAGTATATGTGCATCTTTAGTCCTTTCCTATGGCTTAGACTGACCCAAGACAATTTCCGTTGGTTTCACAATAACTTTTAAGGATTTTCATTACGGATTATTCTGTTAAAAGCTGATGATTTTAAAGACTTTCGAAATTATTTGGTTTAAAAAATGTTGATTGATATTTGAATTTCGCCTAATAATTTCCTCTTTTTGTTACCTGGTCTCCTTAAGGAAAATTTGCAACTGCTGTATAGTTAAGAAAGAGTAAATTTGTGTATTTAAGGTTTTATCTGATTGCATTTTGACCTTGGTACTAGGTGCTTTCAAATTTATATATTGAGTTTTTGCCGTGAAATTTTTGTTTTTAACTATTTTGGTTGTTTGTTCTATTCTCGTAGTCTTTTTAGTTGCAGATCCCGTGAGCGCCGTGATGAGGCATGTCATTAAGTAATTGAATTAGTAGATAGGGTTTGTAACGATTTTTTAAAACTCAAACTTCTATTTTTGTTGTCTCTTCACTTGGTTGACAGTTTAGTCAAAATGTAGATGAGATGGGGTTGGAACACCATGTGCGAACGCAAATTAACGAGCATCCTTGTCTAACCTCTACTTAAACGGTTCTCCGATATTCTTTTTGGTATAGAATTATGGTCCGCCAGACAAAAGGCTTTTTCAATGCTCTCAAACGAAGCTAGTAGGAAGTTTCATAACATTTAGTTTTCGTTAATGCAATTTTGTGTTCTAACGGTTTTTTTGTGTGACCATTTTTTATCCCCAGAGATGCGATAAACTGTTAAAGCTCGAGGACATTAAGCAGAGCTTTAGGTATGTTTAAGAAGCGCAGTGGCGAAAAAACAGGAGTATTTTTTGAAAACTTGATTCAAACCCTCCCAAGCCCCTAAACACTTGGTCAGGTCAATTTCTCCAACCTTTTTAGGAGTTTCAAATTGATCCTTTTGGCCTTGCAAGCTGCATACATGTTTATAGGAGTTGTGAGCTGGTGAGAAACATACGATAGACGAAGTCTAAGTTTCTGTTTTTTTCAAAATAATGAAGCAGCGTTTGAATTTGAAGTTTTCCCTTTCTTTTCCGAATTCTAAAATTTATTTATTGAGCCTTTAGATTGCACTCAGTTTTCATTGGCATAGTTGTATTTTGGTTATCAATGTTTCAATTTTTGGATCGAAACAAACATCTTTATCTATTTATATTTTTAATTGAAAAATAGTATGTATTTAAGATAAAATTTCTGTACTTAGCCATCAAATTGAATTTATCTCAGGTTAAATATTTTTAGATAAATTGATTGATTGTTTGCTTGCTGCTGTCCGGTGTTATATTGAAATATAAGAATGACATTTTATTTAACGAAAGATTTTCATAAGAGTTCTGCTTCTCAAGTATTGTAAAGAATTTTTTTCTTGGAGTTTTAGTTTTTTTTTCAGGCTGAAAAGACAATGGAAAATTGGAAATAAGCTAGTGATTTGTGATTTATTTAAAAAAAATTTATGGCTCTAATCTGAAATCCCAAAATCAGAGAAATTTTATCGTGGAAAGATAAGCTCACAGGCGTGGCAATGTATCGTTTTGCTAAAGCTTATGTTTTTTTAAACTCAATAATGATGTTTCCAAATTTTGTTTGTGACTTTAAGTATGTGGATCGCTTGTTTACGGATCACCACAGCTGGTGAGATCTCAGGTGTGTGATTTCAACTATTTTTTAAATTAGTTTTGGACTTATTTGAACCCCGCCACCTAGTGCTTAGGCGTCAACAAAAATAACGAATTGAGAACCCAAAAGTTCATTAATTCAGAACAGAATTTTCTGCAGCTGATCCGAACATTTTTTTAAAAAAGTTTTGTTAAATTTTCTAACATAATGCTTATTTTGAAAACCTAGACTTTGATCTTCAAAACCGTTAAAAATTAAGTGAAAGGGAAAGTAGGCATCGGGAGATCATTATAATATAGTTCATTACTTTTCAAAAGGCACATTTTGCGCAAAAACGTATTTGCGCAATTTTTGAACCACAACGCCCAAAGGCATCAGTGTAAAATGCTTTTGTTGAATTTTGTATTTAAATCACCTGAGAAGGTTAATTAATCGAGAAATGGTTTTGAAATCAAGTTTTCTAAGAGCAATAGCATTTGTCTTCTTAATCCGCTATTGCTAGTGTAAGGGTTTTCATGCAATTGTTTACAAACTAGGCTTTCTTGTTCCAACCCCACTTTTAGTGGGGGGAGGAACCTTATACTCAACTGGGTTTTTTTGTTCAGTCAATTTTGGCCGATCGATATATTCATCGTAGAGAGTTGTGAGTGGTATCATTAGAAAGCCCAATAGAATATGGAATTAAAAACATTTTTTTCATTTTCGTATTTTACAGGGAGTTATCGAAGTTTAAACTTTGAGAAAAGTAGAGTGAATTCCGTTGTTTTAGTTCACATTTTTCACCAAATTTTCGTAAATTTTGCTAAAATATCTTGAAATCTTTAACGGTAGTGGGATTGATCTTATCTTAAAAGATAGAGGGGGGTTGATGAATTGTTCAATCTGAGCTTTTTGGCTAAAATTTTTTAAAAATCAGACTTTTTTCGTCAAAAATGGGACAAATTATGAATTTTTGGCCCGCTTTCACTGAATTCGCTGAAAGTAGACACCTTAAAACTGCAGTCATATTCATCGCAAACTTGAATAGAGAGCTAGTTGCACTCCCGCTGGTTTTAAGAGTCTTCAGAAGTCATAATTTTGCCAGATTTTTGTAAATTTAGTCACGATAATTAAACGAAATGCATTTTTTTATATACTTAAAAATTTTGTTTAAAAATTTATCTATTTCGCAACCTTTTGAACATTTGAATGTCTTCTTAGTCGCGCAGCAATATCAGGCCTGGCATTGAGCTCACCACGGATCCATACGGTAAAAAATTTTAGATTTTAATGGGGCGCGGCCTTATTAAAAAAAATTTCCGCATATAGTTTCTTAAGCATATTGCTGACAAGAATTTCGGATCTTTTCCGTTTGTGCCCCCCAGCTTAGTGGGCGCATATTATTTGCACCCCCCAGACGCACGCGCAATATTTTTACATAAGATTTACTATGTAATGGCACGTGCTTTTTAACTGGGGGCGCATAACGTACTGTGGGGGGGGGGCTCAAACGGAAAAGATCCAGAATTTCAAATAAGAGCTCTCTTATCGACGGATATTATTTACAAAAAATGACTTCTAACGATCATATTTTACGGTCTCAGATCAAAATTCGTGTTTTTTATGGCTCTGACCAATTGCTTTCTTAAAATTTTGTATTTCTTATGTTTTGCATTCATTTTTGTAAAGCTTTTTGTTGTCCAATGACATAGTCACCGCAAACAGTGATTGGAATGAGTTATTAGGAGGTATATTTGAAGCGGAAAATGCTTTCAGTTGTTACCTAATGTCTCTTATAACTTTAATTCATTTGTTTTAAGGAAATGTAGGCGAATTTTTGAACTTTCCCCACCATTTTCTCTTTCTCTCGGCATCGGCGTAGTCTCGATAAAAACAAGCAAAAACTTTTTTCGTGTTAGTCAATAAATTAATGTCTGTAACGGTTTTATAATTAACTAATGGATTCTTGGTTTTGATACTACGAATTTCGATGTTTTTTAGTATAAATGCAGATTTTTTTTGTTCATTTTGTTTCGTTGACGAAATATTACATTTTTGACAGATCCAGTTGAAGATAAGTATAGTTGGGAAAATTAACGGGTTTAAAGAGGCGTATCCGAATATTTTAATTGTTTTTATTGAATATTTTGCGCTTTTGGGCTGAGACACTGTTCTCTTGCAAAATAGGGTGAATTTTTTACGTAAATTTGTCTGTTTTGGTTATTATACGACCTATACCTGATAATGATTGATCTCAATTGCTTCCCCAGGTCATATAACAACCTATTCTAACCTTTCAGTATATAGCTATTTCTTTTAGTAACTTTCGAGCTTTTTTTTAAAAAAAGACATTTTCAACTGTTTCCTCTCTGTTTTGATTTTTGTCAGAATGTAACTCAATCTCACTAATAAGAGGCCTCAATTACTTTTGTTTACTCAAAAAATTTTTTCGTGGTTGGTTATAAGTTTTGATTGGTTGCTTGGGCCATATAGTTTTATAAGAAATTTTCAAGATTTCTCTATTGTTCACTTTTTGGGTTTTTTGTTGTCATATCTATGTAGTCCTTTTATAGGGAAAACCCATTGATTTTCAGATGAGAACCAAGTGATGTTTTACAGCTCTTGCAGATAACATCTTATAAATGTTGTACCCTAGTACCCTGAACAATGTGGTTTAAAATTGTTTGTGAATTTTTGGCTTCTGCCTGTTTTTGTTATTTTGTCTCGTGACTTAGTCTCATTAATGACAGGCCCAATTGGTTTTCTGAGGTGTTGCATCTTAATCGACCTCTGTTTATTGAAGTCCTATGTCTGTTATGGAATTTGAAACAACATTGTTTTTCAAGTATTTGAAAAAAAATTGCATTTTTGAGCTTCGCCATTTTTTTAAAATTTTTTTTGGTCGATTTGTAGCTTAGCCTCTGTAAAGACAGGTCAAAACCCGTTTCTAGTGAGCTATATTCAAAATAACATTGATTTTAGTGCCAACCATTTGTTTCTCGGTTTTGCTTCTACTGTTACTACAAAATTTTATAACATAATTGAGAGTTTATATATTTGTACATTTTAAAGGAGTTTTGTTTTCTTTTAAAAGTATTACACTAATGGTAGGTCCCATTGGCTTTGAAATATTGCGAAATTGAACATTTTTATTGCTCTTAGTAACAGTTTTATGGTTTCAACCTTTTTAGTTTATAATGGTTGTTATGCGACATATACCTGATAATGATTGCTCTCAATTGCTTCCCCAGGTCATATAACAACCTATTCTAACCTTTCAGTATATAGCTATTTCTTTCAGTAACTTTCCAGCTAATTTTTTTTTAAAAAGACATTTTCAACTGTTTCTTCTCTGCTTTGATTTTTGTCAGAATGTAACTCAATCTCACTAATAAGAAGCCTCAATTACTTTTGTTTACTCAAAAATTGTTTTCGCGGTTGGTTATAAGTTTTGATTGCTTGCTTGGGCCATATAGTTTTATAAGAAATTTTCAAGATTTCTCTACTGTTCACTTTTTGGGTTTTTTGTTGTCATATCTATGTAGCCTTTTTCTAGGGAAAACCCATTGATTTTCAGATGAGAAGCAAGTGATTTTTTACAGCTCCTGCAGATAACATCTTATAAATGTAGTACGCTGAACACTGTGGTTTAAAATTGTTTGTGAATTTTTGGCTTTTGCCTGTTTTTGTTATTTTGTCTCGTGACTTAGTCTCATGAATGAAAGGCTCAATTGGCTTTCTGAGGTGTTGCATCTTAATCGACCTCCTTTTATTGAAGTCCTATGTCTGTTATGGAATTTGAAACAAAATTGTTTTTCAAGTATTTGAAAAAAAATGCATTTTTTTTGGTCGATTTGTAGCTTAGCCTCTGTAAAGACAGGTCAAAACCCGTTTCTTGTGAGCTATATTCAAAATAATAATGATTTTAGTGCCAACCAATTGTTTCTCGGTTTTGTTTCTACTGTTACTACAAAATTTTATTACATAATTGAGATTTTATATATTTGTACATTTTAAAGGAGTTTTGTTTTCTTATAAAAGTATTACACTAATGGTAGGTCCCATTAGCTTTGAAATATTGCGAAATTGAAAATTTTTATTGCTCTTAGTAACAGTTTTATGGTTTCAACCGTTTTAGTTTATAATGGTTGTTATACGACATATACCTGATGATGATTGCTCTCAATTGCTTCCCCAGGTCATATAACAACCTATTTAACCTTTCAGTATATAGCTATTTCTTTCAGTAACTTTCCAGCTAGTTTTTTTTAAAAAGACATTTTCAACTGTTTCCTCTCTGCTTTGATTTTTGTCAGAATGTAACTCAATCTCACTAATAAGAAGCCTCAATTACTTTTGTTTACTCAAAAATTGTTTTCGCGGTTGGCTATAAGTTTTGATTGGTTGCTTGGGCCATATAGTTTTATAAGAAATTTTCAAGATTTCTCTACTGTTCACTTTTTGGGTTTTTTGTTGTCATATCTATATAGTCCTTTTATAGGGAAAACCCATTGATTTTCAGATGAGAACCAAGTGATGTTTTAGAGCTCTTGCAGATAACATCTTATAAATGTAGTACCCTGAACAGTGTTGTTTAAAATTGTTTGTGAATTTTTGGCTTCTGCCTGTTTTTCTTATTTTGTCTCGTGACTTAGTCTCATTAATGAGAGGCTCAATTGGCTTTCTGAGGTGTTGCATCTTAATCGACCTCTTTTTATTGAAGTCCTATGTCTTATGGATTTTGAAACAAAATTATTTTTCACGTATTTGAAAAAAATTGCATTTTTGAGCTTCGCCACTTTTTTAATTTTTTTTGGTCGATTTGTAGCTGAGCCTCTGTAAAGACAGGTCAAAACCGTTTCTTGTGATCTATATTCAAAATAATAATGATTTTAGTGCCAACCATTTGTTTCTCGGTTTTGCTTCTACTGTTACTACAAAAATTTATAACATAATTAAGAGTTTATATATTTGAACATTTTAAAGGAGTTTTGTTTTCTTTTAAAAGTATTACACTAATGGTAGGTCCCAATGGCTTTGAAATATTGCGCAATTGAACATTTTTATTGCTCTTAGTAACAGTTTTATGGTTTCAACCGTTTTAGTTTATAATGGTTGTTATACGACATATACCTGATAATGATTGCTCTCAATTGCTTTCCCAGGTCATATAACAACCTATTCTAACCTTTCAGTATATAGCTATTTCTTTTAGTAGCTTTCCAGCTAACTTTTTTTAAAAAGACATTTTCAACTGTTTCCTCTCTGCTTTGATTTTTGTCAGAATGTAACTCAATCTCACTAATAAGAAGCCTCAATTACTTTTGTTTACTCAAAAATTATTTTCGCGGTTGGTTATAAGTTTTGATTGGTTGCTTGGGCCATATAGTTTTATAGGAAATTTTCAAGATTTCTCTACTGTTCACTTTTTGGGTTTTTTGTGGTCATATCTATGTAGTCCTTTTCTAGGGAAAACCCATTGATTTTCAGATGAGAACCAAGTGATTTTTTACAGCTCTTGCAGATAACATCTTATAAATGTAGTACCCTGAACACTGTGGTTTAAAATTGTTTGTGAATTTTTGGCTTTTGCCTGTTTTTGTTATTTTGTCTCGTGACTTAGTCTCATTAATGAGAGGCTCAATTGGCTTTCTGAGGTGTTGCATCTTAATCGACCTCTTTTTATTGAAGTCCTATGTCTGTTATGGAATTTGAAACAAAATTGTTTTTCAAGTATTTGAAAAAAAATTGCATTTTTGAGCTTCGCCACTTTTTTAAAATTTTTATTTGGTCGATTTGTAGCTTAGCCTCTGTAAAGACAGATCAAAACCCGTTTCTTGTGCGTTATATTCAAAATAATAATGATTTTAGTGCCAACCAATTGTTTCTCGACTTTGTTTCTACTGTTACTACAAAATTTTATAACATAATTGAGAGTTTTATATATTTGTACATTTAAAAGGAGTTTTGTTTTCTTTTAAAAGTATTACACTAATAGTAGGTCCCATTGGCTTTGAAATATTGCGAAATTGAACATTTTTATTGCTCTTAGTAACAGTTTTATGGTTTCAACCGTTTTAGTTTATAATGGTTGTTATACGACATATACCTGATAATGATTGCTCTCAATTGCTTCCCCAGGTCATATAACAACCTATTCTAACCTTTCAGTATATAGCTATTTCTTTCAGTAACTTTCCAGCTAATTTTTTTTTAAAAAAATACATTTTCAATTGTTTCCTCTCTGCTTTGATTTTTTTCAGAATGTAACTCAATCTCACTAATAAGAAACCTCAATTACTTTTGTTTACTCAAAAATTATTTTCGCGGTTGGTTATAAGTTTTGATTGGTTGCTTGGGCCATATAGTTTTATAAGAAATTTTCAAGATTTCTACTGTTCAATTTTTGGGTTTTTTGTTGTCATATATTTGTAGTCTTTTTATAGGAAAAACCTATTGATTTTCAGATGAGAACCAAGTGATGTTTTAGAGCTCTTACAGATAACATCTTATAAATGTAGTACACTGAACAATGTCGTTTAAAATTGTTGGTGAATTTTTGGCTTCTGCCTGTTTTTCTTATTTTGTCTCGTGACTTAGTCTCATTAATGAGAGGCTCAATTGGCTTTCTGAGGTGTTGCATCTTAATCGACCTCTTTTTATTGAAGTCCTATGTCTGTTATGGATTTTGAAACAAAATTGTTTTTCAAGTATTTGAAAAAAATTGCATTTTTGAGCTTCGCCACTTTTTTTAAATTTTTTTGGTCGATTTGTAGCTTAGCCTCTGTAAAGACAGGTCAAAACCCGTTTCTTGTGATCTATATTCAAAATAATAATGATTTTAGTGCCAACCAATTGTTTCTCGGTTTTGTTTCTATTGTTACTACAAAATTTTATAACATAATTGAGAATTTTATATATTTGTGCATTTTAAAGGAGTTGTGTTTTCTTTTAAAAGTATTACACTAATGGTAGGTCCCATTCGCTTTGAAATGTTGCAAAATTGAACATTTTTATTGCTCTTAGTAACAGTTTTATGGTTTCAACCGTTTTAACGGTTTCACTGCCATTTCGTGCAAATCTTAGTTTTTGCGGGTATTTGTCCTTCTTTTTGTAGTCGTATGACGTACACTGGATAATGACAGTTCTCAATTGCTTCATATGCAGATATAAATAAAATTTTTAGTGATTTCACTTTTTATCTAATGATGATAATCGTTTTTGAAATCAATTGTTTTCAAAAATAGAGACGTAGTTCTGAATTTCTCACCTTTTTGCTCCGTTTGTCGACCTGTTACCCAGTCGTATTGAGAACGGGTCCCATATCTTTTCTATTAAAGCAAATGTTATTTTTTTGTTTAGGTTTCATCTGATGGAAGGTTGAGTTTTTAATAAATTTTTAAAAATGTAGACATCGAGTTTTGGTCGTAATTAATGTTTGTTATTTAATTTTTATTTTAGTCTTTTCCAGTAGTCATATTAACAACAAGTTTTATCGGTCCTCTAGCGTGGCCTCATTGTATTCCATTATGGTTTATTGAGCGATTTGTATGTTTTGAAACTTTTCTATCGGTTCGTCATTTGTCAGCTAATTAAGTCAAGAATCAAGAATGTGGATGAGCGGGGTCGGAACATTATGTACCTACGCACATTACCGAGCCTCCTTGTTTATTTGTCTAATCAATACGTTATTAAGAGCAATTGTGGACAACAGTGACAAGTTTGAGTTATATTACTTTTTGCAACCTAATGTTCCTTTTCGGTATGGTCGTTGAAATTCGGAGTGAAATCAGTGAGCGAAATAGATAACGTTTTTTAAAAGAGTTCTGAATTGATGTTGCTGTACATGTTCTATCGGCTGCAGAGATAATTACTGAGCAGTTCGGCAGTGCGATTATAATAACTACAATATATTATACAAATTAAGTTTATTTTTACAAAAGTCGCTTTTTGAAATTATCACCAAAAATAAACCTCGCATCTAACATGATTCCAAAAAAACGGATCCGGAAAATCCTGCGCAGCGGTCCTTCTCAACTTGCTCAAAAATAGATAAAAATGTAGTGTGTATAATTGCAGGATTCACTTTCGTCTTTGCCAGTAACACTATCTTCGTCTCCTGCCGCGAATGAACGACACGATGAGAGTGCAATTAGCACCTCAGGGGTCAGTGCTCAAAAATAAACAACTGCAATCATTTTTCACCAGTCTTGTGAATGATTTAGCAAACATCTTGACCTAATTCACATAATCGAATTAATTAGAATTGAAATTAATTAATTTAAATAAAGTCTGGAGCCGTTACTTATTTCTTCTGTTTGCATCAATTGAATTGGTTTCAGTTTGAACTCAATCGCTGTCATTTGACCTCAACAACATGATTTAATCAACACCTGGTGCGATAATGACAGTTAAATAAACTTCCAGTGTCATAAATTTTAATGCCCGATCGACACTGGAATGAATATTACCACACGGTTGTTATCGCCACCGTGAAGTTATCAAACTTCGAGGCGAAGCCGAGATGTTATGATAACTTCGAGGGCGATAACAACCGTGTGGTAATTTTTTTTAATCAACACCTGTTGCGATCATTTCAAAACTGAACACAGTTTTATTGGTTTTTCCTTTTCATTTTTTTAGGACAATTACATTTTTAAAGGTAAGTGATATTTCTTCGGATCTGTTCTTCCTTTTGTCCTCATGCGCCCCCTCCCGCCACACACCCACCCACACACACACACACACACACACACACACACACACACACACACACACACACACACACACATACAGACACACACACATACACACGCACGCACTCACACACACGCGCGCACAAACACACGCACGCACACACCACACAACACATACACAACACACAAACCACACCCACACCACACACACACACACCACATACACACCACACACACAAACCACACACACCACACAGACACACCACACACACACACAACACACACACCACACACCACACACGCACCCACACCACAACAACACACACCACACACACATGCACACACACTCACACACACACGCACGCACACAAGTACACACGTACCCACGCGCACACACAATCACACGGACACAAACACACAAACATACGCACACACACACACACACACACACACACACATTTACGAACACGCACACACATTCACAAACACACGCACGCACAGAAACACACCACACACACGCGCGCGCACACGCACGCACAAAAGTACACACGCACCCACGCTCACACACACACACGCGCGCTCTTGCACACACACACACACACAAACACACACACCCACAAACACACACACAGACACACACACACACACACCCGCACACGCACGCACACACACAGGCACACACATGCATAAACACACACACGCACGCACAGAAACTCAGAACACACACACCACACACATATACCACACACATACCACACACACACACACACCACACCACAAACACCATACATCACACACACACCAAACTCCACACACACACTACACACACCACACTCAAAGCACACACACACCACCTACACACCACACACACCCATATACACAAACATACACCACACACACATCACACACACACAGCGCACACACACACCACACAAGTTTTCTTGGACTACAAGGTTATCAAACTGTTTCCATCATTAGACTACGAGTTTATCACCACTCTTTTATCGCCACTGTTTACTTAGTAACAGTGGCGATAAAAGAGTGTGATAAACTCGTAGTCTAATGCTGAAGTGTTTTTCCAGTGTCGATCGGGCATTAAATTTTATTACACTGGCAGTTTATTTAACTGCTTTTATCGCAACAAGTGTTGATTAAAAATACTTCAGCCTTAGACTACGAGTTTATCAAACTCTTTTATCGCCACTGTTACTAAGTAAACAGTGGCGATAAAAGAGTGGTGATAAAATCGTAGTCTAATGATGGAAACAGTTCGATAAACTTGTAGTCTAAAGAAACTTGTGTGATGTATGTGGTGTGTGCTGTGTGTGTGTGGTGTGGGTGGTGTGTGTGTGTATCTGTGTGTGTGTGTGTGCGTGTGTGTATCTGTGTGTGTGTGTGCGCGTGTGTGCGTGCGTGTGTGTGTGTGTGTGGTGTGTGTGCTGTGTGTGTGAGTTGTGTGTTGTGTTGTGGTGTTTGTGTGTGTGTGGTGTGTGTGTGTGTGTGTGTGTGTGTGTCTGTGGTGAGCGTGTGGTGTGTTATGTGTGTTCTGTTGGTTGTGTGTGGTGCGGTGTGTGTACATGCTTGTGTGTGTTTGTGCGTGTGTGTGTGTGCGTGTTTGTGTGCGTGTGTGTGTATCTGTGTGTGTGTGCGTGTGTGTATATGTGTGTGTGTGCGCGCGTGTGTGCGTGCGTGTGCGTGTGTGTGTGGTGTGTGTGTGCTGTGTGTGTGAGGTGTGTGTTGTGTTGTGGTGTGTGTGTGTGTGTGGTGTGTGTGTTCGTGGTGTGTGTGTGCTGTGTGTGTGGTGTGTGTTGTTGTGGTGTGAGTGTGTGTGTGGTGTGGTGTGTGGTTGTGTGGTGTGTGTGCTGTGTGTGTTGTGTGTGTGGTGTGTCTGTGTGGTGTGTGTGGTATGTGTGTGGTTTGTGTGTGTGGTGTGAGGTGTGGATGTGGTGTGTGTGGTGTGGGTGTGGTTTGTGTGTTGTGTATGTGTTGTGTGGTTTGTGCGTGCGTGTGTTTGTGCGCGCGTGTGTGAGAGTGCGTGCGTGTGTGTATATGTGTGTGTGTCTGTATGTGTGTGTATGTGTGTGTGTTTGATTTGGGGGGGGGGGAGGGGGCTCATGAGGACCAAACGAAGAACAGATCCGAAGAAATATCACTTACCTTTGAAAATGTAATTGTCAACAAAAAATAAAAATGAAAAACCAATAAAACTGTGTTCAAATATGAAAAAATCGCAACAGGTGTTGATTTAAAAAATTACCACACGGTTGTTATCGCCCTCGAACTTACCATAACGCCTCGGCTTCGCCTCGGAGTTTGATAACTTCTCGGTGGCGATAACAACCGTGTGGTAATATTCATGATTTACACTGGAAATGTTTTATCGCCAAAGGTAGCATGCAGCCTGATCAAAATTTGATTCTCAAAATTAGCCGACAACAGATGCTTTCGATCCCTGGGATCAACAATAATAGAAATATCTTAGTCTCAATTGAACCTCAATCAGGGGAGTTTTCAATTGATTTATCGTCTCTAAATGAACGGGTACTTTCTTTGACCATATCCAAGTATGGTACGACCGAAAGAGTAATCACCTGCACATAAAATTGCTAATAATCTGATTGTGTGGGTCATCTTGATTACTGAGCACAGCTAAACGTATACGTGAGGAACTGCTCTAAGTTTACATTGTGCCTAATTCATCTGTAATCTTACTTTGTTCTCATCTTTAATGAAAAAAAATTAACTATTTCAACTTATTTCCTCTATTATCACGGAATTAAATTTATTGATAACAGAATAATTTTTTTCTACGGTTTGGTCAATTTTGCAAATGGCAAATCTGGAAAAAAAATAATTATTGCGTGTCGACACTAATAAGTGGGGGGGGGGGGGGGGGGGGTTTGGAGAAGTTATTGTGGTAACATTTTGGCAAGTTTAAATGTTTACCCTCAATTCCTTCAGTTTTCCAGTCATTTTTGTTACTGGTAAATGATGACTTAGTTTTCTGACAGTATCGTTTTCCTAGCTAAAATTAGACAGCGTTGCAGCTTTTTTATTTTGAAATTAACTTCACAATAGTTGCCATTGTCGTAAAATAAACTTGGATGTATTTCGAGACCTTCTGTTCTTTTTCTCACAATCAGGCAAAACAATTGGTTTTTAAACATATCGTTAACAAAAATAAATGCACAAAGCCCATCTATTCCACTTGAAAAAGTTGATTTTTATCGCAGTACTTCTCAGTTATCCCATATGTATGTGTCTTCCTGACATTGCGTTTCGCTCCATTATTGCGTTTAAAGACTCGTCTCAGTGATTAGTACCATTTTCTTAAGCATTTATATGCCTCTCATTTTCTTTTTTTTGACAAGCTTTTTTTCTGCATTGAAGTACTAAAAAAAGAGATTCACATTGTTTGAGTTGTCATTTATTTTCTGCTAATGATATTCACTGCTCAGGGATAGTTTTGGCCAGTTTTTCATGAAGGTGGACTCATTTCATAGGGTAGAAAGATTGGCAAAGGAATCTTATCTGGGGGCGTTCACCTAGGGATGAGCGAATTTAGGTCTTCCAAGACATCAGAACTATTGCAGTTTTATTACAACATTCTTGCAGTAATATAAAAAGGACAGTTGAGAACAGACTACTGTTAATGCACTGCAGACTAAAAGCCTAAAATACTGCTTCTCTGCAATTACGCTGGAAGAAAATTGTAAATTGAATCTTGGAACATTTTCATCTAATTTCTCAAGCCAAAAAACCAGGTTTGGAACAAAATGTGGTTTTTTGATAGATTTCACAACTCAAAAAATTTACTCTTGATTCAAAAACTCGCGAGATTCTTGCAAGAGAATCAAACGGACTGCAGAAATCCTGCAAACATCTTGGTACTTGTATGCGTTCACTTGCAAGACTGCCTGCCAGATGCTTGCAAGTTTTTCCAATTAATCCATCTGCATCATGTGACTACTTGTCAGGAGTTTTAAGTTGTCGCGTATACTATAGCCGACCAGTTCTGAGTTTGATTAGGCATATTCTAACATGCAAGCTTAGTGTGCTATACAAATGATCAAAATATTTTTTTAAAAAAAATTTAAAAGTTTTCTATGACACGTTCTCTTTCTCTCATTCTTTAAAGCTTCCCCTGCCTGTCCTTTCGTTTAGAGCTGTTGAGCTTCAAAAATTTCTATGAGAATTTTCGTTTCTTATTACAAAGCGTTTTCGGTCAAGCACTCAGTATGATTTTACTCTTGCACTGTGGTATTGTCTAACATATACATCATAGTACTATTCAAAGGACGCTGGTATTGATCCAATTTCAGTCTTTTTTTGTTTTTTTAATTGCAGGTTTATATTGAGAGAAACACGATGTATGCAAACTAAAATTAATAGTGGTAAAATGATAATTAATTAAAAATATTAGTCTGTAAAATCTTACAAATAAATTTTGACATGGGAGTTTTTTCTCACTAGACAACAATTTTTTAAATTATTTAAAATCCAATTTTTAATTTTTCGTACTTTTTCGTAAATAATTTTTATGGGTTTGTTTTCCTCCGTTACCCTGTCATTTCTTAATCGTTTCGTTTTACTCAGTTGCTATTTGCTGTCACAAAAGTCATGCATTAATTGATTTAACCTTTTGCATGCATTAAGTGCTAATAAGCGTCGGTTTGCTGTTTCAATTCGAAAAGTAACCAGAAAAGTATTCTTCTTTGCAGCTTTTTTTGCATGCCAGGTCATCGACAGCCGATTAGTATGACGTTTGCTGGTACTCTTTGCGTTGACGTTATGCAACAATAGCGTGAAGTACTCTGTGAAAATCTTCATCATTTGGTAGTTTCTTAGCAAGTCCTGATAATTATTGATTGGACCTTTTTTAGGGGCCTTGTTTTCCGAAAAAATTTTACAAGTGCGTATGTATTCATCTTTTATTTCAATGGGAAATTGTCGGCATAGGTTATTTTTAGTTGGTCTGAAACAAAATTTGGAGAGATTGTTTTGATACTGTTCAGATTTAAAACCCCAAAAAAGTGTTGGGTTTGTTTTAGAACGTTGACATTTGTTTTTGGACATTGGATTTAAGCAGTGGTTTAGTTACTCAGTCACAGTAATTAAGAACTGCTGGTAATCCTCCAGGTCGAAATAACATTTTTCTATTTTTGCCTATAGCAGTTCCTCCCCCCTATTCAAACTAGACACCCGCCCGGCCTTCCCTCTCTCTCTCTCTCTCTCTCTCTCTCCTCTCCCTCACTTACCTACCCCCTCACTTATTTTAACCCAATTTACCCACTTACCATCCCCACCTACCTACTACCCCACCTAACTACCTACACACCACCACCAATCTAACCGTCCTTCATTTGCCTATCGACTAACCTTACCTATGCTCCCCTACCCAAGGCCCGCCGCAACCTGCGTCTCCTATTTTCACGCAGGCTCTCACCCCTTGATTAAAAACTGTCTGCCTCTTTAAAAGAAACATTGTGTCTTTCCCATTTTAACCCCCCAGCTTAGTGGTCAGATAACCTATAGCCCCCCCCCAATCATGGTAAATATACCATAATGGGGGGGGGGGCTATAATGGGAAAGACCCCAAAAATTTTACAAGTTCATAAAAAATTGTTTTATATGGCACATGCTGGAAATAAAATCTAGATTTGTCAGGTGGTTTAAATATGCATGCGGTAGACAAACTGATTATTTTTTACAATTCGCTGAGCTTCGAAACCTCCTCACGTCAATCAGTAAGCAACCGAGTTCGCATTGTAATGTCTTCATTGTAATGCATTGACCACGAGCCACATTCAAACCTTAATATTTCAAGACCATTAAAACCAAGTTTTGGATCTATTCTGTTTCGCCCCGCCAAGTGTTTTTTTTACCCCCCAGCCCGCAGTTACAAATTATATTTTGTTATATATCAGGTTACTATGTTTGCGCTCACTATTTGTGCTCACTAAGCTGGAGGGGGGCAAAACAGAGTTGATCCCAATTTTTTAGTTAATTGACAAGTGAAACCAATTGTTTTAGCTGAATTTCATCCTAAGTGGGCTCCAATGTGTTGTACCCATCCAGCTTTAGAAAAAGAGTATTTAAATGGTAAATGTTTCTGAACTAATACAACAGGTGCGCGTTACAACTTGTGGATTTTTCTAAAAAGTTCATAAACTCTAGTCTTGGAGTTTCTCTCATTGTCAATGATCTTTTTGATTACTCTTCCAAAATTGTCGTGGAGTGACTTTTTGGGTCTTTCCCATTATAGCCCCCTCCTCCCCCCATGAAAATATAGCCCCCCATTATGGTATAATTACCATGATTGGGGGGCTGTAGGTTTTCTGACCACTAAGGGGGGGTATAATAGGAAAGAACCGACTTTTTTTTGCTAAAAATTTCATGTTAAACAGAAACCTTTTTTAGGACTTTTCTTCCGAAATCGATTATAATTTATTTTAAAATCATTAACATTTCACTTTATTTCAATCAGTAACGAGATAGTTAATATAAAATGAAAGTAAGTAAGGGTTGGTGTAATATAGTCATATTATATGTGAAAAACGTGAAACATGAAATAATATGTTTATAAAATTTCTTTGATCTTTATCGTTTGTCCCCCCCCCCCCCACCATAATGGGGCATATGGCCTGAACACCCCAGACGCATGCACTTACAATGTTTGTACATTATGACTTACTATGTAATGCAACGTCCTCTGTAACGCATTGGTGGTAAGGCACAGGGGGCACAAACAGAAAAGATCCTATTTCTTTGATATGTTTGGCTTGACGTCGAAATAGAAACTTGGTAATGCGTAAGCTGATGAGAAATTTAACGACCCTGTTTCATGTGCATAACGCAAGACAGTCATGTGCAGATTGTGACAGAATAAACCGAATCACTACCACATAATCTTCAACGCCTAACGTTTTATATATTTTGGCCTCGGTTATAGTCTTCCAACAAGTTGACTACAGCTTAGATTAGGAAAACTTGATAATAAATTTTAATTTAAACATTTAATTTGTAAAAAAGATGTCAGTGCTTTACATGTTTTAGCCTCTGTTATAGAATCCCCATGGACCCATTATGGCTTAGATTAGAAGACTGAATGATAGACTCTACTTTCGACAAATAATTTGCAAATAAGATGTCAGTACTGAGCTTAATTTGACTAGAGCGCTTTTGCATATTATCTGTTAAAATAGTAGCGTCCAGACCTCCTTTTTATATTTTTTTCCAAAATTGACAAATCTTTATTCTCGATTCACGAGGTCCCATACAGGGGCATGTATGACCATACCGTCCCAGACGCAAAAGTGTCAGTTTCCAGACCGTCCCAAAGCGAAAGGTCTTATGTCCAGAATTTTGTGCGTTCGAGAGTCTTTCGTGCGTACTTGTCCAAAATTTCGTGCGTTAATTTCAAACATTCTATAGTGTATATAAGGCCCTTATTTCTTTTTTTTTGGTTTTGATATTTCTAGTATAGGTAAAGTTAATTCTATTGTGCGAATCTTTGGGTCGTTTCGGGTATTCTACCGCCAATTTTTTTCAGCTGAAGCAAGTTTTTTCATGGCGTGAGCTTTGACTTCTTTATCTTCGACCATTGATTTCTGTTTTTGAACGCTGTTCATCAATATTTAGTGTACCTATCGTGTTTCTAATGTTTAGTAGTTGCTAACCTTGTACTAACCATGTGAAAGGTCATTTCGAGAAATTTTACAGACCCAAAACTACCAACCTAACCTTCTACCATTCTCCCGTACCGCCGAGTTTATATTGTCATAGTTAAGAATTTATATTGACTTAGATAAGAGGTGGCCGCCGTAATGGCTGACTGGGAGTTTAGCCGACAACCAAAAAATGAGAAATTTAGCCGACAATTTAGGCAAAATGAGCGATAATTTTTATTCTGAAGCTTTGATTGGCCAATTTAAAACACTTTTTCGTTTGCGTACAAATATACTGCAGTGTTTTATCAACTAGCGTAACGAAGGTCTATGCGTGGAGGCAACCCCCCCCCCCCCGGCCCATCCGGGGGGGGGGTTGCAGCCACGGAGAGGCCGAGTACCGCACAGCAAAGATAATGGTCCACCGAACTACTTATGTATACCCAATGAGATTTTTTGACCAATAATGATAAAACTGTCGGCCAATCTTCTAAAACTGTTGGCCAACGCCCTGTCGGCCAATTTTCCTAGCACCTAGTTAAGAATTGCTCGACTCTTCAATTCATTTCCGGTATTCCACTTCTCTTCAACTTAGTGTTGGCTTTACCAAAATTGTTGAGAATTAATTTGGACGGGGTAAAAATTTGGCAGGGCCTGCACAATTTGCCCCTTCTACGTTTCTGCCCCCTTTTTTGCACCCACTAACCCAGTGTGGTTAGCCTCCCTAAGCTTAAGCTAGGTACAACGGGCCTGAGAGCAATTCGTGCGATGTCAGTCATTTTTATTTAAAAGTTTTTTTTACTCTAAGCAGTAAGTGATATGGTGTAACGAGCGATTTCACCGTCGAAGAAGTCTGTATTATCTTTGTGTTTCAGTTTGTTGAAAAAGAGACAAAGAGAGGCGCCGCATCCAGAATCTCAATTCTACAGAAACCTCAAAAGGCACTCAAAAAGGTACTACCATTGCAACCATTATTGTCATTGTAGGCCTAGCTTTTTGGGGTTAGAACCCATCGACGCCCCCCTTCCCCCATAAACACACAACCCGCCCTCAATGTCGAAATGATACAATAATGAGGAGAGGGAACTGAAATAAGACGCAATTTATTGACCTCTGGTTACTTTTGTATTTCATAGCGATTAACATATAGACTCGGGGTAGCTTTTAAAGTTTAATATAATGACAATTTGACGAAAACAAATAATGCTGTTTTGGCCGAAAGTAGAGTGTGTAAATTTAGAATTTTATGGTTTTTTGAAGCAGACATTCGCGAAAAACGTTTAATGTCAAAAATAACATGTCAGAAGTTATCAGTGACTTCACCATGCTGGCCACCTAAGCTATATATTTGAAGTCGATAGCCGATTAAGATCGGGTTATTGAGTTTTGAGTTTTGCGGAATTATTGTCATCCCTTTAATTTTTTGCTCGCTAGAAGGCGCAGAAGAAAAAATGTAAGTGAAAATAATTTTTTACAAATTAATCTTTGTGTAATTTTAGCAATTTAACTTCTGACTTTAACTATCTAACAGGTAAATTTATTTGTTTGCTTTTCTGACTGAAATTTATCGCTTTTGATTAATATCAACTCTAGCTTCGATTGGCTTAATTTATTTGACTCATACATTCTCCGTAGCTATTAATGTCGCAATACTGGGAAACAAATGAGCAAGTTTTTAAATGCCAGAACTCAGCAAGGCCAGAGTTTGGAGTGTCAAGTTACCCTCTACACAATTACATAAGTTAAAACCTGCAAAGCTCGTGTTTCAAGCCGGGTTACGAGACTCTGCCCAAGTAAGTTGTAAATTCTGACTTTCTTCTCAAACTGCTAAGCAGTCACTGAGATTTATCAGAGTCTCCTAAACTATACATACCTTCCGCTAGTAAATGGCACATATCAAACTGCTGCTTTTTAACTGCAGCAATATTGGCTGTAGTTTTTATAATGACCAAAATCGCCACTTTTATTAGCTACTTTGAAAATTGTTGTTACCATGTTTGAACAAACGTAAAATTTTTAATGTTTTTTCCATCCAGCTTTTCCCCAGTCAAGGGGGACACGACAAACCGGGTTTCCTTGACCCCGCTTTGACAACTCGCTTCTCGTGGTATGAATAATGAACAAAGAGTTCAGGTGATTTGATCTCATTATAAGTCATTTCGAGATCAAATGTTTGAAGGCTGTTGCGAATCGCTCGTCTCAAGACAAATAAATTTTGAGAGAAGTGTTTTTTAAATTGAATATGATTTTTACAAAATTACGATTGGAAATTTCACAACTATTGGCTCGTCTGGTTCCTTAGTTTTTTAAAATCTGTCGGATTGGTTTGTTACGAGCTGTTTTGGGTTTTCTGGCCCTACTGTGTTGATTTTTGAGCTTTTGTATTCTTTTTACAAATCGATTAGTGAAATTTTAGTCCCTGAAAATAAGTTATACATGATCCACCTTAGTTTTTGGTGGGTAGTCCGTAGCTGAACTTTAGCCCATTTTCATTATTACACAAGTTTTGATGAATCCTTTGGCGGAATCGCATTAATTTCCGAGAACTATTAATTATATATGAGTGAATTTTCTCAGAATAATACTTTTGAAGGCGACTTCTTGTTTGACCTAGGTTTTTTAATGTTTGTTGTTAAGTTACGATTGAAGTAATTTATGGTTGCCGTTTCTCTGAGTGCCAAAGCTACTCTGTTACATTTTTCAACTTGGGTTTTGTTCCACCCAATATTGTTTTGGTTTTAAATTGTGCTCGTTTTTTATGCCTAAACCAGAGCCATTTTATTGGTGGAAACGTATTTTATATCAAACAACATTATAGAGGTTAATGGACACTAAGATATATTGTGAGCGAATCGAAGTCAAACCTCGCGTTTTGTCCTGTAAATTTGCAAACAAAAGACTCAGTGATTTGTTTTTCATTCGTCTAATTATCTCTAAGTTCATTGTCTATATCTGTTGCACTTGAAACAACCCAACTGTGATATCCGGTAGCTCCATCTAGCGCTTAGGTATAAGAGTTTAGAGAACTAAAGCCTGATAACCCAATGGCAGTCAAAACCAGGGCTTTGTTGAAATGTTAATTTCGTCAGCTATGCATTATCAAGCTGGGTTTTTATTACACCCCCTTTCTTAAACAATTATTTCCCACAACTCAATGGCCAATTAAATTTAGGCCTCGTACAACGCGCTCAGAGCAAATTGCCTAAGCTCTTATCTTCCTTTTGTAACAAGGCACCTGTTGCATTAACTAAACCACTTTACTGCTAAAGAGTTATCTTAGAGGACACGAAACTACTATCTTTTGAGCTTTGACCAGGTATGCTACCTTTGCAAAGAGGTTCTGCTGACATAACAAATTTGAGTTGTAATTACCATAATCGGGGTTACTGCACACTCTTTAGCCTGGACTTTTCCTCCCAGTTCAATTTTTGACAATTTTTGGTTCTCGCTTTCATTTAATGAACACAAACAATTTTTGCGAGAAGTGTTAAATTAAATATGGTTTTTTACGTAAACACGATTGGAAATTTCACGACTATCGGTGCAACCTTTGTTTCCTTAGTTTTTTTTATAATCTGTCTCCTTGGTTTGTTACGAGCTGTTTTGTGTTTTCTGGCCCTACTGTGTTGATTTTTGAGCTTGTGTTTTCATTTTCCAAATCGATTAGGGAAATTTTAATCCCTGAAAATACGTTATACATGATGTACCTTAATTGTTGATAGGTAGTCCATAGCTAAATTTTAGCACATTTTCATGATTACACAAGTTTTTGATCAATGATTTCGCGGAATCTCATTAACTTTCTAGAGCTATTAATTATGTATGAGTGAATTTTCTCACAATAATACTTTTGAAGGGGACTTCTTGTTTGACATAGGATTGTAATGTTTTGTTTCGAACTGAAATTGCTTTCAAGTTTGCTTGATTGCTAAGGTGGGCGTTTGTCGTCAATGTCAACCACATTTCTACTTCGTTAGGTTAAGCAGCCAATTCGCATTGTTTTGAGTCTTTAAACGTTAGGTTTCGATGATTTAGTATTTTTGAAACGGGTATTATGATGAGGTAAATTTATAACCTGTTCATCACAGTCCATAATTTTGTTATCACCATTTAGCCGAAATTTGAAATTTTTTTCTAAAAACTAAATGCATGTGCCAAATAATCATTAAATTCAAAATATAACCGATTGTTATGTTTTTTTCTTGTGTTCCTGGATTTGAATGGTTGAGGTTATGCACTTTGTTGCGATTGTTGTTTTCTGCTATTGCACTCCATTTTTTTCAACTCATCAATTTTTATTCTCAGCAGTTGAATTTATATTAAATATTGCTATGGATTGTTTCCAAAATTGTAATATGGACGAGGTTGATGTTCTCGACTTCACTTTTTTTTTTAATTTTCAATAACAATCATTACCTCACAAAAATCGGTCACAATTATTGGTTAATTTTACTAAAAAAAATGACGGACTTTTTTGCGTTGCACGGGTGTAAATTAACCCATATCAGATAGTCTATATATAGACGGATCTGTAAATTTCATAATGATATGGACTGTAAGTACCTCCGAGTTTTTTTTAAAGATTTAAGCAATTTTTAATTCAATTGATAAAATAATAACAGTCTTGTTACACGTTCTCGAGACCACGACATTTAGGATAGAAATTGCAAGTCTATGTGGACAATCGTGATAGACGAGGAAATTATTTTGAGTTGGTTGTAAAATTGGAAACATTCGCCACTATTATCTGCAATACTGGTTTTGAATAAACTTTACTTTGAATTACAAGGTCACGGTTACAGTGTCTATAATTTAAATAATCTGTTAACGGTGTCAGGACAATTTACTCAATTCCATTTTACCCAATGCCATAATGCCCAATCTGCCATTTTACCCAATGCCATTTCACCCAATGCCAACTTTAATGTACCCTATTGTTAGAATGACCAGAACGGCTATTTAGTCGATTATATAATTAAATGGCTCATGGGACCTGATATGAAATAGTCACAACCAAACATGGGATTATTATATTCTCCTTATTAGTATTTGAAAACATCCCTCTAATATCACTGCTAATTTGTAAAGGGATAATTGTATGGAAAGAGCAATGAGCATTAGTTATGTTGGCATTGGGTAAAATTACATTGGGTAAAATGGAATTGGGCAAATTGTCATGTAACTTCTGTTAACAACGTGTTAATTGGATCGAAAGAACAGAAAGGGATCGTAAGGAAAGCTTGTTTGATAATTATTGGGTTTAAAATTCCTCGCAGCGCTAATTGAGGATTAAGAAAAGTATTTGCGGATTTGCGCCTGCTCAGATTATCGATCTTATGAAAGTTGAAAGTCTATTTAGTCTCTTGAGCATTGTGAACAAGTTTAAAGAAGCTAATTGAAGAATTATGTTGGCAATTTTGCACGGAAATTTATTGTTAACTTTGGAAACTGGCTTTACTTAGTGACAATTGCAATTGTTCATCACTGTTGTCCAAGATCAAGCTATAGCTTTTTCTGTAAGACAAATAATAAAAGGCGATAAAAAAATGGCAAAATTGAGTTCGTTTTGCGGCGTAATGTTTTCGATTAATTAATCAATCCAACTTTTTCTTCACAATATTTCTGGATTAACTTTAATCAATGTTTGAAATACTTTTCAATTGAATTACAAGGCAGTGTTTGATAGTTTTTGGTGGTTTGCTTGTATAACATTGTAGTATTTAAGCACACTGACAACTTGTTTGATTGCACAGTTTTCATGCTGTTAATGAGTTTCAAAAATAGTGGGGAATAAGTCTCTTGTTTTATTATTATTAATTTGCCGCATTTTTTGAAGCACAAACATTTTGAATGGACTGACTACCTATTGAAAATATCCCTGATATTGAACTCTCAAAATTTTTGTTTCACGCCGAAAGGAAACAGTTACAGCAATTTCTGGAATATTATAGGACGGAAAAATTCTCGAATATTCTAGAACAATTCCTATCTCGTATATTTTCAGAGATGGAGTGATCGGACGAAGCGAGGCAGAACTGCTACAACCGAGAATATCTGACTTCAAGACGATTAATTTTCGATGAAGAACTTCAATACAGTCAGGAAAAAACAGTGTATAGTAATTAGTCAATAAAATAGATTAATTAGATTTCTTGAACTCATTTTAACTCATCTCAATTTCATTTCGAATTTTATAATAAATTCTGTTCAA
The DNA here is from genome assembly GCF_964194025.1 of Convolutriloba macropyga. Classification (NCBI taxonomy): domain Eukaryota; kingdom Metazoa; phylum Xenacoelomorpha; order Acoela; family Convolutidae; genus Convolutriloba; species Convolutriloba macropyga. The sequence continues at coordinate 51,351,497 of NC_134478.1, forward strand.
CAACTAGTACTCTTTTAGCGCAATTTATTTTTCAATTTTCATTATTTTCTTGTTAGATTGTTTGATTTGAGAAGCGCCTGAGAAGCGTTTGCGCACATTTAAAGAAAGTTTATAGAAATGCTTAATTAGATTTTCAGATGAGATTGGATCAAATGGAATTTTAGCTGTTAGTCTAAAAAATACTCTTCATTTTTCGTGCCCAGGCGCTATAAGCCATGATTGGCAACATTGCAATAACGATCTCAACGTAGTCCTAATTCTTGAAGCAAAGCTCTGAGTTCGATTTCTCGGAAACCATTTAAGGGTGCCGTTGATCAATTCAGCCCAAGATTGGTGTCTGTGAACACCCCCCCCCCCCCCCCCCACAAAGTGTCCATCGTTTATTACACTTAATTGCAGAACGTGCGTGCATTTTTCTGTAGCGGGTAAAGTCATTATGCCCAAAATAGTTTGTGCGACGGGAGGGGAGGGATTTCTGACAATAAATTGGAGGGCAGAATATTTGATTTAATTAAAGTTTGCGTGGGAAAGTTGATTTAATCAAAATGCCGAATGGTGGACATCATTATTCCACCGAAATCGTTCATACAAAGCATTCGTGTATCCGATCCAGTAGACAAGAGTGACCAGAATGTAGGCAGCTGGGAAGAATGCCCGGCAGTAGAGGTCAATAGAACTGATATTGACAACAGGGGCAAGTTTGGGTTCCTGCCACCCGGGTCGAGCAAAAGAGGTGAAACATCCAGAGTGCATTTTGAAACTGAAGTTGTGGTTACTGTTGTTTGTATTGTTGTTTTTGCTTGTTTTTGTGTCCAGAGAGGAGATGTTGTGATTTGAGACTGAAGCGTGTCCATTTGCAAAGACAATTGCACTTCTGCGCCACTTATGCTGGAAAAGAATTAGGTGCCGAAATTTGACGGTAATTGTGAAGGTTAAAAAATAAAGAAACTGCCTGTTAATGAAGAAATGCCCACTTAAACTCATATTTTGCTTATTTTTTTAACAGTTTTTGTTTAAAAATTTTTGGAAAGATATCAAAATTAAAACTATAGTAGTCATCTAGCTATAAAACTAAAAAGGCTTGACTGTGAAAATTGGGCTGACTTTGCTCTAGTGTCTTAATGACGAAGTACCGGAAAGGCTGGCGTCCGTCTTGGGAAAGCAACTGAAATATTTTGGGAATTCAACGGACTGGTATCCAATTTTTTAAACGAACAATTCAGTATTGAAGGCAATTATTTAACTTATACCGGACGGTAATAACCAATTTTTAACAGAAATAGCATTACAAATGATAGCGTTATGTATACCACACGAGAAGAAATACTCTCTGGTTTATAGAAAATAACTAAGCAGCGCGAAAATTACCGGAAATCGTCAGAAAATTGTCCAACTTTTCAATAGTTTAATTTTGAAATAAGAAATTAATCGCAGTTGAAATGTAAAAGAATATCAAAATTTGTCAGGTAACAAAAGAAACGTTTCAAAAGAGGATAACTTGTTCGAACACCCTTTTCTCAATGCCCTTCAAATAATTCAGAAAGTAGACTAACATAAACCGAATATGAAACGGTTAGAAAACTTCCGGCCATGCATGTATGAATCGGTTTTGACAAAAAACTCGTTGTAACACATTAAAGTTCAACAGAAAGAATAAAAAGTTTAAAATAAAATAGTAACAAGAATCGACAGAGGGTGGACAAAAACTTTCAAACGCATGTTTTAAAATAGTTTTTTTTCCATTTAATTTTGATAATTTATGATAAAATTGTGATGCGCAGACCACTCACTTTTACAATGACCTTACCAAAATCCCATAATAAGGAAACTGTCTGTTTTTCAAACCAATGGAACTATTTGATCTTTTTACAAAAACTAACTTTTTATATAATTTCGATTAAAGCGGAAATGAAAAATTATCGAAAATAGTCAAATAATAAAGTAGTTTATAAATCCGCACTTGTCATGAGAGAAGATTTTGGAGCACAATATATGAGTAAAATATGCAATAAGTGCTGCCCAAGATTAAAATAAGTATATGAAAATGTTAAAAGTTCCAGTTTTAGCTGTATTTCTGATGAACAATTTGTATCTTAAAATAAGTCCATCGAATTGTACACTTCGTGGTGTAAAATACCAGAAACAACCAGAAAGAATGACAAAACTTTGGAATTGACAACTAATTACTCTTTTTTTACTTATATTTGCTTTAATAATAAAAAAACATAACAAACATGATAGCAAGTGGAGACAAAGTTAATTCTTGAACAAAACAAATTGTTTACAGGTGACCAAAAGCAGCTATCGAAATAGCTTTTTCCAAAAGCTATTCTTTCAATTTACACTAGATTTTGACTTCCTTTTGTTCCCTTTTGTGTCGTCTCAGAAAAACGATGGAAAAGAACCACTGCCCTTTGGTCTTTAAAACCCGATAGAGAGGTTATTCTCCTTCATTTCGTAAAGTCCTGTGAAAACAGATACAAGTGTATCTTTTCTCAACTTAATTTCAAAAACCGCAGGCTCGACTTTTTGTTACGACGGCAATCATAGTAACCGATGGCCAAGCGAGGCAAATTTTGAAAAAGAGGCCAAGTGAACCAAAATCTTCCGGTATTATGGTTTTCCCCTGGAAGGCGCGCAACTTCCAGATTACATTCCACATCATCGGATGAGAGGCGTAGCCACGGACCGAGGCCTGCTAGGGCCAGCATTCACTAGATCTCTAAAATGAACTTATTACAATTCAAACCATTTGAATTGTATTGGGGCTATGTCTTTTTCTAAGATCTGTTCTAACACTTTCGTTTTGAAGTCAAATAGAAGCGATGATTTTTGTCAGGCCAAATTAGGAAGGGGAGCGAAAAAGCGAGTGGCCACATGTCGTATTTTAGCTTTGTTGTTTTACCCTGTTGACGAGAACGACCAAAAAAGTTCAAATTAGTGTGGGAAATGACCGTTTTTTTTTTGAAACATGTAAATTACTCAGACTATAACCCGAAGGTTAGATATCTACATGCTCTAAAATGTTAAATAAATTAATCAGCATTGTTATTAATATAATAATCTTCAAATTGTGGCTGTTCGTTTTCATAGGTAAAAATAGGATTTGAAGGCTCATATTTGTCTATTAACGGGTACTTTCTTTTGTTGGTCGAGCAAAAACTCGGTTAAAACATTTTTAAAGCAAGTTTTACTGTTAGAAATTCTTATTGAAGAGGCCAATTTGTTCCATTTTTGAACGGTTTTCAAGGTTAAAGATTTGTTACTCCACTTCGTTTTCGTTTTCTTTTTTAAAATAATTTGATTTGTTCTTTTGTTCTGTCTAGCGTTATGGTGACTAGAAAGCATTTTAAAATTTTCGGATGTTTCCCATTGTCTTATGTCTGTTTGTAGCTTCATTAGGTTAACTTTTGAGATAAACGATTCGGCTGGCAGGATACGATCTTTAATGAGAAGATGAATGGAGTGGTCAAATTTTTGACAAAAATAATTTTTATTCCCCAGTTAATTTGCCTGTTTATGCGCTTTATGTTTTTCACTGTAAGAGTTTGATGGAATACTCGACTGAAAGAGAGATGAGAGAGTACAACTGACTTGAAAACATCAATTCTTACTTTCAAAGGTATCTGATTTCTTACAAGATACAAAGAAAGAATTGCATAAGCCATTTTGCTTAAAACTGAGTTCAGGTGATTTTCAAAAGTTACTCCCAGAAAACGACATGCATGAGCTGGTTTGATAATTTCGCCTTTATCTGAAAACTCTGGATCCGAATTAGTATGATTTGTAAAGAATAACATCTCTGTTTTATCGGTATTTAAAGTGAGTTGATTCTCTGTCAGGTATTTGTCTGTTTGTTTTAATATTTTTCAATTTTTTGGGGAATATTTTCATTACGTTCAAAATTGCATATAAAACTAGTGTCATCCGCAAATTGAACAACATCATTTTCACCTGCCAGCTTTTCAGAAAATTCGTTGACATATAACAGAAAAATAAGAGGTCCTAACACAGTTCCTTGTGGAACACCATGATTAATAGTTATTTTATCTGATAATTCAATACCCAGTTTTAGGCATTGTGATCCGTTTTCGAAAAAAGATTTGAGAAGTAAATTTGCTGATTGAGAGAGGTTGAAATTTTCAGCTTTCTTGTGAAATATCTCATGTGAAATTGAATTGAAAGCTTTTGCAAGATCTAAGAACACAGCTCCTGTGTCGTTGTTATCATCCATATTTCGTATTATTTTTTCAATAAAAGTAAAGCACAGCGTCAGTAGACGACTTTCGAGATTTTAAAACAGAAACATCTCCTTTATTGAAAATTGGTGTGAAGTGCGCATCCTTAAGAATTGTTGGAAAAACTTTCTCTTGAATACAATCGTTAAATATAATCTGAAGATGTGTCCCTAGGGCATATTTTCCGGATTTCAATGCCCAAGCATTGATGTATCCCGGTCTTGGTGCTTTGTTGTTATCTAGATTGTCAATAACTTTATAGATTTCCCACAAAGTAAAAGGTCTAAAGTTAAACTCTTGAAATTTTCGCTCTATTTTTTCGATGTTCAATGGAACAATCTGCGCTCTGTAGATGCCCATTTCGCAGAACACTCCGTTAAAAGCGTTACATATTGATATTTTGTCTTTCGTTTTTCTGCCATTTTCATCAATTTCTGTGATGCTTGGACTGTTGTTTTTCTTTCCGATTTTTTTCTTAATGAATTTCCATTTCTCTTTTGAGGTTTCAATTTTCTTAAAAAATTCCTCTGAAAATTAATTTTGTGCTTCTTTTAGATTTCGATCTACAAGGTTGCGATACTTTTTAAATGACACAAATGATTCAGCACTTTGTGTCAATTTGTAGTCATTGAAGTAACGATGTTTCTCGACAACTAAATGTTGAATTTCTTTTGTCACCCAAAATTTTTCTGAAGTAGTCTTTTTTATATTAGAAACTAATTTCTTCTCTGTTGGTGCATTCTTCTCGAGTATTGTCATAAAAATTCTGTTAAACTCTGCAAACATTTTGCAGTTTCTTTGCTTATAAATTGTTCTCCAATCTGCAAGAGCCAGATCTCTATTAAATTTTTCATCGACAAAATTTTTTGTATCTCGTTTAATAAAATAATTTTGTTTTTCTTCTAACAAAAAAAGTTTGCTCTGAAAAAAATTACATTATGATCAATATCGCAATGAACTAAGCAGACTTTCCAACTAGTGATTTGTTCATTAGTCGAAAAACAGTGATCTATCAAACTTCTTTTATTGTTGCTTATGCGTGTAGGAATATAAATGTTAGATAACTGTAATCCTAGTCCCGCCGCAAAGTTCTGAGGGTTTTCTTCCCATTTGCACTCAACATATCAATGTTAGAATCACCAAATAAGAGAATATTATCTGTAGCTGAAAACGCATTGGAAACCTCTGCACTTAATTCGTCTGAAAAGAAGTCACCCAGGCTTTGATGTGGACAATAGGAGATGTTAATGAGAAATTTTGCCGTTAATGGGTTGCCTAGTTCCAGCCACAACGTTACTATAACAATAATTTCCGAATCCAGCTGCTGAAGCAAGTTTGATATATCTTGGTACTTATTTTGTATGCTGCAAGCGTTGAAAAGTAGAAATTTAATGCCATTTTGAGCGCCAAACATAGCATCATCCAAAGTAGAAAGTTTAGAAGCATCAAAGGGTCCAGGATTTTTTTCTATGTCACCACAAAGAAGCAAAACATTTCTGTTAGGAAAACGTGAAACACAACGAACAGCCGCAATGTATAATAAAATCAGCCTTCTCTGGCAATAAATCAGCACATTTTCTAAATTATCATGTTTCTTATTTACTTGAGTTAAGTAACGTTGCTTAATGTATACCTGGTCTTTCACATTTCCCAAAAAAACCAGAAAGGTAAGAACAAACGATAAAAATATCATGTCCAAAAAAGTACTCAACCCAAGCAAAATTCAAATTTCTATGTAATTTCCGAGGATGAACTGTATTCTGTGATGCCGGTAGGTTATGTGTTATATTATAGTGACGTATGTTTTCTACCAGATTTTTTATACCGCCATTATTGGGATGCACTCCATCAAAACATATATCATCAATAGCGCATTTTCCAAAACTTCAATCCTTGACCAAGGATAGGATGCATCAAGCTCCAGGCTTATCATTTCTAGATGGTCATTGAATTTAGATATTTCCTCGTTGTTTGTTTTCCTTCCATAGCCACTGTTTTTACCGGACCGATTTTGCATATAGCAGCACGATGAGGTTTGAATTTTTGCATACATTTGTCGACTCTTTCTTTGAGTTGAGTCGCTGCCTCCTGTCCTGAAACACCTTTGTCAATTGAATTATGACCGACATGTACAATTAATGTTTCCGTTTTGGCTCCAGGGGAATAGCAATCAACTACCTTAGAAATGTCTCCTATTGTTGCAGATGAATTTGAGTGGATTGCAGTCTGCTGCGAAATGTCATGCTGATTTACTTTCCGAAAAGTGCTATCAGATATAACTAATTGCTTGGCAAATCGGGGTACCATTTTTGGTTGAAAAATTTTCACTGGAGGATCATCACGACTGTTGCTTTTTGACGTCTCCTGTCTGTCAAGTAAATTGTCAATAACCTTAGAAGTTTGTGTTTTGAAAAATTTGATATCTTTATCCATGCGATCAATAGTTTCTTTTTGATGTCCGACGGTTAGTTTTTGCATTTCATAGATAGAAGATCTTTTTTGAGTTTTGTTATGATATTGTCCTTTTCTTGTATTTTTTCATAGGTCTCCAAAAGCTTTGCAATTAATTCTTCTTTGTTGCATTTCTCTAGAACTTTGTTTGAAAACATGGCGATAACGCGTATTTGCTTTAATTGAGACTTTAAAAAAAATCTGAATCATTTTTATTTTTCGTTTTTGACCTGAAAATAAAATTAAAAAAAATTGAGTAGAGATAAGTTTGGAATGATCTCACCGTTGATGAAGCTGGCAGAATACCCAATAAGAATTCTATATCTTCTTTTGATGCCCTTAAAAAAACGAAAACTGTTCGAGATGAATTCAAAAAAAAACAAAAGATTTTTTGATTGTCGTTTGACAGGATACACAATAACTGCGAGATTTGAAAGAATATTCATTAAAATAGCAGATTTAGAGGAAAAAAGAAGGTGGAAAAGGACCTGCTCTGTATTCGAATTCAAAAAGAAGCGAATAAAACGACAAAAAATGGTTTATCCAAACAGTTGACTTCTGACTTTTGTGTTTAATATCGATTAAACACGATATTAAACACTTTCGTGTCATTTTACAAACAATAACGTTTGAAAAGGGTTATCTCCTTAAAAAACGATCGATAATTTTAGGAACTGATTGATTTTGATTGCTTTCGATCGTTTTCGATCCGTAAATTTAAGAAATGATTGTTTTTGATTGTTTTCGATCGTTTTTGATCCTAGGAAATGATTGTTTTTGATTGTTTTCGATCGTTTTTGATCGGTAAATCTAGGAAATGATTGCTTTTGACCGTTTTTAGGAGATAATCGTTTCTGATAGTTTGTTTAGGAAAATACAGTTTTTGAACGTTTTTGACAGTTTTTACGTTTAATATCAACTGACGCGAAACCCTGCCTACAAATTTACCACTTGGGATCATTTAACACTAGTTAAGGGGCATCAATCAATTTTAAACCTTTTTAAACTGTTTTTTGTTTGATTGATCTGAGACGAAGTTTGTAGCAATTATATAGGTCCTTTTGCCTTTTCGTTTTATGCGATCTTTGGCTTCACTAATTTTGCGTCCAACCAATTTAACATTTTGTCCTGAAAAATGGGCATTAGGTCCTCTGAGAGCCTTTTAGTTAACTAGACTCTAAGTATACATTTCAACAAAACTGTGTTGAAGACAATAAATTATGGTGTGAGGGGCGGCCCATAGAGTTGGAGCCCCTCACTTCACTTCCTCCGCTCACAATAGCCCCCCAAATCTCCCTGCATCACGTTCAAAACCACATCTAAAGTCTTGCAGATCTTTTTAAAACTACTGTACAGCATAAAAGCTGTGTTTAAAGCTACTAAGCATCAGTTTTGTCCTAAGTTTTGTCAACAAGAAACAATCAAGCTTCTATTAGTTCGTAGGAGGATTGTTTGAAAGCTGCAGGTGGTATTGATGCTGAAAAAAAAGAACTCCCGACTTGATTTCCGCACTACTAGCAGGTTAGGGTGCTGAAATTAAAAAGTTTAGAATCAATTTTTCTGAGTTGCGATGTAAACAGAGTAAGTTTGGGTAGTGCACTTAAGAGCCCTTTAGCGAAATTATTCAGAGGTAATCTTGTTCTGAGGATGAAAAAGTTGGTGAAGGAAAAATATACTTTCTTAGTTGTCCAATTTTGCGCTCAAATAATCTTTTTTATAGTTTCTAAATCAGCAATCTTCCAATAGCTGGTATGAGAAAAAACGATTGCGCTCAAGTATTCTCCTAAAAAATAACGGTTCAAGAACGGTTATATCCTAAAAATTAACGGTCAAAAACGGTCATCTCTTTTTAAAATAACGGTTCAAAACGGTTATATCCTAAAAAACAACGGTTAAAAACGGTCATTTGATAAATAATAACGGTTGAAAACGGTTATCTCTTTCAAATGGTGAAAAATTGTCATTTCTTACGTTTAAAAAACGACCAATTAACTGTCATTTCCTAAATAAACAACCGTCAAAAACTGTCTTCCCCTAAAAATAACGCTCAGAAACGGTGATTTCCTACTATTTAAAAACGATCAAAAGTGGTCTTCTCCTTAATATACCGCTCAAAAACGAGCAGTTCCCATGTCGAAAAAACGATCAAAACCTTTCAAGGCAAACAAAAAAACATAAGGGCTTTGACCGTTTTTCTCTAAAAATACCGATCAAAACCTATCATTTCTTAGGTTTTTTTTGGGTAAAATTTCAACTGGGTTTCTGTTTTTTGCTATGAGTAGGATTTTTAAAAATGCTTTCGCCAATCTAGTCATAGTCCGTTCTATGTCTAGTTTTCTTCTTTGGTCAATGAAAATTCTTTGAATTGTAGGTCAGGACTTTTCCTGTTTTGTTTTTTGTTTCTTTGGTGCACTGGAATACATTGTAAATTGCAAAAATTATACACTGTCTTGATTGTAACGAATGTATTATTTCTAAAAGCTTGCATAACTGCTATAATACAATTCAATTGGCTCTTACGTCGGCTTACTTTGCGTTTACCTTTTTCTACCTAATTTTAATCGATTTCGGGTCGTAAAAACAAGATGCACTAAAATCAGCGTTATAGATTTTTTGAAAGATTTCAGCGATTTCTTTATTTTGCAACCAAACCTGCAGTCCATTTCGTCTGTAGTATTCCAGCTCCGCAGGACATCCAGGGTTCCGGAATCTGAGTTTGTTGAAATAGGACACGACTGCGAATTCGACCAGAGCTCCGAATACGAACAGCAGACAGATTGCAAAGTGGACATCCAACGCCTTCACGTTGGACACTCGAGGCAAATGGGAATTAGTTGTTCCTGTGCAGAGATACATTATACCTGTTACAATTGTAATAACCCAAACTGTGGTATATCAAGCTAACAAAGTCACTACTCAATCAGAGGTTTGGTGCAATGGTTGCAAGCGTGGCCACGGAGCTGGAGATTGCAGGTTCGAGTCCTCGCTCCTCAAAATCTCTAGGAGTATATGTAATTAGCTAATACCATAGATGAGGTGCTACACAATCATAAATCAAAAAGTATACCCTATTCCAGAAAATTGTTGGTATGTTTTGATTTCGTTAGACAAAAACATCGACAAAAACCCTTTCGTTTTTTTCTTAGGTATCGTCGGTTTGTTAGCTTTTCAAACAAAGAAAATCTTTGTTGTTCCGACCCCACTTGTGGGGGGAGGAACTATATACTCAAATGGGTTTTTTTTGTTCAGTCAATTTTGGCCGATCGATATATTCATCGTAGAGAATTGTGAGTGGTATCATTAAAAAGCTCGTCCAGCGTAGAATTCGAAAATAAAAAGATTTTTTTGAATTTTCTTTTTTTCGAGGAGTTATCGAGGATTGAAGTTTTGTGCGAACATGTGATATTTTGTTCACTTTTAGTGTAATTTATGTGTAATTTAGTGTAATTCTTCAAATTAAGATAATTTTTATAGAAAATTTTAATTCAAAATTATATTTCACGCCACAAAAAGACTCAATATTGAGTTCCTAATAGACGAAAGGCGATAAAAAGTCTAGTTCTGGTCTCAAAGGGAAGTTTACTATCAAAAAAAGTTATCGAACTATATTTGAGAGCTCTTTTATTTAAAAAAAATGCATATTTTTTTTTGTTTTCTTATGTCAGATGGAGAATAGTCACTTTTCATCCCAAGGTTCCGTTAATGATAAACCTGATTCACAGTCTAATGAAGCCCAATGAACAAAGAGTTCGTTTTCAAAGGATCGCTCGTATTTTTTTTGGCTACGACTCTGAATTTTAAATGAAATTTTGATTTTTTTGAGGTTTTACTAAATTTTTGGAGTCCTATGGCATAAACTCGTTGCCTAAAAGTGCAATAGGTTTCTTGATGAGCATTAAGAGGACTTATCTAGAGCTTTGGGTGGACAGCTAATGGCTGTTAAGACTTTAAAAATCGTTTTTCGAGAAAATTTTTTAACATTAACCAATTGTTAACTCTTTTCATGAATTGTAAGTCAACTTCACTTATGACACGACCCCCTTACATTCTATTGCAACCAACATTAATCTGGTTAGCGGTTTTATCTTCTTATTATTTGTTATATGACTTCAATGATACAAAATTTCGAATATAAAAAATTTTTTATTGTTTTATTGGTCCCTCTTGAAATCTTATCAAATTCTCCTGATATTATTATCTCCCATTGGCTTAGGGATTTTTTTCAATGGATCTTAAACAAAGTTCACAGAGAAAAACTTATGGTTTAAATGGCTTCGACACTTTCTTCGCGCACTTTTCCACTGAATTTAATTCTTTTTGCCTGTAGTTGTTGTTTTTTCCTTAGTCATCAGACTTTTTGTGATGTCTTATAGACTACCTATGCATGAAAAATATCTTTTTGTCCCATCGAGTGACAGCTGAGCGTATTTATTGGCTTCCGTTGGAGGCTATTGGGTTTAATGGCTGTTAAGACTTTCGGCGATTTTCCGAGAAATTTTTAACATTAAACAATATTAACCCTTAGTTCGTGAACTGTAAGTCAGTCTCAGTAATGACCGGACTTTTCTTTTTTAATTCAACCAAAATTAATTTAGTTAGCGCTTTTATGTTCTAACTATTGGTGTTATGACTTCGATGCACGAGTTTTCATAACCTTTTTAAAAAGATTTGAATCTCTTTTCTTAATTCTGGTTCCTTTTGGAATCTTAACACATTATCCTAATATTGATAGTTTCATGGGCTTAGAGATGACAACTTTCAGTGGATCATACAAAAAGTTTACAGAGGAAAACTTTTGGTTTAAAGGGCTTCGACACTCCTCTCGCACATTTCTACTAATTTTTTGGATTTTGCCTGTGTTTTTTGTTGTTTTCATAGTCAATGACTTTTTGTAATGTCTTATTGATGAGTTATGAATGCCAAACGTTCCATCTTTTCGTTGTCTCACCGTGGCATAACTTGGCGTGTTTATTAGCTTCCATTGAAGGCTATTGAATTTAATGGCGTTGTTACTACGGTTTTTCTCAAAAAACTTCATTGTTTTAATGTGTTTGTTCATGTTTGTTGATTTATTGTGCAGTCAAATTGCTAAAAACAAGAATCCCATTTCTGTTAGAAATTAATTGAAATGGGAAAAGTTTAAACTGAAAAGTTCATTTTTTAATGGCTTCGACACTTTCCTCGGTCATTTTTTTCGAATTTGTTCTGTTAGCCTGTTTCTTTTATTCTTTAGGTAGCCGTAAAATGCTGACCGGTCTCATAAGCTTGCTAGTGAGGATTGATTGAATAATTTTACCCGAAGAAGACTCTTTATAGCGATTAGTCTTCAAGTTTATAATATTATACAATTTCGGATATAAGGATTTTTCGATTTTTTCAATTTTTGTTGTTGTTTTCATTAACTTGTAACGTGTTTTCATCATTGATAGGTCCCATGTATTTTAAAAATTAACATGCTTACTGATATTATGGCGTGACTAATGTTTTGTTTCTTGGACAATGTGTTTTCATAAAAAGTTATGTTAGTGGTGTATTTGTGTTTCTTTTTCTCTTCCTTTAGCACAATCGCGTAATAACAGATCCCAATGATTTTCAAATTTGGCCCAATTGAACTTGTCTATTCATTCAGTATATATTGAGCTGAATTATTTTAAATGCAAATTGAAATGAAAATACATAATATTCGGATAATAGCTAATGATTTTATTGGCTTCACCAATTTGTGTTCCGGCATTGTTTGTAATTTTCTGTTCCTATAGTCAATTCCTATGGCTTAGTCTAACCAGAGACAGGTCCTATTGGTTTCATTATGACTCTTTAATAAGTTTATTGAGAATTAGTTTGTTGAAAATTATTGATTTTGGAGACTTGAAATTATTCGGTTTAAAAAATGTTGATTGATTTTTGAATTTCGCCTAATTATTTTTCTTTGTAGAATTGTTACCTAGTCTCATTAAGAAAAAATCCCTTCTGCTGTGTAGTTAGTAAAAGTTAAATTCGTGTAGTTAGGATTTTGTCTATTTTTAATTTGACGTTGTTACTAGGTGCTTTTAAAATTAGATATTGAATTTTTGACGTGAAACTTTTTGTTTCTGCTTTTTTGCAGTTGTTGTTTTTTTCTCGTAGTCTTTTCAATGCAGATATCAATGTAATGAGGAATGGCATTATTTAATTTAATTATAAGTTTGGTTGTGTAACGGTTTTTTTGAACTCAAACATCTACTTTTGATTATCGCTTTGTCAAAAATGTAAGTCAAAAGACAGTTAATTCAAAAATGTAGATGAGCGCGGGTCGGAACATCATGTGCGAACGCACATTAACGAGCCTCCTTGTTATGTTTGGGTTCAAACCTAAGAAACCGTCGGTATGTTCGGTTTCAAGACGAAAATTTTGAAAACGTCTTTTTAATTTTGTTTTCGTAGGATTACAAATACTCGCGGATGTGGGGCAGTTAACAGTTCTCTATTATCAATGCTGAACGTGTCTGCTATATTTTTAAAACATGAACTAACTTGAGTGTCTCTTATAACCCGTTTTTTCATTCTTTATTCTTCTCTCTAGCGTCACGACTGTAGTCAAGTTTACTTTGATAAATTAGAGCTTCTCGTCGAGCTGTGTCAAACTTATCTTAAACTCATTTATTCATCTAATTTTCCATTTGGGTTTTTTCATTTCTCTAACACATCTTGAATTTCCCCTCCTCTGATTAAGGAATTTTTACGTAAATATGTGACTTACCTCGAAATTACAGAAACTTGAATTGGTTTTGCGTACATAATAGTGCACTGAAAAAGGTGCATTTGATCAAGAATTGTGGTGATGATAGAAACAGAGCATCTTTTCACCCTAATTCAGCGCGTTTTCAGCATATTTCATAGCTAAATTCTCCCATTTTCATTGCAATAACTTTTGTTTATTTCGCGCATTTTTAACGGCAATCGAGCGCATTGTCATCAAATTTTCAGCGCATTTAAAGTAAGACATGAAAACTGACCAATGAGCGTGATCATAGTGAGAACAGTGGTGATTGAGAGAGCAGCTCTGGCAGGGACACTGGACCTAGATATCCAGAAGGAGACCCAGGACAGCATCACCACCATTGTACTGGGCAGGTAGATCTGGAGGATGAAGTAGGTCAAATTCCTCTTCAGGATGAAGTCCATCTTCAGGTCACTGAACTTGCCTGCAGTGAACAAATCTTAATAAATATATTCTGTTGAAATCTAATTATCATCGGTATGAAGCATTATTTGTTATGCAACAGGCCGAAAATGCCAAAGTTACCTGAGAAATTTTCATAATTTTTGATTGGTCTTGACATGTCCGTGTTCTTTGTGAACAAATCATACTTGCCACTGTGAAGTGCCTGACCCCCAGAAGGCTCTGGTCAGACCCTTTATTGTCTCAGGGGGTCTAGTGCGACGCCAGAACATGATCTGACAAGAACTTGGGTTGCGCCTTAGATCTGATCAGAGCCATTTTTAGGTCTATTCGTTCCAATCAGGAAGAAATGTCTGGTATGAGTAGTCGAGCCTATATTTGGCCCTGCTCTGGCAAATCAGACCGGACTCTTGAGATGGAAGAAGACTTCTCGGTGATCAATGGAAGAAAGACTTCTCGGTGATCAATGGAAGAAAGACTTCTCGGTGATCAATGGAAGAAAGACTTCTCGGTGATCCATGGAAGAAAGACTTCTCGGTGATCAATGGAAGAAAGACTTCTCGGTGATCAATGGAAGAAAGACTACTCGGTGATCCATGGAAGAAAGACTTCTCGGTGATCAATGGAAGAAAGACTTCTCGGTGATCAATGGAAGAAAAACTTCTCGGTGATCAATGGAAGAAAGACTTCTCGGTGATCAATGGAAGAAAGACTTCTCGGTGATCAATGGAAGAAAGACTTCTCGGTGATCAATGGAAGAAAGACTTCTCGGTGATCCATGGAAGAAAGACTTCTCGGTGTTCAATGGAAGAGAAACTTCTCGGTGATCAATGGAAGAAAAACTTCTCGGTGATCAATGGAAGAAAGACTTCTCGGTGATCAACGGAAGAAAGACTTCTCGGTGATCCATGGAAGAAAGACTTCTCGGTGTTCAATGGAAGAAAAACTTCTCGGTGATCAATGGAAGAAAAACTTCTCGGTGATCAATGGAAGAAAAACTTCTCGGTGATCAATGGAAGAAAGACTTCTCGGTGATCAATGGAAGAAAGACTTCTCGGTGATCAATGGAAGAAAGACTTCTCGGTGATCAATGGAAGAAAGACTTCTCGGTGATCCATGGAAGAAAGACTTCTCGGTGATCAATGGAAGAAAGACTTCTCGGTGATCAATGGAAGAAAAACTTCTCGGTGGTCAATGGAAGAAAGACTTCTCGGTGATCAATGGAAGAAAGGCTTCTCGGTGATCCATGGAAGAAAGACTTCTCGGTGATCAATGGAAGAAAGACTTCTCGGTGATCAATGGAAGAAAAACTTCGCGGTGATCCATGGAAGAAAGACTTCTCGGTGATCAATGGAAGAAAGACTTCTCGGTGATCCATGGAAGAAAGACTTCTCGGTGATCAATGGAAGAAAGACTTCTCGTTGATCAATGGAATAAAGACTTCTCGCTGATCATTGGAAGAAAGACTTCTCGGTGATCAATGGAAGAAAGACTTCTCGGTGATCAATGGAAGAAAGACTTCTCGGTGATCAATGGAAGAAAGACTTCTCGGTGATCCATGGAAGAAAGACTTCTCGGTGATCAATGGAAGAAAGACTTCTCGGTGATCAATGGAGGAAAAACTTCTCGGTGATCAATGGAAGAAAGACTTCTCGGTGATCAATGGAAGAAAGACTTCTCGGTGATCAATGGAAGAAAAACTTCGCGGTGATCCATGGAAGAAAGACTTCTCGGTGATCAATGGAAGAAAGACTTCTCGGTGATCCATGGAAGAAAGACTTCTCGGTGATCAATGGAAGAAAAACTTCTCGGTGATCAATGGAAGAAAGACTTTTCGGTGATCAATGGATCAAAAATAGGAAACTTAAAATTATCTATGTTGTCATTGGAGATTGCTTTGTCGCTACAACCGCGATAGCACTATTTGCTTCACGCAATCCGAGTTAAGATGGTTTTTTCATTCGTTCTTCTTTATTCTTTAGTTCTACTCGCACAAAAAACTGATAGTCCATTGAAATAGAGTCGAAACTGCTTTAAAGATCCAGTTTTTAATGGATTGAACGGCGTTTGTGTGAAACCATTAAAAATTAGTAATAATTCATAGATTCACTTGACTTTTTTATCATGTAATGCAGCAGTATCACGAGCAAAACTAGTCATACCTACTGAAAATTACGTCAACAATAGAATAATACCTGTTAAATCAACTATCCAATAACAGGGGCTGTTGGCTAAACTGTTTAATAATAGGCTGCAAAATATACTGAACGGCGAAAATAAGTTAGCATCCCCCATTTTTGACAAAAATAAAAAATCAAAAAAAAATCTGAGGTAATATTACTTTAACTTACGATCACATGTGGAAAGCAATTTCTGCACCATTGACCCTCTTGCCTACCTATGGAATTCAGAAAAAACGCAAAACTCCAATGAAAATTTGATCAACTCCATATAAGATTCTTTGTGAAAAGAAATTTGCCACAAGATGTCACTGAAGCAGTCACTGACTGACAAAAATAAACGCACAAAATGCACTTTTACATGGTAAATTACATGTTTTTAAGTCAATTTTAGTCAACATAATTTTGGTACTTCCTTCTGATTTTTATGTCAATCAACGCATAATCATCAGAAAGTTAATAGATTTTTTGGATGAACTGACAATCTTACTTATGGGAAAAATCCTGATAGAAGTTGGCCAGTTTTCCATAAGCAGCTGTATTTTGAGTCCCATGTGAAATCTGTTTAACTTGCTCATGTCATGTTTAATTTTAAGCAAGTTTTTGCCTTGTGGTTTCAACAAATCTTTGAGCCAGTTGAACAGATTTCACGTGGGACTCCAAACACAGCTGCTTATGGAAAACTGGCAACTTCTATCTTGATTTTTCCTCTAAGTAAGCTTGTCAGTTCACCCAAAAAAAAGATCTATTAAACTTCTGAAAATTATGCGTCGATTGACACAAAAATCGAAAGGAACGACCATAATTTTGTTGACTAAAATTGAGTTCAAAAACAGGCAATTCACCATGTAAAACTGCATTTTGTGCGTTTACTTTTGTCAGCGAGTGTATATTTTCAGTTTTGTTCAACTATGGCTAAGTTTGCACTTGTGTTAAACATTAGATAGAAAAAAATGTGAATATATTATGATCTTGTGAAGACTTGTTTTACTGTGAAACTTATATAGCATCAAATTTACATAGAGATTTCTGGTAAGTGGACTTTGCGTTTATCTGAATTGCATAAGAAGGTGGGAGGACTTGTGTAGGGGACCAATGGTGTAAAAAATTTCTTCGAAAATTGATTACAGAATTGAGTAATATTTTGTCAAGATTTGAATTTTTACTCCGTGAAACTAGGGGCTACTAACTTACTTTTGACGTTCAGTGTAGGACAGATGACCTAATTTTCAGTATCAATGAACAATTTTGTTCATCCGGACAGCTATATAAACGCGTGGTAAAGACTTGTAAATTAAGCATATTAGACTACTACTTTTGACACTCGTTGTGAATGTTTTTACTCAACTTTTTAATGTTTTCACTCGGCCAGTGGCCTCATTTCAATCCGTTTTTCACTCCATACGTCATATCAAAAACAATTCAAAAACTGAAAATGACAACACTTCTTTCGACATTTGCTTGTTCGTTTACGTAGATTTTGAGGGTAAAGAACCGGTATTATAACCTGTTGAGAATTCGAGTTGAAGTTCTGTAGTGGTGATGTTGAGGAGGTCAAACTGAGCAATCTCAAAGTAGACTGAGCTCTCCAGGGTCTTGCCACCTTGTTGCCATAGCAACACCACGTCGTTCACTGTGTACCCATCTATCAAACATAAAATAGATTTCGTAAGTGAAGAACATGTTGATGACCCACCTGTGATATTTTTAAATTCTTATGATTGGCTGTGTAATATGACACATAACTTGCGTGGCGCATAAACTGGATGCGAGGGGGGGGGGGGGGGGGTGAGGTTGGTGAGTTGTATATTTTAGCAAAATGTTGGGATCATTTTATGATTCTGCAAATTGCTGATATGGGTATATTCAAGACTTGACGTCTTAGGCACTTAGTTTCTTAGTTGCCATAACTCTGTGTGCAGATAAATTTGTTAGTTTGTTATGTGATATTCTTTGAAATACGACTTCTGAGATTTCCGTTTTATGCTGTTGTTGAAACATATTTAACAATATCGTGTAGCAAAAATCTGTTTGCAGCACTCACCCCATCCCACCCCCTCCCCCCTGTAAGCAAATTTGTTTTTTATAACCCTGTTTGACACAAACTGCTATAGTTTTTGAAATAGGAATGGTGTGTGTAGCCTAGATATAGATGGGTTAAAGGAATCAGAAATTAAAAAAAGAATTAAAGATCATAGTCATAGACTTCTGATACTCACATGATTCGATAAGAAGTGAACAGGTTTGTAAGTCCATGGGAAAGAACGACAAATCCATTGGGCATTTGGAGATCACGGTCACCCTAAGATAAACAATAAAGAAAATTGCGAACTTTGATACTTATAATAAAAACAACAAATAAACAATTACGCTAATTCGTATGTACATCATTCGAAAATTCGCAGCTAGAAAACGTTTAATCTTTTCGTTTTGAAAAATTAAAAAAACGCCACTTCAAAAAACAACCGCTTAATTTCAAGTAGCAATAAAACCGAGTAAAAATCCCCCCGCACGTAAAAACCCATGGAAACAGACCACCACTTGAATATTAAAGAGCAGCGCATTTAACGCATCTGGTTATGCCTCGCGGGCCATCGCCGTGCCTTTGTGGCCCGTGGGACTTGGCATACCCCAGTAAACTGGGGATGGTTATCTTGTAAGATATTGTAAGATTCTGTCAGAATCTTACAAGAGGGTGCATCGTCTTACAAGATTTTCTGACAGAATCTTACAAGACCAGCATTCGCCGTACAAGGTTGTTACAAGATAAGAATTCGTCCTATAAGTTTCTTGCAAAATTACAGTTCTGCTCACATATAACAAAACACAGTGCATTTTTGGTTTTTGATCCCGTAAAACTCGAAATTCTAAAAATTTGAAAATATTTGTTTTTTGTGGTCGTCCATATTGAGTGTCATAAAAATACATCTAACATAAAAAAATATTAAGTAAGGATTTTTTCAGAACAGCACAATCAAAATAACATGATAAAAATATAAAAATATAATGATTTAAATCACATTTTCGGAAGTAGCAATACTCTGGCATTAAGCCAAAATTAAATACTAAAACTATTCACCGGAAAAGAAAATTGAGTTTGTCGTTTTGCTTGCCAATTTTCAAATAAATATAAGTAGAAAAATCTCTCAAAAATTGGCAATCATTTCTTTAATTTTAAATACAATATAAGCAGAATATAACAAATGAACCAATAGGAATGCAGCTCAACTGGAGCGAACTTGCAAGAATCGTACAAGACAACCATTCATCTCGCAAGATCTTAAAAGGTAAACATCTTTTGCAATAAACTTGCGAGATCTTACAAGATACCATTTTTTTGCAAAAATCCTGTAGGATTTTAGAAGATAACCATCTCATGTCAACCCGGTTATCACAATCAAGTTCAGTGGGGTTTTACTTCTGTGAGGCTTTATTTCCTATTGGAATCAGATCGGTTTTTTCGTTGCGCTTCATTCCGTAGACCCAAGAGTATGCATGGACACGACTACTTGCAAAACTCGTTTTATTGAAACATTTAAAAAAAATCAAACAATTTTGGTTCCTTTTTGTAATGATCAAGCAGAGTTTCTATTCGCAGTGTTTGCTAATTGGTGCAACTTTAGGCAGTGACTGATGGTTTTCAACGTTTTATGAAATTAAGAAAAGGATAAATGTTTTCGCAAAATTTAATCACATGGTACGAAGCTCTGGCTAGTAATTTGCTAAATCACGATTTTAATAGATGTGACATGAAGTAATTAAAGTTTTATATTATGTTAGAAGAATATAAAGATTAACGAAATTTCACCCACGTTTAATTTTTTAAAGCGTCCTCGAATATTTTTTGTGCTTTTAATAATGAGCTGGGTTGAAAGAGGAGGTGGGGATAAAAATCAATTCTGTAAATAATTACTTTTGCCAATTTTTAAAGCGTGCAAACACTCATTCGATAAAAAAGAATATTAAAATAATAACAAAATAAGCAAAAAAGACCGTTTCCATGATCATTCACAGCTCACTTTTAATTTTTTCTAATTGTTTTAAGTCTATATTGGTATTTTCCCCAATTTGCTAGGATTTCAAAAATTTATCTGAGTTCATAATCTAGCACAAATATTTTTCGAAACCTAATTTTCTGCAAAAAACACTGGAAAAAAACCTGAAAAATCAGATGTTCGTTATTTTTGCATGTCTCAAACTTACAGATTTTTTGTAGACATATGATAGATGTTGTAGGCTCTTGTAGGACAAATTTGCCCCTTGATATTGCCCTGGTAGCAATTACAATTAACATTAGAATACACAACGAAAGATTGCACAACAATTTTGAAAATTCAAATTTGATTGAAAATGTCATAAATTTCGGCAACCTTAACTTTTATGTTAAAAAAAATTTGAAAACGACGAAATAGGTCAAAATGTTTAAGTGTGTAAATTTCTTGTCACTTACGCGTGCATAATCGCACGCACACGCTCACACTCACATGCACACACCTACACACACACGCACACTCATTGCCGCCACCCATACACATACCACACAATCACATACACACAAAACGCGTTCAAAGACGCACAGATACAGACAAAAATGCACAAATTGCACTGTGGAGTTGATCGACTACTTAAAATTGACAAACTCGAAAAGAAACAGTTGCTCGTGTAGATCGGTATCACCAAAAATTGCGATTTTTATAGAGAAGAAAAATCATGTACCGTTATATATGTATTTTTCAATGTAGTTTTTAATTAGAAAGCTTAACATATAAAATTTTATTTATGCATTACAGAAAAGATACATATTTCAATTAAGTGTAAAATCATTTTTGAATCTCCAAATCGTTTTTAGTAGCCCAAGAGGCGAGTTCTTCAATCTGTTTAATTAATTGAATGAGCTTCAGTGCCAAATATCTTCAAGAGTCATCATAGGTTAAACGCCAATCGGGTCTTTGTGTTTTTAATCAACAATAACTAATGCGATGTGTTATCATGCAATTATTAACAAGATAGCTTCTCTTTCAATTTGAATATCTGTTGTCATGTATCGAGGAAAACCGCAAGAAAATCCAGAAATATTGATTCAGTAATAAGAAGGTTTTGCTCGTTAATACCCCAAATATTATTGAAAATTTTTATGTTCTTCTTAAAGTTTTGAAAACCACATTTGCTGAAATCAGCGACAAAGCGATATGTGAATAAATCGAAGCTAAATTTTTAACGTCCCTGATGCTAATTTTCGCAAAAAAAAGCAATGTGTAAGTTGGCGACTAATTCTCCCAAATCAAAGGACTAGATTAATGTCGGCGACGAGATCAAAAGATTAGAGTCAATAGACTTAGAGAACCCAGGCTGCAAATTTTTGGTCGCTAATACTTGGAGGCACGTGCAATTAGCAATTAGCACGTGCAGAAGTGGAATGCTAAATTTTGCGGCCCTAATTTAGCGGTTCCTAACGTAGCGGCCCGCTCAAGTAAGGAAACATAATTTTTGGCGGTAATAATTTTAATTAAAGTTTAACCCCCTTCGTACCTTTTTGTTTTCTAAATAAATTAGCACGTGAATCTCAGCCCCCTCGGGTTCTGTGCCCAGCAGTCGGGTGCAAGCGCCCTCGTGTCAGGGCACTAAGTCCCTCGGGCCGCTAAGATTAATGTGCTAATACATGCTTGTCGCCAATTTACGCACACTTAGAGTGCAAAAACTACCGACGTATATACCAGCGTTTGGGTGTGTCAGGTTTTTTGTGCACTCGCCAATTTTCTTGATCCTAATGCATGTGTGCGGAAAACAGCAATCATGCGGAGTATATTATACTCCGTACCATGTGGTTTTAGTCGTGTAATGTTTCTTTTTCCCTACCTACTCTAATATTAAGCTAATCGTAGCAAGAAATTAGCAGATACATTGTGTTTTAAAGTTTTGCGTAATCATAGAAACCCGATGTGAATTGTCAGAAATATGGTTGGATGAAATATATGGGTTTCCACTCCAGATTCTTAAATACCTTACGGGTTGGAAAAAGTTTTTCGTTGCGTGTAAATTGTATAGTCGATGTTTAGTAAGTACCGTTAGGCACTGACGTTCTTTAAATGGACAGTTGTACAAGCAATATATTGAACTTTTAGTGCTGGCCAATTGGAATGGAGAAAATGCAATTGCTCCGAATTTTTTTTCAAAATGGGGCAATGTATATGCGAGTTTGGCTTCAGTCAAATTATTACTTTTTTTTACGAATCATAGAGAATAAAGAAAACACCATTTTTTAGCCCTCAGAATTTAATTTTGATTTAAACAAAATTGACAGAAAATTAAAAATTGGGGAACAATCGCTGGGGGGGGGGGAGGGGGAGGGGTTGTGGCAGATCAAGTTGAAAATAAGACTTGGGTAAAAGCAAACAGAGTAGTAAAATTAGTTAGATTAAAATGAGTTTTGATTGTCAAGAATAATTCTTTACAGTTTCAAGCCTAAGAATTAACGATTTTGACTAATTAACCAAAAACTTCAGAAAAATTGATTTTGTTTTTTTTCTTAAAGATTTGTTTAAAACTTTCTTCCGTCTCTCTGTTTTCTACTAATTGAAACCTATTACAAAAACCAACATTCTTCTTTATTGTACAGGTTTTTGGGAAAATGGAAACTTCAGAAAATTTAGAATTCTCAAAATAGCAAAAATGTAAAACTAAAAGCAGAAAAGTCTATTCTTTTCTAAAAAAAAATGAAGGTATATAATTAAACTAATATTAATAAGTTAAACTAATCACATTTTTGGGCTTCTTGTTTGGGCTACATAATTTTACGGGCTACTGAGGCATGACCGCGAGGCTTTGCCAAAATTGGAAGATTTTGTAATCTAGAAATGAGCTAGCTCTAATGTAGGTTACTTGAGCGCGTAAAAAATACTGTGTTTTAAATGTCTTGTTAAATGAGGTCCCTTGAAATGTTTACATTTTGATACGCTGAGCTTGTTAAGCACTCAATTCATTGTCATAATGAGCACAATCAATGAACCAGTTTTATAGTTTGTTTTGTACCATCCCGGGATGCCCATCATACAACTTTCCTTGATTTCATACAAGGTCATATATGATTTGTATGATTTCCCCGTAATCATACAAGTTTCATACAAAAAATTCAAATAGTTGTAAACCACTCTAATCGTAACAGCTATAACGCTCAATCGGTAAAAAAAATACACCAGAGTAACCCAACGATGAGTTCTTGAGATTCTTTTTTCCCGGCAGTCATACTATCATATATATTGATTTAAGTAGTGATTGCACAAATAATGCATGATTAAGTTCCATCTGACCTTGAACTCAAGAGGACATCCCCATTTGGGTAAAGACGAACGAGTGTGTTTGGTTGCATGACGTCATGTTTGAATGCCTGGACAGACTCCGGGAAGAAAATGTCTGGAAGCCAGATCTTGCTCGCAAACTAAAAACGAAGATTATTTAATATTTTACTATCTCTCCCTAGCTTTCAAATTTCTGTGGAAAATATGGATCAAGGAAACCCTTTATTTTAATGATGACTATTTAAACATAGACGAGTTATTTCAATCTGGTTTTGTATCAATTTTTTTCAAAAAAATTGAATGAAAAACGTTAATCGAAAGTAATGAACTAAACTAACTTTAAGATGAAAGTCTTCAGCAAATAAACTGCTCTGATTTTACACTTGATCAGAGACCTCAAAAATAAAACCTTTTTTATAACTAGTTTGTCGAAATTTATCTGCAGTGAAGCTTAAATTTAACTGAATAAAAAAAATTAGCATTGCTTGGCTTGATCACTTATTTTTCCCAGTTGAAATTTTGTTAAAAAAACATAAGAAATGATCGTTTTTGATCGAAATTTTTTTGGAAAAAAACTTTTCAAAGCCCTGTTGATTTTTGACAGGCTTGAACGTTTTTGATCGATTTTTTTGACGTAGGAAATGATAGTTTTTGAGCGTAATTAACTTAACTTACTTCATAGTTCAGAGATAGTTCTGGTGTGTTTGCATCCTGTGGTGGCGTGAACTGAAGTCGAGGGTCGTTCCATCGCTGCCGAATTGCCATGTCTATTCTGAAGTTCTAAAAACAAAGCTGTTATCGACTTTCGAATTGACTTTACGTTATGAATTTGTTCCTGATGGAGTTTAATTTGAAGTCACTGTTGTTGCAGTTCCAGAACAAACTGACCTCTGGTCAGAATATCCCATCTCGACCATCATCAGGGTTAGGAACAAATCAAGGTTAGGAACCTTGTTCCACCATCATCAAAAGTTAAGCTGACAAATGGCAAGACAATGGTTTGTAAATGGTCCAATTAAATGCTTTTTCGGTATGATTAGAGATGGTTATACTAAGGTCTCTCTTGCCACTTAAATACCTTTTTTTTGCTGTCTGGGCTCGCTTTTTACCATATAAAGCTCTTTTTAGGCTAAAAAAACTGAAAAAACGTACTCTTTTTTAAAAAAAATTTTAGAACGTTCAAAAATTTCCCTTTTAGGTAACAACGGATGTCAAAATTAATCTAATCAAAAGTTTCCGATAGATGGTTTCCAGCTCACGTCGAGCGCAGAAACTATTTCGATCTCAGAAAAGTATGATTTTGAGTGGAGTAACAACTGAGCAGATTTCGTTTCTAAAAAAAACCAGAATCTCAGCTGAGAAGGTGTGTGAGCGCACGAACATCTGATGATAAATCGTTTTGATCGAACACAGGTTTGATCAGATTAGACATAGAGCACCGAAAAATTATGACAGTTTCTAGTCAAAAATTATAGTTCAAAATGTATGATCACTTAAATTGGTTCCATCTTTATTAAATAAAGATTTGTCCTCTGAAATTCTACCGTAATTTGTGTCCCATCATAAAAAATAGTTCATCGTTAAAACCCAAAATCACATAGTTGTTGCTTATACAGGACTGTGAAAGTGTTACAATATTCTGAGAACTCTTTTGTGATCTTAAAATATATCTTTTTCTGTCTGGGCTCTGCTTTTACCGTATAAAAACCCTAATTGGGCTGGAAAAACATATTCTTCTGGGCTGGAAAAACAATTTCCATTGGGCGTTCAAAAAATCCATTGAAGGTAATAATGGATGTAGAAAAATCAAAACTATACAACATATCAGTTTTCTTTTCTTTTTTTTTTTAAATTTACAGCTGCGTTTCGAAATTCTCGGAAATCTTATATATTCTTCAAAGCAGAAATTGCTAATCTTTCATCCTCTATTATTTTATTCGCTAACTAATCAGTTTATCAAGAAAAATCACTTTGCTGCTCAGAATTTAAACCATTTGCTCATTTCTGAGTGCACAAATTTGAAAGTTTTACTAAGTAGTAGTTATTGAAGATTGGGCTTTGAGCTGTTTTCATTTTCTAGATGGCACAAAGAAAATGAACGAGACAAATCTTAGCTGTTTTATATCCCTAGCCGATGTTATAAAGAGCCGATGTTAGGAAGTGCTCTAACCTGACTTCATTAAAAAACAGCCAAAAGCAACAAACTGCTTTTAATTACCCTAAATTGATGGTTGGTCAATTGATGCCATTTTGAATTATAATATCTTCATATCAAGTCCCATGACCGCAATAACTCTTGTCGCCAAGATAGCTATTTATTAAATCGGTTGCAGCTTTTTTTGTTAGAAAATATTAAAACTTCAGATTTCAAATACTTGGTTATGATTGGTTGAGAATTTGGTAGTCTTATTTCAGAAGGCAATTCAATTGGCTGCACAAGTTATCTTTTTTCATCGCCCAATGTTTTAATGAGCTTTTGGCTCTCTCTCTCAACTGGCTTTTTTTTAAAGTCGGCTTTTTTACATGTCACCCCCTTTGATAACTAATTCTTTCAAAGTTGAGTAAAAGTATATTGGTTACATTTTGTTACATACATAATACTAATGTCCTCTCTTGGAAGAAAGAAGCACTTTCTTTCATATTTTTTCTAGTTATTTAATGATTACCCTGATGTTGACTGGCGTTATTTGGATCAATTAACTAAAATTGTTTTTTCATGTATTAGTTGATTATTTTCAGCAGCTAAATTTTTTAGTTTTTCTCGATATCGTTTTTATTTTTTTAATAATAATTTTTATTTATTTTTTTCAAAATTCCACAACTGAAGAATTACCTTTCGTTTGTGACCATTAACAACTGATCTAAAATTGTTTTACATTAAATCCAGTAAATAATAATAATAGTATGTTTTCGGAAAATTTTAAACAACATCTCTTTGAGAGCACGCTGATAAGGGTTTTTTTAAAATCAGTCATTGTTTTAATATTTAAGTGCTTGGCGTGAAGAACGTTAACTCATACGGCATTAACACAAAATTGCTCGTTTACGTGAATTAAGAGTGACATAGCAGTATTACAAACCTTTTTAACCGAACGCAAAATCTATCCAGATAGACGCATTTTATCCACCTTACTTTTTTTGACGTTTTCTAAAAACTTAAGTTCAAACCTATTATTGTTTTCGCAATGAGGTTCCAATGATGTCAGCATTTTCATCTCTTTCGGCCTTTTAATGAAAATTTTATCAAAGGGTGGCTTGATTTGTTTTTTTTTTAATTTGTCATGAACAACAGGTTAGAAAAAGTCTGTGTCTGAAACAAACTGCTGAAAAGAACCTTTGTTATCCCAATGTCACATCTATACTTCTCGTCATTTTAAGACAATTGAATCGCAAGAAATAATAGACAAGTGAAACAAAAATTGTTTTTCAGATCTTGTGAAGATTACGATGATTAAAAACATTTTTTTCAAATCTTAATAAGGTTAAGGAGATTACGATTGTTGGCAAGAGAAATTCAATTTGAGATTCAAGAAAACTTAGTTTTACAAGATCTTGTGTTTATGCTCTTCGGCCTAAGTCTTGCATACCAAGACAACTTTTCATTAATATTTGTATTTCTGAACGTCGCAACTATGGTAGCAAATCAAGCTCTATAAATACATCATAATTCGCGCCATTGGCACACAAGTTATGGTCAAAAACGGGGAATCCCTTACTATAAATAATATTGAAAGTGAACGTCAACCACTTCTGACTTCTTCAATAAAATCAACATATAAAAAGCTTCAACGAAAATAGGTTGGGGGAATGAAAATCATGAAATGAAAGGGTCTTGGAGGACGAAAGTGTAGGTGGGGGGAGGAAAATGAGGGTGTGGGGGGAGATAAAATATAAAGGAACTTGGTTCCTTTACACTCCCGGCAACAAAAGCAAGCATTTGATATGAAAATGTAAACACAATAAAGCAAAAAGTTTTCATTCCGACATTGAGTTTTGTGTGTGTGTGTGAGTGTGTGTGTGTTTCGATGAACTTGTTTCAGTGACCCTCCGGCGCACCTGACGATTGTTGGAACACACGGCTTAGGGTTACTGCTGGTCTTTGTACCATTCCTGTAGCCGTCTGGATGTCGAAACTCCTGGCTATCCCGTCTGAACCTCTGTGTGCTTTCACAATCTTCCCAAGAGGCCAGATGCCTCTGGGTGTGAACTCCTTGAGCACCCACACAATGTCACCTTCATCCAGCTCATCATGTGATCTTTGCCACTTCGTTCTCTTGTTGAGCTCAGGAACATATTCCTTCAGCAACCTGCTCCAGTAGTGATCAAGTAGTGTCTGCGTCAACTTGAAGTCCTTAGTGGAGAACCGCTGGTTGCTGTTCACAAGAGGTTTCAAACACATGTGAGGTCGGCGAAGGAGGAAGTGATTCGGAGTAAGTGGTCCCTCATCTGAGATGCTGCAGCCCACATGAGTTAATGGCCTGGAGTTCAAAATTGCCTCGGCCTCTGCCACAACTGTCTGGAAAACTGAGAGTGTTAGTTTCCGACTGCCCAGCACTATTAGTAGACTCCTCTTCGCTGTCTGTATCAGCCTCTCCCAGACTCCTCCGAAGTGTGGTGCCAATGGAGGGTTGAAAGTCCACTGAATGTTCTGTTGAGCCAATTGCAGTCTGATGTACTCATTGTCTGGCTTGTAGCTTCTCTGGAACTTTAACTTCATTGCTTGGTTGGCTCCAATGAAGTTTTTGCCATTGTCACTCACAATGAGGTCAGGGTATCCACGTCGTGAGACAAATCTGCGGATTGTCATGAGAAGACAATCAGTTGAGAGGTCATGGCATACTTCTAGGTGGACAGCTCTGGTGACCAGGCATGTGAACAAGCAGACGTAGTGCATCTGGGTGCCCTCTCTCTTGTCCTCAATGTAGAAAGGTCCAAACATGTCCATTCCTGTGTTGACGAAAGGGTACTGCTTGTTTGCATCTGGAAATCTGAATTCAGGAAGATCGGCCATCTTAGGTCTCACATTGTCTGCCCTCCATCGTCTGCAAATGAAACAGTATTTCCCCAGACTTCGCAGCACTTTTCTCAATCCAATCATCAAGAAAGTCTGTTGCAGGTGAGCCTTCACATGTTCCACACCCTGATGGCCACAGTCATGGTGCGCCTTTTCAATCAACAGTCTTGCAATTTTGCTCCTGCTATGGAGAAGAAGCGGATGTTTTGCATTGTAGGTTAGAGGTGCCTTGTTGAGTCTTCCTCCTACCCTCAAGAGTCCGTCTTCATCTAGAAAGGGTGTGAAGGGCATCAGCTTGTCTCCTTTCTCAAGATTGCCTCCCTTCAACAGTGCAGAAATTGTTCTCATCTGATGCAAAAGTGTTAGTGTTGGATGTCTCAGGTGATTCGTTTTGTCTTCTAGTTCGAACTTTTGCCCTGAAGCGTCTTATTGCCTGGAACACCATTCTAGTAGAGTTGAGCAGTCGACTCCATGTTGAAAATTTGTCAACCTCAATGACCGGCGTCTGAAGTTGTGTCGCTTGTGTGGCGCATATGTGGGGATCACTGTCCTCGGCAAAATTCCAAGAGTCTTGAGGTTTGCTCAGAAAGTCCGGTGGTTGGAGCCACAGCTTTGGTATGTCTGATGGGGTGAGGCCTCGTGTTCCATGGTCAGCGGGATTCATCTTTCCAGGGATGTGTCTCCAATTCTCTTGGTTGGAATTCTCGTGAATTTTGGTTAATCTGTTGGCAATGTACATTTTCTGTCTTTGCTTGGATTAGATCCAACCAAGTGTAGCGGTGCTGTCTGTCCAAAAGTGTTTTGAACCTATTGTAGTTGTCATCTCGCTCTCACAGAACCCAGCTAGCTCTGCTCCAAGTGTTGCAGCTTCCAACTCCAGTTTTGGAATGCTCAACTGCTTGATCGGTGCCACTTTTGTTTTACTGATCACATATCGGGATGTGGAAGATCCATCGGCATTCGTTGTCCTCACATAAACTATGGCAGCAATTGCACTCATTGAGGCATCAGTGAACGTGTGAAGTTGATGGGTTCCAATGGTGCTGGGAATCAAGCATCTGGGAATTTCAATTGGAGTCATGTTGTCGAACTCATCCATCCACTCCTGTAGTTCCTGTTGGTAGCATTCTGACACAGGTTGATCCCAGTTTCTTCCCTCTTTAATGATTCTTTGGAGGCTGCATCTAATTCTGATGGCAAAGGGTGATATCAGTCCGATTGGATCGAACAGAGAAGCTGCCATTGAAAGAACCTTTCTTTGGGTCATCTGTTGTCCTGTGTAGAGAAACTTCGGTTTTGCAAACATCAACTTGTCAGTTTTGGGGTCCCACGTCTGACCAAGGATTCTTTGGGCTTTCATTTCCGCCTTGTCTTCTTCCAGTAGGTTTTCTAATGCGGCTGGTCTGTTGCTCAAGAACTTCGTCAAATCGAATCCTCCTGTATGTAAAACAGTTTTGATCTCCTCTGCACTTCTGCGGGCCTCCTCTTCAGAAGGGTAGGTCTGCATGAAATCATCCATGTAGAACTGCTGCATGATTGATGTGTAGGCCTCTGGATGTTCTTGTTTGTGGTCATTTGCACACTTCTGCAGAACAAATATCGCACAAGAAGGTGAGCATGTGGCTCCAAAAATGAGTCGATTGTATTTGAAGATCTTTTCATTGCCATCCTCTGTCCAGAGAAAACGGAGATAGTCTTGGTCTTTTGGTTGGATGCCAATCTGCATGAACATTGCCTCGATGTCCGCTGTGATTGCCACTGAGTACTGTCTGAAGCGGAGAAGAAGGCCATGCAGGTTGCAGAGTAGATCCGGCCCTGTCAGCAATGCATCATTGAGTGAGAGTCCCTTATATTTGGAAGCAGCGTTTGTGATTCTGCGGATTTTGTCTGGTTTCTGTTTGTTGATCACTGGGTGATGGGGAAGGTACCAGACAGAGTGTCTGCAACTGGGGTCTGCAGTTGTGATGTAGTTTTTATCCAAATCTTTTTTGATTGTTTCCTCATAGCGGTCTCTCAAGTTTGTGTCCCTCTCCAACCTCTGCTGCAGAGCGTGCCACTGAACTTTGGCCATGAAGTAGTTGTTAGGTAGTGTGATGTCTTTCTTCCATGGAAGTCCAATCTGGTATCTGTCACCAATGTGTCTTATGGTATCATTGAGGATGGAAACCGCCTCCTTGTCATCTGAAGACTGTCCCTTTGAAGAACACTGATTGAAGTTCACTCCTTCAATTGTCCAGAAGAGCTGGAGAAGATCTTCATCTGGATCGTCTTGCCGTCTCTTGATATGATTGAAAAGTGTTATGTTTAATGTGCTGTTTGACTGTCCGACCCTCTTCTGTGTGTACCTCTGAGGAATGGGCCCTGTCAGTGTCCAGCCAAGCAGAGTGTTGACTCCGTATGGTGTACCAGTGGGTCCCGTTGTGAACTGTCTGGGAACTGTTGCTGTGAATGCGTCTGCTCCAATCAGTATTCCGATCCGGTTGTCCCTGATTGTTGGAAAATCTTATGCTCTGGAGGTGAGAATGGTCTCTGCAGATCTCATTCAACATTTCAATTTGAACTCTTGGCACGCGAAACTCGTCCATTGCTGTTGCGTACACAAGGATTCTGATCACAGGACAACTGCTGTACAAAGCTCCTATGCCGATCATGACATCTGCTGTTTTGACTGAGTGTTCACCATGAAGTGAAGCTAGTGGTAGGGTTATGTCTTTTGGTTGTTGAACTTGAAGTGCATCAGCAACCTTCTGTGTTATTTGAGTATTGTCACTGCCACTGTCCAGCAATGCGTAGGTTTCAATGCAAAGATCTCTGTTGAAAAGTGTTACTGGTATTGCCTGCAACTGAATCTGCGGTCTGATCCAAGAAGTCTCCTGCTGGTTGCTGCAGGTGTAGTTTTGTTGCGGAGTAGTTGCCTGCTGCTGAGCCACAGTGCGTTGATTGCTACTCTGCTGTCTGTTGTTGTTGTCGTTCTGCGTTTTCATCGGCTGAGGGTGAAAACCATTTTTGTTCCAGTTGCCCCTGTGTGAAGTACTGCTGTTAGATCCACCATGTCTGTTTTGAGTTCCACTCTGTTGGTTGTAGTTTGAACTCGTCTGCTGCCTTTGGTTTTCATTGTTAAAGTTACGTCCATAGTTTGACTGGTTTTGGTTGGTTTGGGGTCTGAAGTTATTTTGTGAGTTTTGGTTCCAGTTCCCATTTGGTTGTGCATATTGTTGCATCTGCCTTGCATCTGTCCTATGGAGTGTTGAGTGATGGAAGCCATTGCATCTGTCCACAAGGCACCTTGTTTTTGATTGACAGAGACCCTTTTCATGACCTCTTAGACAGTTAGGGCAGAGATTGAACCTTCTCACACAACACTGTCGGTCATACACTGTTTTTTCCAAGTATTCGGGACATCGACCAAGGTTGTGGTTTTGTGAGCAGAGTTGACATGACACATCTGGTGGCCCCCTTCTAGAAGAACTGTTCACTTTGGTTCTCTGGTTCCGTTGTGGGGAGATGTCCTCACACGCCTCTGCGTAGGAGTCAATCCAATCAGCAAAGTGGGTAAGGTTAGGTTGCAGCAAGGCTTGGCTTCTTGTGTGTTGATTCCATCTGATTATCATGGTAGCGTTCAGTTTGTCTCTGGCCATTCTCAGGACGGCTGAAGACTTGAGGTCAGCTTCAAAGTTGTGAAGCCTGAATGTTTGTACCAGTCTCCTCAAGAAGGATGAAAAGCTCACAAAAGTGTTTGGTTCGTCCAGTCTGGGTTTCGGCCACTTCTCCAATTGATCTAGGTATGCAGCGACAATATGCTGTGGTTTGCCAAACTTTCTGGTCAGTTCAGCGATAGCTTCATGGTAGTAGTCCCCATTGTATGAGTATCCACTTATGGAATCTCTTGCCTTATGTGTTACAGAGTTTTGGAGGTATGTCATTTTTTGAGCGTCTGAGAGGCCACTGTTGTTGTGAATGGTCGCTTTGAAGAAGCTGAACCACTGGTGCCATTTCAAAGGATCACCTATGAAATTATCAATTGATATATTGGGCAAACTCAATGTGTTCTGTATCATCAGTGCCTGGTGTTGCATCCAGTCTGGTGGAGAACTCGGGAAACTCGGGAAGCCATTGTATAGGTTGTTGTTAGAGCCGTTGTTATAGTGTACTTCATGCCCGGTACAACTGTTCAGTGGTTGTTGATTTTGTGGTGTGTACCTATGGCTCATGGTAGGACCAGCTTGGCTATTGATGTGAAAAGAAAGTGGTTGTTGCAAATGCCCAGCTCTATCCTCACTCTCATGTTGGTTCTGTCCTCGAACATGGTTCTCTTCTCTCGATCGAATTGAATTTTGCCAGCCCTCATCTATTCTCAAGGCCCCTGTGAGAAATTCTCTGTTCCTTCCTCTCTCTTCAATGTTAAAAACGGGTTGAGAATTATCAGGGTCTTCTGAGTCGGACGAGTCAGCTTTGTTTGTTTCCTGATTGTTGCGGCTTGCCAACTGATGTTTCATTTGTTTCATTGCTCTATTGCGTAAAGGGTACTGTTTTCTCAGTAGATTAGGGGAAGGCGCTGCTGATGTGTTGAAAGCAGATTCAGTGTCACTTGCATCCGTTCTGTGTGCTTTTGCTCTCTGTTTGCATTTCAGCATGTTTATGTTTCTTTCAGCAGATTCATTAGCAAGTGTTGTCAACTCTTCACTTGTTAGCTGTAGCTTCATGAGTTCACTGCAACTTCTGTCCAACTGCTCTTTTTGAGACCTCAAAAGTTCCAAAGTTTCACGTAGTATGCTTAGACCTTCGTTACTATTGCTTTGTTCTTCGAAGAGGTCTTTTACTGCGTTCCACTCTATCACTTTCAGCTGAAGTTGTTGCTTGAGGCTGTTCTTTGCTGTTGATGATGCTTTGGACTTGTTTGGCATGTTGATTGTGTTAGAAGACTTTTCTTATTTTACAAAGTTTATACTGCACTGTTACTGCACTATGTTTCCTTGTAACAGCCCTATTCTAGTTTTTGTTATGTTAAACCTATTATTTAAATGAGGCTGTTGCTTACTGTGCTTAGCTAATGCTTTTGTTTAATGTTTGATTGCTATGTTTATGCTTGTCGCTATAACTAATGGATGTTTGATACAGATATGATGCTAATCAGAAGTTGCATAGAGTTAAACTTTTCCACTAATCAGTGAAATTCTTACAAACTTAGATAAATTAGATGTTTGTCTGGTTGCCTATTTGATTCTCGAGCGCGACAGAAGGAACCCTAACCTGTGGTGGTTAACTTTCGACTATTGTGTGTGTCTACTGACACTGGTGGGGGGATAACTTCACGTTCCTATAAACCTTAAGGTAGCAAGGGCATACCAGGCCTTGCAACTAATCCTAAGTTAATGTGAGTGTTGGTGGTGCTTTAAATTTCACCTAGAGGAGGACCTACTCCTTTCAAAACTAATGCGGAAAGATACTATATTGATCCAACGATAACTAGTCGCCTATTAAAATCCAGCCTTTGAAATGAAGACATTCAAATCCGCAAGCAAGACCAGCCCATCTGTCGTGACTAGGCATCCCACGCAAGCATCCTTTTCAGGAGAACTCTCATCTCAGTCTTCACTTCTAGGGCCAGATTAAAAATCAGTTGGATCATTTGTGATTGTGATGTTTTTGATTAAAAAGTGTGAAGTTATCAAAACCAGAGTTTAAAATGTGCTAAGTGTCAAATGTCTAAGTTCCCCCCTATAAAATCAAAAATTCCCCAGTCTGCGTCGAGCAAGTTTCAAAGGTCCTTTTTTGACCCTAGGATACGCCAGAAATGTTTATGCTCTTCGGCCTAAGTCTTGCATACCAAGACAACTTTTCATTAATATTTGTATTTCTGAACGTCGCAACTATGGTAGCAAATCAAGCTCTATAAATACATCATAATTCGCGCCATTGGCACACAAGTTATGGTCAAAAACGGGGAATCCCTTACTATAAATAATATTGAAAGTGAACGTCAACCACTTCTGACTTCTTCAATAAAATCAACATATAAAAAGCTTCAACGAAAATAGGTTGGGGGAATGAAAATCATGAAATGAAAGGGTCTTGGAGGACGAAAGTGTAGGTGGGGGGAGGAAAATGAGGGTGTGGGGGGAGATAAAATATAAAGGAACTTGGTTCCTTTACATCTTGCTAGACATTATTACCAGTTAGTCGAGACTGGTCCCCGTTAACTGGTCTTTTCCAGCAAATTTGCTGGATTTTGTAAAGAAAATGCATTTTCAATTATATATTCAAAGAATTAACGCTGCGATCTCCAAATTTTTCATCTCAACTTTGTGACATTAACATAGAAAACATTTTTACATTTTAACCAACCATTTCAACTTCGCTGATCGGACCCAAATTGCCCAATAGTACAGTGACATTGATCAGAACGGGTGCCTTTCCGTAATTGGGTCTGAGTCTGGCATCGTACATGTAGAACAGATTATCAAGTATCTTAGACACCTCATCTTTTTCTAGATCCATGTTCATTATTTCTTCCAAAGTTGCTCTTCTGTTCACATGTTTGTAATTTGCAGAAGGGATAGTTGGAACTGCACGCTTATGTTGCCTGAAAATTTTTGAATGTGAATATCGTATTCGGTTTAATTACACTACGTTTTTTCTGTAAACAAAAATGCTTCCTATATCTTCACCAGGTATCAAATTTGCAGCCGAAACCGAGTTGAAGTTTCCATGATTTTTCACAAGGACCATATAAGATTTCATGCTGTCCATACTTCATTTCTTAGTAAGATCAAAGTATGAAACCAAAAAAACATAAATGAAACTTGTATGATTACCAAGAAATAATTTATGATCCTAGAATGATTACCGAGAATCATACATATTTTTCCTTCAATTTGCTTTTTTGTTTTTATTCATCAAAAGACGCAAGGGGTCCTTTAAAAACGTGCATGAACCTTGATTTTCTACATACAAGTGAAGTAATGGTTGCGTGACTCTTCTTGAAGTCACTGAAAACTTCTGGCGTTTACCGAGAACCGCAAAGCGGTTCAAGATATTGAGTGGAATTTTTGAAGTAACTTCTTCAGAGTCACGTAACCATGCTTGAAACATGAAACGCACGCATTTTAAAATGACGGAAGTCAACGGAAGTTAATTTCTGGCTAAGTGGGAACTTTTGGTATTTTAACGTCTGGCACTGCAGACTTTTGGCATTTCAAAATGTGCACGTGAGTGTTTTAATATTTAGTTTCTTAACTGTATTCGTATACTGTTAGGCGTCGTTTCTTTATGGCAATTAAACAAACAGAACCGATAAGGCTAATGAAGAAACTACAAAATTCGTACTGATTGTAACTAGTATGGATTAAATACATGTGTTCTCCGTAAAGAAATCAAAATAATAATTTTTCTTCATTGTATCCGCAACAAGGAGAAACATTCACCTCATTGCATTGAAAAAAATAAGCATGAAAAGAGTAATATTAATTACTTTAATTACCACCCGTGCCGAGCAATCACCGCGTTTGTTAGTAACTAAATAGATTTAAAGCGAGTAATGTATCAAAATTTTTATTATCCAATCAGAATCCTTTTTATTAGCCATTCAGAATCGAGTAATTAAATACGCATAGAAATCGTTCCAATTTACGTACAAAGCTCGGAAAAAATGCAAATAACATAGTTTCAAGTAAATCTAAGTAGACCTATCAAATAAGACATGATTCGGCTCAAAAATTTTTGGCTTTTTGGATTCATTGGTACAAAATGGCGACTAGCATTGAACTGATTCGTTATCAGACAAAATACCGGCCAAAAGAGCATCAAAAATTGCCGTCTAAAAAACCACTTATTGCTATGTAAGTTGTCTACATATACGTTGCTTTCAGAACACGTTGCTTTATATATGAATAAAGATTGAATTGAAGTCTTATCGGTAGACTGTTGTTTTAATAGATTTACAGCTACAGCATTTCACCACAAACATGGTTGAGAGGGCCAAACAAAACGTCGTGGATGTGATCTGTATGTTTGTTTTTCAACGAAAGAAATCGTCGGTATGTTTTTTTGTTCGGTATGGTTGATTTCGAAAGCAGTAAATTGTTGGTATTTTTGGTTGAGAAAGATTTGCTATGTTCGGTTTATAAACGTTTCGGTTTATCAATTTTTGGTTTCAAATGTCTTAGACCAAACAAGTAGTCAGTATGTTTGATTTTCAAGCTTAAGAAATTGTTTTTAATTGAATTGAAACGTACGAAACCTTGCGTATATTAAAGATGTTTAAGAAATGCGGAGTTAATTGCGCGAGTGAATTAAAATAACAAATTCAGCAAACAAGTCTCAAAAGTCTTTTTTAATCTCAAACAGATTTTTTGCCGCTAAATTCAGTTAGGTTAGATTTTTTCACAGCTTTGTTTTTTTCTATTAAAACAACTGGTCACTGGTAAGTAGCTGTGTTTGGTTTATTTTGCGATTATCCGTTGGCCAGGAATGTTTTTTTAACAGAACTCTGATAAAGTTCGATTATTTTAAAACTTAAATGAGTTATACTAACCCTATAGGCACATTTCTAATTGTTCCGATATTTCTAGCTGTTGGCAACATTTCTCGCGGAGCGACAATTTCAAGAAGTCCAATTAACAAAATAAACGCAACGAGTTTTATGAAACTGCTGGAATTTTCCTACATTTCAGTAGATATTTTAAAAATAACAAAGTAATTCTAAATCCGAAAACTTCATGTGCTATTGATATTTTCAGCTTAGGCATTAATAATATTCTGCATTTATAAAATGCAAGCAATTAAAAATGATTATTTGACAATAAACCAAGAACGATTTTCATTAATAATTAATAACAACCAAATCATAAAATGGACAATTTTGATAATATTGAGCAATTTCATTAACTGTGGTCAAAAATCAGAATATATTTTGAGTTTTTAACAAAATCTAAACACCTGTCGTGAAAATTTGAGCGTAATTGTTTAATTAAAATTTCCATCATTGTTCAGATTATGCTCTCTCAAAACTGGGAAAATTGGTTAATAATTGATAACTTTTCTATCCTTCAACATCCCTCTTTCGAATGGCTCATTAATTTTAATTCACGTCATAAGGAGCTAAAAACAGATGGCAAAAATACAGATCATGAGATGTAGATGTTTGATTCTAAAACTATAAAAGACAAAAAAGAGAAAAAGCAGAAGTACAATTTCATGTGAGTTTTGTTTATTTTCCTTTTCAGAAATAATGTTGTTTGGAAGCTGAATAAAGTCGGCTCAAGGTCAACTTTTTTCTTTTTTTGAGGCAACATCCTGGTCTATTCTGTTCCCACTGCAACTTTTTTTTCACTCCCATTACAATTTATATTTGTTATATAGCACAAAACTATGCAAAAATAGCAAAACCGCCTTGGGGGGGGGGGTAAAGTTATGCGCCCACGAAGCTGGGGGGCCGATTTCTTATTTTTTGCACTAACGGAAAAGGTCCAATTTTTTGTACGTTGAAGTTAAGGTTTAGATATCAATATAATCAGAGTATATGTTGATCTACTGATCATTGAAAAAGGTGCAAAAATCTTTTATTAAAAAAGAGGAATTCGGAAGTTTCGGAGAAGATCTAGCTCACGCAATGGATTCAAAGATCAAAAAGACAGAAAATATAAGCGAACTCGGTAAAATAAGCTAATGAACATGTACAGACCGCGAAACCTTAAGAAATAAAAATTGCGGATGTTCAAATAAGTACAACTTGATCCAAATATGGAATAACACTCGTAACACTTCCTTTGCCTTCAGGACTAGAAGTTCTGTTCTTTTGTCTGCAATCTTCTAATAGAGGTAGTATTCGAGAGGATTTCTGTTTAAACTCGCTCGAAAAAGGCATTTTGCATAATTTAAAATCCCAAAAGTTTACGCTATTTGGAAATCCGGCGTTATAAACTCTCATTGTTCTGAAAATCGCCATAGCAAAAAGTCATGGCTTGTACGTACTCATTTGAAATCATGTTTTTTTCAGTATTGATAAGAGACTGTCATTATAGTAGACTCAACCTGAAATAGGAAATATCTCCTAGAAACATAAATATCTACGATAATTTTTAGTCGTTCATGATGTCATACATAAATTGTAATGGCTCTCCTCATTTAATAATTATAATAATAATAATTTTGGTTCCTGCGTAATCGCAGCGGAACAGCATTAGGCCACAAAGGCATGTTCTCAGCTGCCCTTTTTCTTATTATTCCCCACATTTCAGACTGTTCTTTTTGAGCAGTATTGCTCTTTGTTGTTGGCTCTGGCTACTTTTTTTGCGTCTGAAATTTTGACGTGGTACCATTGTTGCAGCCAACATTGGTCAGGCTATGGTCAACCTGAAACTATGGTTAAGTAAGAGCTCGTCCTCACACAGACAGCTTCACGGAAGCAGGGGATTGATATCTCATTCAGTGGCGTGTGACTCACACTTTACCTTTCGGCTATCATGCCACATATGTCATTGAGTTATACAAACCATCATCAGTTATCGAAACACTCCGTGCTTATTTTGAGATGTCAAACCTCTGCATTGCCAGATATTAAGGATTGCCAGATTTTGCTATATACAGTGCCAGATTTTAAGGCTTACAAAATGCGCTTTTCAATCATGGTTACGTGACTCTGCTAAAGTGATTTTTTTGTCAAATATCTGCGCAGTTCTCAAGATATGACAAATTTACTCAATGATTTCATAAGAATGACGTAACCAATAGAAAATGACGAACTATCGGGTTGAGACTAGCCCTAGTCCAGAAATCGTCGTTTTACAACGTAAGAAAATTGTTGGATATGTTGTTTCCTAAATTCGGTATGTTCGGCTTAAAACGTAGGATAATTGTCGGTGTTTCCGGTTTCTTAGAATTGGATTCAAGCCGTTTGGATTCAAACGTTAAATAATTGTCAACTTGCTTGGTCTCTTACAGTCATACGTTATATTGGGGTTCATACGTGATCATACGTTATATATGGAAACTTACATACCTTACATAACTTAAAAGTTTTTTTCATTCAAATAATACTCTGACTCAATTGAAATCCATTTTTTCATCTTACCTGACATTCACTTCATCAAAGTGTCCAAATATAATGGCGAGTGTCTCACATTTGAAACAGAACATACCAAATATACCAACAATTTCGTAAGTTTAAAACCAAAAATACCAAATCCGAGAAACCAAACGTACCGAATCTAAGAGACCGAAAAGACCGACCTTTTCTTACGTTTGAAGCAGAACATACCGAGCAAACCGAACAAACCCAACATTTTTTACGTGGCTTTTGTTCCGTCTTCCGGACAAGGAACAAAACAAAAGCGGTTTTTTTTCACTGTTTACCCCGGACATTACAGAATAGTTTTCTTGTAAGAATCCTACTATTTCGTACAAACTAGTAAAAATTTAGTACGATTAAGTAAGTTTTCAGCCAAACAAATATTCTTTCGTACTTGATAGCTATCTTGCAAGATCTTACAAGAATTATCAAGCTTTGGCGTTCTCTTACTACCTCAGGCTTATTCTTACTTAAACTTAGTAAGATTTTGTACGAAAAAGGCAGGATAAATATTTAGTACGAGGAATAATCATCTTGTAAGATTTTACAAGTTTCTTACTAACAGCGGTCTTTTCTTACTAAATCTTGCAAGAGATTACGAAGCGTTTTTACGGCAGTGAGATTGTACTAAGTTAGTACGAGGAAGAACTTGCAAGATTTTTTACTAAGTA
Source organism: Convolutriloba macropyga (assembly GCF_964194025.1). Classification (NCBI taxonomy): domain Eukaryota; kingdom Metazoa; phylum Xenacoelomorpha; order Acoela; family Convolutidae; genus Convolutriloba; species Convolutriloba macropyga. The sequence goes on from NC_134478.1 coordinate 51,391,576, forward strand.
TGCAGAATCTTGCAAGATGAGTTTGTACGAAATAGTACGATTCTTACAAGATAACTGTTCTGGAATGTCCAGGGTAGGGCTGAAGCGGGTGTTCTCTGGAACCTCAATCTGCGTCAGGCTGACAAGGTTTCGCTAGTTGATTGATGATCAACAATCAACTGTGAAAATCAATTTTTGGCTCACATTTTTTGTCATTTTTGTTCAGACACAGAGAAAGTTAAAGATTGCCATCTAGTGACGTTTGCAACAGCCGACTTCATCTTTTAAAACTCTTTGTCATTTATGATAGAAAAGTTTTAATGCAGAATGCGCAATTATTACCCATTAATGCTTATTCAAGCAGTCATCTATCATGTTCGCCTATGTATAGTGAACAAATGAACCAAAAACGAAAATAAACAAAGGAAAGGCGTCGGCTTACAAGTGCGCAAAATTGTACTAAATAGACAATACAAAACACAAAACTAAGTCGATCAAATTGTACATTTGAAAAAGACGCCGGCTTGGAGCTCTATAATCTCAATATTTTGTACAATGACCCAAGCGGTGTTATAATATACACAAAGAATCGTAATTATAAGTTAAAACGCAGCAAAACCGTCAAAGAAAAAACTCATTTTCGACGTTTTGTGCATTTTTCATACATTATCAAGAGCGCTGTTTACTTCAAATTTTACTAATATCGTTCGTATATTATCAAGCGCAAAGTTACAAAAACCCTTATGAAGAAAAAACAAAAAGTGAAGTACGCTTTAGACGTTGATATCATTTACGACGGATCTTGGAAGCCGGGATGTCTAATAGACGAACACGGCCGGTCGTTTTTCCCAATCGGCAACTTCAAAACTGTCAATCATCAAACAAATATCGCGTGGCTACTCGAAATTCCTCAAGAAATATTTGAAAATTTTCCCAAATTGAAATCTGTAAAATTTATGGTCAGATCTGACATAAGTGGGATTCATGATCCTTTCAAAGATATGTCCAACCCGCAGTTGACTTTGCGAATACGACCAGCCCAAGAAAAACAGACGTTCAAATATCGGAAAAAGAGTTTTAGCGATGATTTGATTTCGATTCCAGTTTCGACAAAAGAAAACTTGCCGCAGAAGCATTTGGTGGATTTCACGGAATTTTATGAACAAAGAGAGTTTTGGGTAATTTTGACCGGTGGAAGCCATATTTATTTACACCCACAGCTTCAATTTAGTTGCTATAAATGATATTTTTGCTTGACTGAGATAAAGTGTTTTTGATATATACAATTAATGATTAATGCTGATTTGAAATTTATCTGTTTGATTGTTTTAGTTTAGGTGAAAATTAGATTTTTACTGAGACAACTTGAGCCTTTCCCTCTTTCGCATTATCTCCCCATGTACAGCCCCTCAAAATACTGGAAATATTATATAATGTGCCGATAAATGTGTGTGTGTGTGTGTTTGTGTGTGTGTGTGTGTGTGGTGGCGTGTGTGTGTAAGTGTGTGTGTGTGTATGCGCGTGTGTGTGTGTGTGTGTGTGTGTGTGTGTGTGTGTGTGTGTGCGTGCGTGTGTGTGTGTGTGAGTATGTGTGTGTGCTTGTGTGTGTGTGTGTGTGTGTGTGTGTGTCTGTGGCGTGTGTGTGTATATGTGTGTGATTGTGTGTGAGTGTGTGTGTATGTGCGTGTGAGTGTGTGAATGTGTGTGTGTGTGTGTGTGTGTGAGCGTGTGTGTGTGTGTGTGTGTGTGAGTGTGTGTGTGAGTGTGTGTGTGTGTGTGTGTGAGTGTGTGTGTGCGTGGCGTGTGTGTGTGTGTGTGTGGGGGGGGGGGGGTTGTAATGTAAGACTTGAAAACCTAATCCATTGTTTCATCTCTTGTAGTATCGAATTCTGCTCTTCGGAGAAAAAGGAGCAAAAAATTTTGGTACAGTGATTAGAAATCAAGTTAAAAGAAAAATTAAACTTTCAGCTTGTAGTTGAATTAGTGATCATGGTTAAAACAATAAAAGTACACGTGTTCTTTGCAAGCAGAAGCACAGAAAATCTAATTAATTTCATTTATAATATAGGAAATATTTAAATGTACGGATCTTTTCAACAATTACCCCCCCCCCCCTTTGCAAAAGAAGGGTATTCTGAACAGAATTTTAACTAACGTTTTAATAACCAATTAGAGACAACTAATGTGTATGCGCATATTTTATTCTGAATAAAAAGAAATACAACATGCAATGTTAGTTAGCCGGATTAGATTACAAAGCAAAAAGCTTTCCGACTGGCGGTCCTGTGTGTGCATTCGCGCGCGTCGTGGCTTCGCCGCAATAACTGACACACTGTTTCCGGATTAAATCCCACAGCGCATGAAAGGCACGGCCATGAAAAGCGGTCTGCAATTGCGTGTAATCTGATTTTCGGCTGTCTAAACTGTAGGCCAAGTAATTTTGTAGTTAAACAATAGCACAGATGGGGAGATTCTCTACTGCGTACCAAAGGGGGGTGAGGCAATTGTTTAAAAGATCCAAATCGAACTCTGTTGTAACTTCAGTTTTTTTATAATACTTTTGGTTGCTATATATTCATTGGCGCATTTGTTAGGGCAGTAAAATTACGCTAATTTGTGAGCGAGTTCCTTTTTATAATTTTCAGAACAATGGCAAGAATGTTGCAAATTGGATTTTCATTACGGTTGTATCTTTGTCGGCTTTGAGTTTTATTTACTATAAATGGGAAATGAGGAAAATGATTTTATAGGTTGTTTTTTTTTGAAAATGAAGATAGAGCGATATGGGGATTATGGCAACTAAAAAATAATTAAACGCAATTCTGGTAGTTTGAGTCCGATATCCATTTTATATGCCAATCCGTATATGGCAATGGACCAAAATTCACTTCAACTAAAGCTGAATAAAAAAAAATTGAAAATAAGTTTTTTGGGCACCCAATTTATCAAGTTAAATTCAGTTCGTAGTGAGTGCTGCCGGAGCAAGGTTTTACCGCAAATGTAACCATTGAAAATTGCAGAAAATTGTCTTGATAGCAGAGCGTTTACGTCTATGGTCAAATTTTCAAAACTTTGCCAATTGATTTAAAAACTTTATAAAAAGACGAAAATTTATCGATTTTCAAAGAAACGTTACGTTGAAACGGCTTTGAAATTTATGTGAAAATAAACTAACAACGAAGATATTTTTTCGCCAAATTACCACTCGTTAATTATATAACTTTGCCGCTTTAAGTTTTTTTCAAGCTTTAAGTTTTTTTCAACTTTGCCGCAATTTCATACCGTTTCTCAATAAAACAAATTTTGTACCTGTTCAATTAAGAAAAATCCAATAAAAGACAGAAAAAGTTCAAGAATAACGAAAGGCAAGCATGCACGTTTTGTTTTTTCTGGATTTTAAGTTTTTTGATTGATTTGGCAAATTTTTGGTAATTTGCTATGCATTTTGCAAAATTTTGCGATTTTGACATTTTTCCGCGAAAGTTTGCAAATGTTCGCCAATTTCATGTTACGATTCAAAGATGTAAATTTGTTGCAGATGATTTAGTGGAGGAACTGGAATAGTTAGAGTCATATTATTGATGAAGGTTTACTTTGCCTTGCACTAACCATCAGGTATTCGCCAAGTTTTGAACCCTGTTCTCATGGCTAACAGTCATTTTTTTTACGCCACTCGCCACATATCGCTCAGTATTTCTTCTATTTCCAAATATGACTCAAGATAATGGGTTGCGAAATGACTGAAGTTTAATATTTTCAATATTTGAGATGCAAAGCCATGGTTCGCGTTGAACTAAAATTTTCACTGCTGTAGCCTAATAATTTTGAGAGGAGTGCCTTGAACTTTGCCTTTCTAAGAAGAGATCTTACATTATTTTGCGTTTCTAAGCGTAAATCTTACGCAATTTTGGGTTTCTAATCGTAGATCTTACGTAATTTTGCATTCCTTAGCGTAGATCTTGGGTGAAATCAACGCTAAATTCATTACAAATTTATGTAAGATCTACGCTAAATTCAACCCAAAGTTTTGTAAGATCTGCGCTAATTTCAACTTCAAAGCAAAATTATGTACGATATACGCTTAATTCAACGCAAAATCATGTGAGACGAACGTCAAATTCAACGCAAAATCATTTGCGTTAAATGCCCAAAAAAGCAAAATTATGCAAGATCTACGCTCAAGCGTAGATCGTACATAAATTGAACACATTCACCACCAATCTTATATCATTTTGCGTTTTTAGCGTTGACACCTCCGCCTGGGCCCGGGTCGAAGAAGAATTGAAAAAATATGTTAGATAAGCAGTGAAAAGTCGTTTTCTTCACAGCAAATTTCGTACACAATTTTCTGGTGAGACGCGGTGAACGTATGTAATTTCATCGCTAGAGGAAACAGTGAACTTACAAAATTTCACCCACCTTCAACTCTAAATTTTTCTTTTCACAATTTAGCACAAATCACCGGCCTTATACGGTTTTGAACCTCTCACCTCCTGCATGTCAGCAACTTCTTCTTCCACTGCACTACCTCTCATTAACGTCTATGATTTTTTTCAGTTTAAATCAAATTATTAAATGCGCGTTGCATTTTTATAAGAATTGCAATTTTTAGCGGTGAAATTACTTATTTCAGCGGAGAAATGTGGTGATTTTTCAACGCTCACTGTAGTTGTGAAATTACATAAATTCAGCGCCTAAAAAAGTGCTCAAATTATGTGATATAAGCGGTGGATGCGGTGTGATATAAGCGGTGGATGCATAAATTCACCACTGAGAAATAGTACGTAAGGAATACTACAATTTGTCAATTTGTAGTAATTATTACTTTCCTGTAAACAAAAAATAAGTTTCTGAAGCGGAGATGTAGTACATATGTGCGGTGTAATATAATTTGAACTAGTTTTTTTGAGCTGAGGCGATTGTTTGAATTCTGAATACCCTGGCCGAGACGTTTTCCAAAAATCATTTAAGAAATATTCTAAGAAATTATTCAAGAAATAAGAGATTTTCAAAAAGTTCTTAGCAAAACTTTACAAAATAACGCGCTGAAATGAGCTGAAATGCGCTAAAACTTTGTACGAATTGCGCTGAAAACTTACTTTTTTTCTAGGTGATCTCAAAAGTGCTGAAAATTACGGATACGCTGAATTTGCGCTGCAACTTTATAAAAAATGCGCTGTTAAAGATCAGGTTCATTAGATTTGCGAATGCTCAATTGAATATCCACAGTGCTGATTCGCGGAGCGGATCAGGCTCATCACTATTTGTAGTTAAATTGCTAATCGCGGGGCGATTAGGCCAATTTATTAGAGTGTTGATCTCGTTTGACGAATAGAAAACATGATTTAGAAGAGTCAATTACAACTGATTACAATGAGCAGTCTTACTTGATTGAATAACATATAAGCAGATAAAGATTAGGCAACAGACAAAATGGTATGAAATATTTCAAAATGTTTACAATGCAGACTGAACAGAAGTATGAACAGTCGTAAATAGGGAACGTATAAGGGATGAACAAGTTATAAGCAGGGGCATTACAGACATAAAAAACAGTGAATGCAGGGCAAATCGAACCAAACTATAAATTGAAATTAACAAGGGAAATGAGAAAATAACAACGGAATGATTGGGAATAATGATAGCCTTGGTACCTGTGTACCAGAGATTGTCACAGAAATTCAATGCTCTTGTTGTTCAAAACGATCAGAACAAAAACCAAAGCTTTTTGTAAATGATAAGCTTTTTGAGATATCGGAAAATTTCCAATTTTTTGATAAATTTCCGCCCCTTGTGCCCTTTCAGAGACGTTCTCCCATCTGCTGTATTATAATTGTATTAGATTTTGGCTAAATCATGTCTTGGATAAAAGAGCCTCCATTTTTGCTTATTCTGAAAGAAAAACTGTGAAACTGTTTTCCCTGTAGCTTGAGAAGCTCATGAGGTCTCACGATAAAACCAAGACGCTTTGAATGCCGCCTTTTGTTGTTATCTCCGTGACTCAGCCCTTCAACCTCAATCTTGTACAGTAATCATGTACAACAAGGGGCAGTCAGAGACAAGGATCGCGAAAACTCCAATGGCCATTGAGCTTTTTGGGAGAAAGCCTCATCAGAGCCACCGCTACGCTGCGAAAAGTGGACAACACAAGTAAAGCTCGCAATATCGGCCAAAGAAGGCATTTATCTTTACGTACTACTCAATCCAAAGCCAATCGCAGTAATTGTTTCACCTGAACCACATAACGAGCACCCAATCGACGATCCAACCGAAGTGACCAGAATAAAAAGAGAAAACTCCGAAAAGCGCAGATGAAACTCTCGTGGAATTTGAAGTGCCAGAAAAAAACAGATGCACGAATACTAGGCTGTGGGACCTTAAAATGGGTTTAATCACTGTATCTGAGCATCGGCACCGAAGGCAGGCCCAGTATGAACCACAAGGAAACACACGCAATAATAAACGAATTCTCGACGATCAGACTCTTGAACATCATGGAAGCAGCATTCCTGAGGCCCCGCAACATCGACTTTGATAGGTGCCTTTTGTTGAGCCTTTTAAAGTGTAGAGCATTCTAAAGTACTTTCAGAGTGTTGGCAGAAAATTATAACTTCGAATACTGTAAGGAGACATTAAAGAAGGACGCATTCATCATGTCGGGCATCAAAAAACAACGTCATTTGCTCGGCGAAGCAACAGAACCAATCCAAGCACCCCAATTCGCAATCAATATGAAAATGGGAGTACTGAATCAAATGAGAAAAAACAGCACCACTTCACTAACAATCAACAGCGTCCAAAACACTAGCAGTTATCGCCCCGCGAATAACAAACAAATACAAATTTTAAAAGCGAAATCAATCAAATCAATGCCGCAATTGTGGAAAAGCGTGGCAGTCATAGTTAAATCACAAGCAAACTACATTTCTTTATGGAAAAATTCAATTAACTACTCTGCAAAAATGTGCACAAAAGCGAGAAAAAAGACTTCCAACCAAAATAAACAAAGTATCAAAAACGACAAAAAATTGACAAAGAAACGGTGAATAACGTAAAAAACCGCAATGCAAAGTACAATTCAGACCAAAGCTCATCACATGACAATTGCGTAGCGATGATATCAAATGAAAACACAAACAAGATTGCATTGCAAAATTTGAAGTTCATGATTAGAAATAACCAGGTAACACTACTACTCGACTCAGGAGGTGTCTGCTTAATTGTCATTTAGTATCTAGCAGTTTTGATCATCGATAAATGCAAACAAGCGAAACGTGTAACAGAAAGGAAAAATATGAAAAAATATATAGCGCTAATAGAACCAGAGGATTGAAACAATTGGGGTACTAAAAAGCACAATTCATATTTGCGGAATACGGGCTCCGATCGTTGATTGGACGTGATTCGCTTCAAACTTTCGGAATAGACATCAAACAACAAGTAGGCGCTAACAGAGTTGTAGATTGCATCAACACATCGAATACAAAGAAACAACAAATAGCCGAAGAAGTTCCTGGACTACTCACTAAAATTGGGAAGTCAAAGAACCACACACTAAAATCACACTTCCACCAACAACTATCAACCTCGTTACCAAAGAAGCAGAAATTTTCCTATAATTATTCAAGTCAAAGTTAAAAAAGAGTTGCGGACACCATTAGACCAAGCAGGTATTGAAAAGATTGATTCGTGCTTAAATAAGAACTTCATTTCATCAATGGCTATAACAGTAAAAACGGAGGGATCTATAGAACTAGCACTTGATTCAAAAGTTGTGAATAAAACAATTCTTAAAAATAAATACAAAAAGTGCAACATTGATAGCCTGATTCTATTAAATTCACCAAGTTTAATCGTAAATGGGGAGCAAAACGACTCCTCCTCTACAACAATAGATTTGAAGTTCGGGTATAGTCAGCTCAATCTACATCCCAAAATTCACGCCACTGCAATTTTAGCATCCTAATCGGCAAAATGTCCGGCACTTATCGCTTCGAAACTGTATTTTACGGACTCACGGATATGCCAGCTAAATTTTGATATATTTCTGCCGAATTTGATACAAATATGGCCGAATTTAAGCAATTGATACAACTCTAATAGGGCTAACAAACACATAGTGTTTTGTGGATGACATACTCCTTGCGAGCTGCGGAACATTAGAAAAACACATGAAACTAGTCAGAGAACGGCTTCAAAAGCTGACCAAAGAGTTGAATCAAAATTTACCAAAAAATCTGAGATCAAATGGCTCGGTTAAAGATTTACAAAAAGCGGAATTGAACCACTTGATTAGCAAAAACAGCTGCTAACAATAACAGCCGCAAAACTAAACCTAAAACCGCCCAAAAACTCCAAAAAACTAAGATCCTTTCTTGGTTCAGTCCACCATCTCATCAAAGCGTGGCAGTCATAGTTAAATCACAAGCAAATTACATTTCTTTATGAAAAAATTCAATTAACTACTCTGCAAAAATGTGCACAAAAGCGAGAAAAAAGACTTCCAACCAAAATAAACAAAGTATCAAAAACGACAAAAAATTGACAAAGAAACGGTGAATAACGTAAAAAACCGCAATGCAAAGTACAATTCAGACCACAGCTCATCACATGACAATTGCGTAGCGATGATATCAAATGAAAACACAAACAAGATTGCATTGCAAAATGTGAAGTTCATGATTAGAAATAACCAGGTAACACTACTACTCGACTCAGGAGGTGTCTGCTCAATTGTCATTTAGTATCTAGCAGTTTTGATCATCGATAAATGCAAACAAGCGAAACGTGTAACAGAAAGGAAAAATATGAAAAAATATATAGCGCTAATAGAACCAGAGGATTGAAACAAATGGGGTACTAAAAAGCACAATTCATATTTGCGGAATACGGGCTCCGACCGTTGATTGGACGTGATTCGCTTCAAACTTTCGGAATAGACATCAAACAACAAGTAGGCGCTAACAGAGTTGTAGATTGCATCAACACATCGAATACAAAGAAACAACAAATAGCCGAAGAAGTTCCTGGACTACTCACTAAAATTGGGAAGTCAAAGAACCACACACTAAAATCACACTTCCACCAACAACTATCAACCTCGTTACCAAAGAAGCAGAAATTTTCCTATAATTATTCAAGTCAAAGTTAAAAAGGAGTTGCGGACACCATTAGACCAAGCAGGTATTGAAAAGATTGATTCGTGCTTAAATAAGAACTTCATTTCATCAATGGCTATAACAGTAAAAACGGAGGGATCTATAGAACTAGCACTTGATTCAAAAGTTGTGAATAAAACAATTCTTAAAAATAAATACAAAAAGTGCAACATTGATAGCCTGATTCTATTAAATTCACCAAGTTTAATCGTAAATGGGGAGCAAAACGACTCCTCCTCTACAACAATAGATTTGAAGTTCGGGTATAGTCAGCTCAATCTACATCCCAAAATTCACGCCACTGCAATTTTAGCATCCTAATCGGCAAAATGTCCGGCACTTATCGCTTCGAAACTGTATTTTACGGACTCACGGATATGCCAGCTAAATTTTGATATATTTCTGCCGAATTTGATACAAATATGGCCGAATTTAAGCAATTGATACAACTCTAATAGGGCTAACAAACACATAGTGTTTTGTGGATGACATACTCCTTGCGAGCTGCGGAACATTAGAAAAACACATGAAACTAGTCAGAGAACGGCTTCAAAAGCTGACCAAAGAGTTGAATCAAAATTTACCAAAAAATCTGAGATCAAATGGCTCGGTTAAAGATTTACAAAAAGCGGAATTGAACCACTTGATTAGCAAAAACAGCTGCTAACAATAACAGCCGCAAAACTAAACCTAAAACCGCCCAAAAACTCCAAAAAAACTAAGATCCTTTCTTGGTTCAGTCCACCATCTCAGCAAATTCATACCAAATTTAACATAACTTTGCCATCCACTGAGACCATTATTGAAAAAATCTGAACAAATTGTTTGGACTGATACTCATACGATACATTTTGAAGAATTAGAAAGCGAAATCGCTGAGGCAACTGAAAATAGACATTATAAGTTAAATATCAGATTTAGAGTAAAATGCGGCGCATCACGACAAGGTCTAGTTTCAGCCCAGGAGCAACTGGACCACGAGGAGTTGAAAACAGATTATTTCACATCCCGTTTTCTAAATTCGGTGGAAACAAGATACAGTGTGAGGGAACTGATGTTTTTTGGGGTCCTATCCACCATCGAGCACTTCAAATTCTATATGTATGTCATGTATATCAAGTATGTCATTTGCAATTTACCGTCATAACAAACCACCGCGCCTTACTTTACTTAATGAAAGAGCACCGATAGATCGTATAATAGTCGACTAACACGCTGGGTTGTCAGACCATTGCCTTTTAAATATGAAGTTGAACACTTTCTGAGCACACGAATGGGATAAGCAATTCGACTTCGGGCGAACCGCATCTCATAGTACCTAATAATACGCAACACAACGAGCAATTCATAGTCGCAAAACTGGATTTAGTTGAATGGAATGCGAAACGCTCTCTACTTAACAAATCTAGTTATTAGATAAACAAACCGCAATTACAACCAAGCTGTCAATCACTCAACCCATTTGAACTAATTACCACTCAATTCGCTCAGCTGAAGAGAAATTTCATTCACATAGCAGCAAAACACATCGCAAAACAAATTCTATAAATTCCTCAAATGAAGCGGGTAATTCAAGTAAAAATTCCACCACTTTGATAATACGAACCAGTGTGAAAATAAAAATGAAAATTGTGAGCAAAACGCCAATCATTTTATAGTTAAAATCGAAAAACCTCGCAAAAGAAAACAACAAAACAGCCGAACAAGATTGCGATTTGACGATGAATGTGAAAATCAAGCTTCCACTACATGACAAACACCAGACACAACAAACAAAAACAAACACGTGGTTACCTTCACATTTTTTATGAGCAACGTAATCACGAAAAAACTACTGGCCAGTTCGATGACAAAAGATGCCATACTCAGAGAAGTACACAATTGCGTACGAACAGGAAACGGGGAACGCTGCAGACAAATCAGCCCGTACTTACACTTCTTCTAGCGCGACCTGCATGTCAAGTCAGGTTACAATTGCATCGATGGCTGCATCGAAATTCCACATGCAATTAAGGATGCGTAAATTGTTGTAAGTTGGGATATCTCTGACTGTAGAGATACAATTTTGTGTCACTAATCCACTTAGATTTAGGTGAATGGATTCGAGGCGCGAATCCAACTTTTACTGAATTAGTGGATTACCACATTTAGAATTAGTAGCAATCGTGTTGCGAATGCAGACCAAATTACTGAGAGTGGATTTCCTTCTCAAATCCAATAGAACTTCGACTAATGCAAAACAGACTAGATTGAATGCAACTTAATTCAGTAACAAGATTCAAGAGAATGAATAATAATCAAAAGTGGGCGATGTGAACAATATGAAATATTGACTTTTTAGTCGGCGGTAAAATCCTTTTATAATGAAATGATGACTTTTAGTCTGAGCAGGACAAGAATAAATTATTTAGTACAACTTAATGAATATGAACTAAAATAAGGTACAACCGTACCACATATCCTGGGCTGAACAAAATTTTAAACTGCACAGTGAAAAATTTATGATAATATTAACATATGTACTGGTTAGTATAAACAATAAAGATTATGAGCAACAACAGACAAGTGGATGATGAACATTGGAAAAGTGGCTTGAATGTTGAAATAAATTAGAACAATGTAAAAGGTTAATCGTTTCCCGTAAAATGTATGCGTGCAAATTAAATTAAAGCACATTCGCGATGCGAATCCAGCAAAAGTATAACATCGAAGATATGGCTATATTGGCAACATCAAATTTAACAAAGAATATCCAACACGAACACAAATTTAAGGTAAACAATAAACATAAAATGAGTGGAAAAGTAATGACATTCCACATTTAACTCAACAATTACAAGATTGAAATTTGGACAATTGAACAAATAATGATGAAGTTTAATTAGTTTTGATATAAATTTGATTTTCGGCGTCAAAGACGCTCATACTTATCTCCCGTGCATAATCGTCATAATCATACTCCACGGGTGACCATGTTCCCACTGGAGGGGGTGCAGGGTGGCTCACCACTTGCAATTCATAGTCCGTATCAGGAACGGGAGGCTGTGCTGCTTCTTCTTGTATAATAGTTTCTATTACAGGATTTGCGGATCTTTGTTTTTTAGATACGGGAGCAGCTGAATCGTCACTCAAGGAACACACCGAACTTTCGAATCCGTAATAGTCAGGCGCGCGGCGATTACGTTTAGTATGTGAAGTTGATGGAGAGGCAACTGATGATGTTGCAGAGGAGGCAGCAACTGATGATGCATTAGAGGTGTTCAGTGTGGTAGATGTAGTTCGGGTACGTTTGCCTCCTGCTTGTGGTTTTCGGGGTTTTCTAGACGCCATCACTTTCGAGATGTTGCTGTTTGCAGACGAGACTCCCGATGCTGCATCAGACTGATTGGGGCGATGACGGATTTTAATTTCTCCGCGAAATTTTTTTTTCAACTCTTTGGTGTGTTGTGCGATCTTTTCCTCGGTCGTTTTTTCATACGGCAAAGGTCGACGTTTTGCATACTCCCATAAATCAGTATTGCGTTCGGCACGAGTGCCGATCTTAGCAATATCGCTATTGCGTACACTGACTTCCGGTACTCCTGGCTCCTTAATGACTGTAGTTGTGTTGGAAGTACGGACCACTGTACTGCCGGGGGCCAGAGTTTCCCAGAGTCCGCGTAGATCTCGTTTCGAGCGCTTCGTTACCTTCCGGGCCAACTTTAGGTCAAGTAATTGCTCTGTCCGCGGGATTGGGTTGTTCAATTTTGGGTGCAGAATGAAGCGGGAGACAGATTTGTTGTGATCGCCATTGTAGCGACGACCCGCGTCTACCTGAGCCCTCTGCATGGCCTCGTCAATCAAAATGTCACTGCGATCACCCGTTACCCATCCATTTTCGTCTAAGTAGTCTTCAACCGGGACAGTATCAGCGTCTAAATAGTGGTGAAGAATGTTCTCATAAGATAGATTAGATGATTTAGATGTTGTACTTATATTACTTTGTGGTGTATTTGGTTTTCTTCCAAAATGTGCTTGAAAAGGTGTTACGTTTGTTGTCTTTTGTTTACAGATACGTAATTGATATACAATTGACTTAATTGCTTCTTTAATTGTAAATGTATTATTTCTAGTGTCTAATTTCATACAGCCTAAGCGTCTTTTAATAGTTTGTATCAAACGCTCCACTAATCCTATAGCTCTATGATCGTCTGCTGGGGCAGTGATAATGTTAATATTATGTTGTTTACAAAAGTTTTTAACTTTATAACCTATTAGGCAACGTGCTTGATCTAATCTGATGTTTCGAGGAACACCGTGAATTTGAATGTAATCATCAAGAAATTTAATAACATTTGGTCCATTAGCTTTATCAACTATTTCTACAGAAGGATATTTAGAAAAGCGGTCAATACATGCAAGAAAATAGATATCTTGATCTTTTTCATTGGTGATGGGACCTCCAAAGTCAATTTGTATTTCTTCATTTGGTTCTGTACATGGCAATAAAGGTTTCCATTTAGACGCCGGAATAACAGGTTTAAGATTCTTACCAATATCAGTGCAAGGCTTGCACGTGGCCACTTTATTCAAAATTTCTCGGTGCATATACGGCCAGAACGCGTATTGCCCGAGCGTTATCATGCCCCAACTTCCTGGATGCGTTAAGTGGAGGCTTTCCAAGACCGCGTCTTGAGTTGAGTGTGGAATCGCAACTCGTTCGTCCACACAAACACATCCCGAGCGAACATGCAAATACCTCCAGTATGAGAAGAGGTAAGGATTTACTTCCTTACACCTTTGGGGGTCGTTTTGAAGAACGCAGTGGCGTACTTCTTTCAGAACAGCGTCCTTACTAGTGAGAACTGCTAAGAATCCCTTTGTGAAGAGTTGCGTCAGGTTGTTCTCAAAGACCTCTTCTTTTGACAATTCTAAGTTGGGGGAAGTTTGTCCGTCATTTGATGAGCGGGTGGTATTGGAATTGGGGGTAGATTGGAATGTGACCCGGCTGTGTGTAGGGGGAGTTTGCGGATAAGATGCAGACCTGCTCATTTTGTGATTACTGATTGAAAGGATATGTGAAGTATATGAGGGGCAATTGAATTGAGACTGGATTTGAACTGGCTTTGTATTGCTGGTAGAGAGAGAGTGGAATTGTGCTGCGTTTGCAGAGTTTTCAAGAAGCAACTGAGTTGTATTTCGATTAATGGCAGAAAGCAATTGAGAATTGTTTGTTAAGCGAGGATGCGAGGCACGTGTGGAATTTGAGTGAGGAACGCTGTTAAAGTGCTGTGATTGACAAGTTTGTGGTGTGGTATTTACATAAATTGCTGCAATCGCGTCACGAATGGGGGTAATTGTTGCTACCGCAAATTCCTCGTCATATTTGTTTGTAACTTTTGCTTTTTGATTTGGTTGGCGAGAAATATAATCTACCAGCCCCATTTTTGCACCGGGTATATGTTCAATGTTAAAATCAAAAGGTAAAAGACGATCAATCCAGCGTGTTAATCTACTATTATAAGATTTATTTGATCTATGTTCTTTCATAATGGATAGTAATGCTCGGTGATCTGTGATAATTGTGAATGATTTGCCAAATAAATAATATTTAAAATATTCTACAGACCACACCACACCTAATAATTCGAGTTCATTAATACTATAACGTTCCTCATTAGAGTTGAGGAAATGAGACGCAAATGCAACTGTGTGCCATCCCGAAGGCGAACGTTGCTCTAGTGCTGCTCCCAGACCCACTCTTGAAGCGTCGCATTTGATCCGCGTTTCCAAGTGAGGATTATAGTGTGTATTTTCTGTGGTGTTTGCAACTTTATCTTTAATTGCTTGGAAGTGTGTATCATGTTCAGTGTTCCAAATGATTTTTGTGTTTTTTTTTAATAAAGGACGAAGGGGATGACACAATTGAGACACATTAGGAATAAACTTTCCGAGGTAATGGACAGAACCTAAGAAGGATCTAAGTTGTTTTAAATTTTTAGGTGCTGGTAGTGGAGCGATTGCCGCTGTTTTTGACTCAAGTGGAGCTATTCCTGATTGACTAAACTTATGACCCAACTATTCAATTTCGGTCTTTGCAAAATGACATTTAGGTAAGTTAATTCGTAAGTTATCCTCGTCTAATTTCTTTAAACATTTATAGACGAGTTTTAAATGGTCATCTTTAGAGCCACGACTAACTACTATAATATCATCCAAAAAACAGTAAGTATTTTGAAGTCCGACTAATGTGTAATCCATTACTTTTTGGAAAGCTGCTGGCATATCGGTTAAACCGTAAAAGCCCGTAATAAAACGGTATGTTCCAGTTTGTTCCATGTTCATATAGCAGCAAAACACATCGCAAAACAAATTCTATAAATTCCTCAAATGAAGCGGGTAATTCAAATAAAAATTCCACCACTTTGATAATACGAACCAGTGTGAAAATAAAAATGAAAATTTTGAGCAAATCGCCAATCATTTTATAGTTAAAATCGAAAAACCTCGCAAAAGAAAACAACAAAACAGCCGAACAAGATTGCGATTTGACGAAGAATGTGAAAATCAAGCTTCCACTACATGACAAACACCAGACACAACAAACAAAAACAAGCACGTGGTTACCTTCACATTTTTTATGAGCAACGTAATCACGAAAAAACTACTGGCCAGTTCGATGACAAAAGATGCCATACTCAGAGAAGTACACAATTGCGTACGAACAGGAAACGGGGAACGCTGCAGACAAATCAGCCCGTACTTACACTTCTTCTAGCGCGACCTGCATGTCAAGTCAGGTTACCGTTGCATCGATGGCTGCATCGAAATTCCACATGCAATTAAGGATGCGTAAATTGTTGTAAGTTGTGATATCTCTGACTGTAGAGATACAATTTTGTGTCACTAATCCACTTAGATTTAGGTGAATGGATTCGAGGCGCGAATCCAACTTTTACTGAATTAGTGGATTACCACATTTAGAATTAGTAGCAATCGTGTTGCGAATGCAGACCAAATTACTGAGAGTGGATTTCCTTCTCAAATCCAATAGAACTTCGACTAATGCAAAACAGACTAGATTGAATGCAACTTAATTCAGTAACAAGATTCAAGAGAATGAATAATAATCAAAAGTGGGCGATGTGAACAATATGAAATATTGACTTTTTAGTCGGCGGTAAAATCCTTGTATAATGAAATGACGACTTTTAGTCTGACAAGGACAAGAATAAATTATTTAGTACAACTTAATGAATATGAACTAAAATAAGGTACAACCGTACCACATATCCTGGGCTGAGCAAAATTTTAAACTGCACAGTGAAAAATTTATGATAATATTAACATATGTACTGGTTAGTATAAACAATAAAGATTATGAGCAACAACAGACAAGTGGATGATGAACATTGGAATGTTGAAATAAATTAGAACAATGTAAACGGTTAATCATTTCCCGTAAAATGTATGCGTGCAAATTAAATTAAAGCACATTCGCAATGCGAATCCAGCAAAAGTATAACATCGAAGATATGGCTATATTAGCAACATCAAATTTAACAAAGAATATCCAACACGAACACAAACTTACGGTAAACACTAAACATAAAATGAGTGGAAAAGTAATACCATTCCACATTTAACTCAACAATTACAAGATTGAAATTTGGACAATTGAACAAATAATGATGAAGTTTAATTAGTTTTGATATAAATTTGATTTTCGGCGTCAAAGACGCTCATACTTATCTCCCGTGCATAATCGTCATAATCATACTCCACGGGTGACCATGTTCCCACTGGAGGGGGTGCAGGGTGGCTCACCACTTGCAATTCATAGTCCGTATCAGGAACGGGAGGCTGTGCTGCTTCTTCTTGTATAATAGTTTCTATTACAGGATTTGCGGATCTTTGTTTTTTAGATACGGGAGCAGCTGAATCGTCACTCAAGGAACACACCGAACTTTCGAATCCGTAATAGTCAGGCGCGCGGCGATTACGTTTAGTATGTGAAGTTGATGGAGAGGCAACTGATGATGTTGCAGAGGAGGCAGCAACTGATGATGCATTAGAGGTGTTCAGTGTGGTAGATGTAGTTCGGGTACGTTTGCCTCCTGCTTGTGGTTTTCGGGGTTTTCTAGACGCCATCACTTTCGAGATGTTGCTGTTTGCAGACGAGACTCCCGATGCTGCATCAGACTGATTGGGGCGATGACGGATTTTAATTTCTCCGCGAAATTTTTTTTTCAACTCTTTGGTGTGTTGTGCGATCTTTTCCTCGGTCGTTTTTTCATACGGCAAAGGTCGACGTTTTGCATACTCCCATAAATCAGTATTGCGTTCGGCACGAGTGCCGATCTTAGCAATATCGCTATTGCGTACACTGACTTCCGGTACTCCTGGCTCCTTAATGACTGTAGTTGTGTTGGAAGTACGGACCACTGTACTGCCGGGGGCCAGAGTTTCCCAGAGTCCGCGTAGATCTCGTTTCGAGCGCTTCGTTACCTTCCGGGCCAACTTTAGGTCAAGTAATTGCTCTGTCCGCGGGATTGGGTTGTTCAATTTTGGGTGCAGAATGAAGCGGGAGAGAGATTTGTTGTGGTCGCCATCGTAGCGACGACCCGCGTCTACCTGAGCCCTCTGCATGGCCTCGTCAATCAAAATGTCACTGCGATCACCCGTTACCCATCCATTTTCGTCTAAGTAGTCTTCAACCGGGACAGTATCAGCGTCTAAATAGTGGTGACGAATGTTCTCATAAGATAGATTAGATGATTTAGGTGTTGTACTTATATTACTTAGTGGTGTATTTGGTTTTCTTCCAAAATGTGCTTGGAAAGGTGTTACGTTTGTTGTCTTTTGTTTACAGATACGTAATTGATATACAATTGACCTAATTGCTTCTTTAATTGTAAATGTATTATTTCTAGTGTCTAATTTTATACAGCCTAAGCGTCTTTTAATAGTTTGTATCAAACGCTCCACTAATCCTATAGCTCTATGATCGTCTGCTGGGGCAGTGATAATGTTAATATTATGTTATTTACAAAAGTTTTTAACTTTATAACCTATTAGGCAACGTGCTTGATCTAATCTGATGTTTCGAGGAACACCGTGAATTTGAATGTAATCATCAAGAAATTTAATAACATTAGGTCCATTAGCTTTATCAACTATTTCTACAGAAGGATATTTAGAAAAGCGGTCAATACATGCAAGAAAATAGATATCTTGATCTTTTTCATTGGTGATGGGACCTCCAAAGTCAATTTGTATTTCTTCATTTGGTTCTGTACATGGCAATAAAGGTTTCCATTTAGACGCCGGAATAACAGGTTTAAGATTCTTACCAATATCAGTGCAAGGCTTGCACGTGGCCACTTTATTCAAAATTTCTCGGTGCATATACGGCCAGAACGCGTATTGCCCGAGCGTTTTCATGCCCCAACTTCCTGGATGCGTTAAGTGGAGGCTTTCCAAGACCGCGTCTTGAGTTGAGTGTGGAATCGCAACTCGTTCGTCCACACAAACACATCCCGAGCGAACATGCAAATACCTCCAGTATGAGAAGAGGTAAGGATTTACTTCCTTACACCTTTGGGGGTCGTTTTGAAGAACGCAGTCGCGTACTTCTTTCAGAACAGCGTCCTTACTAGTGAGAACTGCTAAGAATCCCTTTGTGAAGAGTTGCGTCAGGTTGTTCTCAAAGACCTCTTCTTTTGACAATTCTAAGTTGGGGGAAGTTTGTCCGTCATTTGATGAGCGGGTGGTATTGGAATTGGGGGTAGATTGGAATGTGACCCGGCTGTGTGTAGGGGGAGTTTGCGGATAAGATGCAGACCTGCTCATTTTGTGATTACTGATTGAAAGGATATGTGAAGTATATGAGGGGCAATTGAATTGAGACTGGATTTGAACTGGCTTTGTATTGCTGGTAGAGAGAGAGTGGAATTGTGCTGCGTTTGCAGAGTTTTCAAGAAGCAACTGAGTTGTATTTCGATTAATGGCAGAAAGCAATTGAGAATTGTTTGTTAAGCGAGGATGCGAGGCACGTGTGGAATTTGAGTGAGGAACGCTGTTAAAGTGCTGTGATTAACAAGTTTGTGGCGTGGTATTTACATAAATTGCTGTAATCGCGTCACGAATGCGGGTAGTTGTTGCTACCGCAAATTCCTCGTCATATTTGTTTGTAACTTTTGCTTTTTGATTTGGTTGGCGAGAAATATAATCTACCAGCCCCATTTTTGCACCGGGTATATGTTCAATGTTAAAATCAAAAGGTAAAAGACGATCAATCCAGCGTGTTAATCTACTATTATAAGATTTATTTGATCTATGTTCTTTCATAATGGATAGTAATGCTCGGTGATCTGTGATAATTGTGAATGATTTGCCAAATAAATAATATTTAAAATATTCTACAGACCACACCACACCTAATAATTCGAGTTCATTAATACTATAACGTTCCTCATTAGAGTTGAGGAAACGAGACGCAAATGCAACTGTGTGCCATCCCGAAGGCGAACGTTGCTCTAGTGCTGCTCTCAAACCCGCTCTTGAAGCGTCGCATTTGATCCGCGTTTCCAAGTGAGGATTATAGTGTGTATTTTCTGTGGTGTTTGCAACTTTATCTTTAATTGCTTGGAAGTGTGTATCATGTTCAGTGTTCCAAATGAATTTTGTGTTCTTTTTTAATAAAGGACGAAGGGGATGACACAATTGAGACACATTAGGAATAAACTTTCCGAGGTAATGGACAGAACCTAAGAAGGATCTAAGTTGTATTAAATTTTTAGGTGCTGGTAGTGGAGCGATTGCCGCTGTTTTTGACTCAAGTGGAGCTATTCCTGATTGACTAAACTTATGACCCAACTATTCAATTTCGGTCTTTGCAAAATGACATTTAGGTAAGTTAATTCGTAAGTTATCCTCGTCTAATTTCTTTAAACATTTATAGACGAGTTTTAAATGGTCATCTTTAGAGCCACGACTAACTACTATAATATCATCCAAAAAACAGTAAGTATTTTGAAGTCCGACTAATGTGTAATCCATTACTTTTTGGAAAGCTGCTGGCATATCGGTTAAACCGTAAAAGCCCGTAATAAAACGGTATGTTCCAGTTTTCTCACCGTTAATGATATTAAAGTTACAATGTTGAGCCGTTTCCGGATCTAATTTAAGTTGACTGTATGCGTACTTCAAATCCAGTGTTGAATAATATGCTGTTTCTTGTGATGCGGATGTATTTAAATTCTGTTGAATTGTGTCAATCAAACTATCAATATTTGGCATTTGGTATTTGTTTTTATGAATGGATTTATTTAAGATTTTGGAATCTAAAGCTAATTTAACTGTTTTATCTCTTTTAACTGTAATGACTATAGGAGAAATAAAATTTTTATCTGAACAACTGTTTAATTTTATGGTGTGTTTTTCATCAAGTAGTTTTTTAAGTTCTATATTAACGAGTGGTTGTAAATTAATTGGAACTCGTCGTCCTTTTTGATGTGTAGGTGTAAATTCGTTATGGAATGTCGACTTTACTGAATGTCTTAAGGATTTACCGACACGTGTGATGAGATCTGGAAAATCAAAAGAGATCTGCCTCTTGATTGGACATTGATTTTGATCAATATTAGCAACTTGTTTCAATTGTATAACAGAAAGGCCTAGCTTTGGAAATAGATCTCGTCCAATGATGGGTCGGTGACCATCTTCCACGACAGTTACATCAATGCCCGTGGCTATCCAGTCATTACACTTTATTGATGTGTTGATTACACCTACAATCTTGATTATATCATTTGAAAAGGTTTTCAAATCATGTATTTCGGGTGACTCCACCCAATAGCTTTCGTTGCAATCTGACACCACTGTGTCCGCCAGACTTTTGTTGACAATAGTGCATACGCTGCCCGAATCCACCAATGCTTTTGTGTATGTATTTCCAACACAAATGTCTAAATTTACAGGTTCTACCTCACGTGTGTCGTTTTTGATGGAAATCGCAGCTACACAGTTATCGTTATAGTCATCGTAATCAGAATCATAATTGGCATCGTAAATACTTTTCTGCTGTAGAAGTTTGCTGATAGTGTTAACTTGTTCTGCCGCCGTTGTTGAGGTACCAACTGTAGCCGCCTCAGAAACCGAGTCATCTACATAGTTTACTCTAGGTTTCGGCTTACTAGGTTGTTTTGGTTTGCGACAAACTTTTGCAAAGTGATTAGCGATTCCACAATTTTTACAAGATTTTCCACGTGCAGGGCAATTTTGTCTATGAGAGGGAGTCCAGCCATAGCCACAATTTGGGCAAATCGTAGGTTTGACAAATTGATTTGTCGGTGCTCGGGTTCTATTCCACGATCCTTGGACACTATTTATTGATTGACTTGAAATTTCATTTGTAGTGTTGGGAATGGAAGTTCCAGAAATTTTCAATTGGTTTTGTATTCCCATTTCAATGTTCATTGCCACCTCGAGAGCTTTTAGCCGTCCGTGTCTCTTTGTTTGAGTAGTTCCCGTTGAATTTCACCATCTTGCATATTAGCAATAAAGACATCTCGGATGATCGATTCTTCGTGACTTCCCAAATAGCAGTTTAGAGACAACTCTCAAAGGCACCCGTAGAACTTTTCCACAGGTTCTCCTTTCATTTGTTTCCGAGTGAGAAACGTGTATCGATCAAATGTGATATTTCTTTGCTTCGTGAATACACCATCAAGGCAATCCCAAAGGATTTTTGTTGTCACTCTATCTATCTGGATATTCGGTTCTTGTGAACCGAATATTCGTCTCCCTTCTATTCCCAAGCTGAGGTATATTAGAGAGACTGCTTTACTATCGCAGTGCTTCCAAGGTTTTTCTCCACATAGTATGCCAACAAGTTCTATTTTTTGACATCTATTGAGCCACGAATTTTTTAGTTGCTGGTTTCTAGTACGTCGGTCTCGTTCTTTTTGAGCTGTGCTATTTTCGACATCAGCTTCGTAAATGGGTTCTGGAGGTAGAGTGACTTTGTCCGGTGGATCGTCAAGAAAAGTGTCAATTGATATTCCTTCTTTAGCCATGATAGCCAGTTTTAACATAATCTGCCATCTCTCCCATCGCAATGGAGGTTCAAGTGTTGGTTTGTCCCAAAAGGGTTCGATTCCCAAGAGTGCACGTTCTTTAGTTGCTGACTGCGCCATGTGATATCTCTGACTGTAGAGATACAATTTTGTGTCACTAATCCACTTAGATTTAGGTGAATGGATTCGAGGCGCGAATTCAACTTTTACTGAATTAGTGGGTTACCACTTTTAGAATTAGTAGCAATCGTGTTGCGAATGCAGACCAAATTACTGAGAGTGGATTTCCTTCTCAAATCCAATAGGACTTCGACTAATGCAAAACAGACTAGATTGAATGCAACCTAATTCAGTAACAAGATTCAAGAGAATGAATAATAATCAAAAGTGGGCGATGTGAACAATATGAAATATTGACTTTTTAGTCGGCGGTAAAAGACTTGTATAATAAAATGATGACTTTTAGTCTGACTAGGACAAGAATAATTTATTTAGTACAACTTAATGAATATGAACTAAAATAAGGTACAACCGTACCACATAAGTCATAGCACTAACCCAGGAAGTTGCGGCATGACTAATATGGTCATCCAGGCGTGGTGGCTATAAATATACCTGGATATTCTGTCCAAAACTTTAAAACGCACACTGTGCACCAAAATAGGTAACAATTTGAAACCCATCATCCCCTCAATTAAGTTGTTCAACTAAAAAAGCATGCAGGGATCCAAACGGGGAGACAGAAATAGGTTTTGGCTGTCCCATTTATAATGAAATAAACCTAGAAATACATTTCTTAAGTTGTATAGACCGTTTCTCTAGTTTTCCATTAGCGGAAATATTTGAACACCCTAACGCTAATACCACACAAAATTTCAAATAGAATTTTGTTCTGTTAGACGGCGTACCGCGTCGCCTTCGCTTTGACTAAGCTCAATTTCAAGTTAGCGAGCAAATAGTGTATGTCTGCAATGAACATAATATTGAAGTAATAGCGGCAATCAATCACCACAGGGCAATAAATTTGGTCGATCGTCTAACTCAAACAATCAAGCGTAGGCTCAGATGCATTAAATAAGCAGTTACTTCTAATTGCAACACAAAAAAGTCAAAAAATTCGATAATTGTTCAGCTTCGCATCTGCAAACAGAAAACACTAAAAACCTCTCTATTTGACGCTCATTTTGGAAGACACACAAACCCGTCGCTCAGCAATGTGAGCACCGAACAAAACGTGTCTAAGCTATCCCATAAAAGTTATTGATAACTTTTAAGACCAGGACAATGTAAATTAAGCGCAGCTCATCTCGACAGGTAAGCGGACGATCCGGACAGAAGCTACATTGAAATTTAGACGAAGAACACCAACGCAACAAACGACGCAAGTGCCAGACAAATCAATGATACGCAGGGCGAATCACGTCTTGTCCGCATAGAAGCACAGAGCAGACCGACTCCAAGGACAAATGAATCGGTACAATTGATGCTCGCCGAAAAAATACCAGCACACAAGTGGTCCAGAAAAGATCTTGAATGATTATATGAGGTGTTGGAGCCTGGCTTAACAGTTTAAAAGACGATGACTACACCTTTATAATTAAGAAATCAGGCAAAATAAAGGTGAAATTAGAAAATGCAACATAGCATAATTGGGCACCAAGGCCGAAAGGACACTCTTCTGGAGATATAAGTCAAACGACCAGGCTGACAAAAGAAAGGATTCTAAAAAAGGGATCAGAATTACGCAGAAAAATAGAAGGAAAAGACAAGAAGATAGGCCGCTGCATCCAACAAGACCACACTAGTGAAATTTCGACAGCGAAATCAAATGTATTACGCCCTCTACTCTAACGCATGCCGGCGAAGTTGCTCCCTCCTCCATCACCCTTGTCAACGAAAAACCATAGGCTCCAGATAATCCAATCGCAATCGTCCCGGTAGAGCTGAGATGCAGTAAACGTTCAAGACTAAAGCCTGAGTTAGACTACTCAACAGTCTAATGCCCTCCTTAAATAGCAGTTGCAACCAAATTGCGTGTAAATAAACAACAATGCGCCCCCATTGCACAGTGCAGTACATCTGCATTTGAGCCAAATGCTACGCGATCAACAGTTGTTGAAATTCATCACTCGCAGAATAAAATGCGCTCAACTAATATCAATACGACATCGGTGTAATCACGCCACAAATAGCTTCCGTGGTGGAAACCTACAGTTCTCCAAACAAAAGCGCAAGAACACTCACCGCCCTGGAAGCGGAAACGCAACCCGATTCAAACAATCTCTGGAAACTTAAAATTCGCAAAACAGTTTAAGCACATATAGAATAAGTAGCTAACCAGCACATACTTTATCTATTTTTTTCACAAATCCATATTTATAGACAAAAATTCAACAAAGCTTTTCTTTATTGTATGAGTGATATTTGGTACAAAGGTACCAACGTAATCATTATTTCGAATCTTCCCTTTGCTATTTTATCGTTTCCATTTGTAATTTCCATTTATAGCTGTATTTCAAGTTTCCATCTTTTCATAGTTTGTTTATATCTGTGATGCTCCTCCTTATAACGTGTTCATCTCCTATACCTTCCATATATATGACTGTTCATTATAAGTAAGGTTCATTCCGTAATGTAAAAATTATGGAAGTCTTCATGCCATTCAAGTCTGTTGCCTAACCTCAATTTGCTGCAAAGTTATTCAGACAAGTCAGAATGCTAATTGTAAACAGTTGTAATTCATCATTCTGTATAATGTTTTTTCATTGCCAAGCCAAAACAACATTCTATTAAATTAGCCCAATCACCCCGTGGTTAGCAAGTTATCTAAAAACAGCAATAAGCCTGTTTCGGTCCGCATTTTAGCCCTTCATTCTCTATCAGTTGATTCGCGCCGCGAATGAATAGATTTTACCCTCGTACAGTAATCGTGTACGACACAATCGTATCATAAAACTCAGTTAAAAACATGAATGGGATTCTCGGATTAAACCAGTATTCACGAAATACTGATAACTACCTGGACTTGAGTCTCAGAACATTTCAGCACGGAACCAGCACATTTTAAGATTAAGAAAATAATTCAGAGCTAAAAAAATGCATCTCCAGAATATTTTAAGTTTTTCTACGTGCAATTTTTATTCATTATGATTATATTGAGGTCTTTGAGTTCGCCAAAATAGGAATAGTCTGGAAATTACTCATACCCCAAAAAGGTTGAGCAGGACAATGTCATTCTATTGTTGTTTTTAACTGGTAATTACTATGGTAGTACACTCACTCTTTTTACTTGAGCTAGTTTGTTTGCAATTATGAAAAGCCCATTTAGATTAGTGTTTAAAACCTGCTACGCAAAAAAAATGTTACAAGTACCCACATGGACGTTCGAAGCGGACATGAAGCAAACTTTGTTAAGCTGAACATAATAATTTTCTTGCATTAAATTTTACTCAGAAATGAAGACTAGCCAGTGTAAATTGGGACATGAACAGAGTACTGACCATACTAAAAAACAGAATGTCTCTGGACTTGTTCTGGGCTGATATGCTCTTCTACCAACCTACGGGTATGCAGCTAGTGTTCATTTGCAGGGCGCAGTCAGCATACATAAATTCGCAGCAAAGTGTGCTTTGTATCGCATTGTTTTTGGGAAAAATCTACACTCGAACCACCCCTAATGCAATGACAAATTAATTTTGTCGCTGTAAAGATAGGTTTTCTTGACTTAGTTCTTTTAAAAAAAAACTAGCCAAAATATTTAGCTACACTTTTTGTATTTTGTTTTAAAAAGATTTAAAAGGTGAAAAAAAATCAATTTCGACAGTAAAAACAATATGGTGAGTTCAGAAAAAATCAGGTTTCCATGCAATGTACTACATCTGAAAAAAACAAAGCATTGCAGCAGAACAAATCTACTTCGTGACAAAAAAGTGCTTTATTCAAAAACTCAGATTTCTTTATTCGGTTGTGAAGAATTAGTACAAAATAAAAGTTTTTGTTTTTTTTAGATTGTTGTACTATGTGTAATTGTATAACTGTGCTTCATCAGAAGTTTTTTCATCAGAACTAATAAATCTTCTCTATTTATTTAAGCTTGGGGGAGTGCAGCTCAGAGCAGCTAACAGAGGAACACCAAAAGCTAAGCTGGGAAAAAGAGACAAAGTATCTAATAGAAAGTGTGAAAAAAAATTATTAGACCAGCATAACGACAACTACGACAATTCCTTATCTCCTAAAAGCAAGCAGGAGACAAGCTGGACAAGAAGATATCTCTGGCCCAAAAACACTTTATTTGGCGCAACGCTCACTATCTTTTCTTGCGATCGAGAGGACACAGTGTTCAGGGTTGCCTTACTGACGACTCTCGCTTACATCACCTGTAAATCACAAAATTCAAAAACAATTTTTATCTACGAAAAACCCCAATCAAACTCTTTGCCTCTGTAGCAGACAGAAATCTGTTCCGTGAATTAAAGAAAGGGGTCAATCACAGACTGGACTCAGAATTTGTGTTAAGGGAAAGATCACTAATACTCAATACATTGGATCCGGTATATTTTTTTAATTACATTGAAGTTGCTATTGCAGTTCTACTTAAGCGTTTTCAATGTAAGTCGGATCAACCGGTGACAGATACACTGAGCTAGGTAAGAAGCAAGTATCAAACTCAAATACCACTCAGTTTGAAAAAGGGGATATTTTCTGCTAGCGCCCCCAGCCTTATATAGCCGTTAAATTTGCACCCCCCAAAATCTAAGTTTTCGCGAATTGTGAGAGCGATATTTGCATCTCATTGAAACAAGAGTGTCTAGGTAGATTGAAGGCACTTTTAGTATAGTTTCCTTAAGAAGTTTTAAAAAATCAAGCCCTCATTGTAGCCGATAACACCAAAAATGATCTAATACAGAAATTTTTATTGATGCTCACGTTATATGCAACAAATTTTGGTTGAATACGTAATATTTTCAAACCATAGCTGTGCTAGCTTTTAGTAAATGCATATTGCTCATATATGTTCACGTATAAGATTACTTAGCTTTAACAATATGTTTAGACATTTATAAATGGGAGGTGCCTAACTAAGCGGGGGGGGGGCGCTAGCTGAAAAAATCCGAAAAAGGTGTTTTTTGGGTCTTCCATAGGATTGAAAAAAAAACAATTTATACAAATTTTGGCTAATGTTGGCCCAACAAGCAATTGTTCCTTGTACCAAATTCATAAGTTTTTTGAAAGTGCCTAACTAAAAATTTAATCACTTTTGTAAAATTTCTTTGCTAAATTGTTTTTGAAGGATTTGGAGTAAAAAAATCTACTACCAAAAACTTTAACAAGATTTTGGATCCTCTTCTTCTTTTTTTGCTGATGATGAAAACCGGTTCAAATTTGAATTTTGTGCCCAAAAACTTAGATCATTTGGAGAAAATTAGCAACCAGGTTTTTCAATTTTTTGTGTAAACTTTCTGTTTTAGCTCCCATCCCAACTCAAATGTTTTTTTTTGTTCAGTCAATTTTTGCCGATCGATATGTTCATCATAAAGAGTTATGTCTAGTACCATTCAAAAGCTCATCCAGCGTAAAAGATAGAATTAAAAAGATTTGCTTTTTTCAGGGGAGATATTGAGGTACAAAATTTTGAGAACAACAGACCAATATCCGTTGTTTGTGTTCACTTTTTTTCTTAATTTTATCCCAAAATTTTGTTTATTTTTATAGTCACCTTTGTTTATATTTGCCGAAAGCATAGACATGAAAACTGTTAAAAAACGTTTTCAGCTTCAAAAGAGGGCCAATTCTGTTTCAGTTTGCCATAAGGGTCTCCTTGAATAAAAATTTTGCCCGTTTTCCGCTAAATTAACTCAATATGAGTCCAAAATGCATCATTTATTTTTCATATACTGGAGTGTTTCATTTGCCTAACGATCTATTTCAGACATATTTGGAACAATTTTTAGATTAGTGGGACGCGCAGCTATATCAGGGCGGTTTTTGTTTTCTTTGTGATATCTTATAATAAATAATTGTACTGATATTTTGGGGTGATATCTTTTTTTTTCGAAATAAATTTGCCTCTTTGCAAATTTTTTTTGTTTTCTTAAATTAATTACTTAGTAAAATTAGTTCATACAGAGATTAATTTTAAGTTTTTTAGTTATTGAGTAAAAGCTCATGTGTATAAAGGCTTCGACAAAGCGTGTTTAAAAGCTTGAAAATAATGCTTTTGTTTGCTTGTACTTTTCGTTTCTTTTGCAGACTCATCATGACTTGGTCTCACTCATAAAAAAATCCAAGTACCTTCCTTATTTGGTACAAATAAAACGATAACGTGTTTCAATTAAAATCTAATGGTTGTTTTTGTTTTGTATTTATTTTTTTGAGAAAATATCAGTGAATTTTTGAATCGCATACTACTGTCGACCTGTAGCTTAGTCTGAGTAAAAACGGCCAAATTTGAAACAGCATTTGAAACAGAACTAATTTTCTATAACGGTTTTATTTTTAACTAATGGTTCTTGGCTTTGATACCACGGTTTTTGCATGTTCCTCAAATTTTGAGGTTCAATTTTGTTTACTGGTAAAACTATCAGATTAAAGACAGGTCAAACTGTTGTCTAAAAAATGCGCAACGCAATATTTGAGTGTTCTTGTTGAATATTTTATGATAGCGACACTGTTCTCGTGCTAAATTTTTTGGAATCGTTTTTTTCTCAGTTCTTGTTGTTTTTTGTTGGTCGTTTAAAAAAGTCTAGATCTTGAACGATCTCAATGGCTTCATTTGGATAAATAATCGAACCAGTTCCCTAATTTCACCTCTTTACTATTGGTTTTAATGACTTCCAGATAAAATACTTTTCAAAATAAAATAAAAGGATATTTGAACCTATGTTTTGTTGTTTCGACATGGTCTAACTTAAATTCATTATCGATCGGCAACACAAAACGTTTGCTGAAGCAGACATTAATTTTCGCTTTTTTTTCGTTTAGCTGATATTTATAGGGCTTTGAAATTTTGTTCATTATATCTTGTTTTTTTTGTCTTTTCAACGTAGACCCTTTACAAAAAAGACCGATTTATGATTAAAGGAGATCCTAACTAAATTACCTTCATTTGATAATATATCTCAATTGTTTTTAATATATCATACTTTTGTAAAACAGACCGTAGTTTCATTCCAGCGAGCCAAAGAGTGCATTTTATATACACGTTTTTCAGCTTTGTTTAGTGTTGTGTTTTCTAGTGCCATTTTGATTTTGTTACTCCGTTTTCCTTCAAATATACACGTATGGATTTGAGTGTAATCAATTTCTTTTTTTTTTTCAATTTTATGTTTATCAAGTCTCTTAGGGTCATCATTCGCAGGTTTCATCAGTCCTCTAATGCGGTTTTACTTTCTTTTCAATGTTTGCTGAACAATATGAGACTCTTTGAAAGTTTTCTATCTCTTCCTCATTGTTCCGACCCCCACTTTAGTGGGGAGGGAGTAACTATATACTCAACTGGGTTATTTTTTGTTCCGTCAAATTTGGCCGATCGATATATTCATCGTAGAGAATTGTGAGTGGTGTCATTAAAAAGCCCGTCCAGCGTAGAATACGGAATAAAAAAGATTTTTTCGATTACCGTTTTTTACATGGAGTTATCGAGGTTTTTGTGAACCTTCGACTGTTTTTGTTCACATTTTCAGTAATTTTTTCTAAAATTTGGCACAATTTCGCTAATATAATTCAAAAATTTTTAACGACAAAGTGTTGTTGTTACCGTTAGAGATAGAAGAGCGTTGCTGAATTACTTGATTGAAGTTTTTTTTGGCTAAAACTTTTGATAAAATTTTCAAAATTCAAACTTTTTTCATCAAAATTGGCTCAAAATATACTTTTTTTTTGGTCCACTTTGTTAAAGTTTGCCAGACTTAGTGACCTACAAATCTTAACACAGACTTCCTAATCTCAGTGAGAGCACTAGTTGCAATTAGGCGCCGTTTGAAAGTCTTCTGGAGTTAAAACTTTGCCGTTTTCTGCAGACTTAACTCGACAATTATACAAAATGCATCGTTGTTTTTTTTAATATTTGAAGAATTCCACTCAACCATTGGTCTAATTCGCGGAAAACTTGGAACACTTGGTATATTTTTTGGGCGCGCGACAAAACCAGGGAGAGGTTTGATATTATCATGGATTCTTAGAATCAGAGACTTTTTGGTTTTTATATTTATCCTGCCTTTTTTCAAAATATTTTGCTATGTTTTTTTAATGCTGATTACTGACAATATTTTTTATTCACGGCTGCGTTAATGAGAGCTCCAATTTACGTAAATTTGAGGCCGAATGTAGATACAGTTTGTTTTCAGAGACTCAAAGGTTTTTATGGCTTTGAGGAAGAGTTTTAGTAAAATTTAACTGAATTCTTGTCTTTTGCCTTCAAATTTTATTCTTTTGGTAGTCTGATTTTTAAGTTTAACCACTCAAAGATCTGAATTTCTTCCTCAAGAGGTGAAAGTGAACCTTTTTTATTCATTCGGTTGTTACCTAATGTCTCTTATGTTATTGATTGTCCTTGCTTTACGGAAATTTCTGTGATTTTTTGAACTTGTCAATTTTTTATATTATTTTAGTCAACATTTTGCTTATTCTCAGTAAATACAGGTCAACCTTTCCTCCTGGTAGAATACAAATTAACTTTGTGGCGAATGGTTTGAACAGAAGGTTCTTTTGCTTTTGATACTACCAGTTTTTATATAAAGTTTTCTGATTTTTGTGCATAATTGCACATTTTTGCTGTTGTTTTTGTTTCTTCTGTAAAATGTCACATTATTTGATAATCTAACTGAAAAAAGTTTTAAAGAATTTGAAACTGAACATATATTTTGTTTTCATAACATATTGTTTGAAGGGTTGCGACACCGTTCTCTTGCAGAAATTGGTAGAGTTTTTTTATTTTTGCCCTTTATTTGTTGTTAATTTTTGTTGTCATATGCCAAATATTGTGTATTTAAAGGTCTCAGTGACCCGATATAGACAAAAAATGAACTTAATAGCTTATATCGGTAAATAGCTTATGGTTGTTTTGACTTTCGAATTAAATTTCCGTAAAAAATTAATAGTATTCTTCAACTTATCCTTTTTTTCTGGTTTGCGTTTTTTTCGTATTTTACTATGCTGTATCATTTTCGTAAATTAGCCTCATTATTTAGAGCTTTCTTTAAATTTCTCTTCAATCACACAATAATTTTTCTGTTGTCTAATCGTTTTAAATGATGTCTTCAGGGCTTAGACAATTTGTTTCAGAAGAATTTTGTGAAGTTTTGATACTTTTCAGGTTTTGTGTTTTTTTGTGGTCATTTTGTGATAGTCGTTTTACAAAAAGACGTTATGATGATCAAAGGAGACGCAAATAAAGATGTTATATTCTCGCGGTTATTATCTCATAAATTTAATGACTTCAAAGTTGTGGTTTCGAAAAATTGTTTGTGGAAATTATTAGTTCAGCTTGTATTTAATGTTTTTTTTTATATTCTTATGATTTAGCCTAATTAAAAACAATTGCAATCAGTTTTCCGAGTAATTGCGAGACAAATTGTTGACTCTTTTAGTCGAATTTTTTTTTGTTGGCTATGAATTTTGAAAATATTTGTTTTTAATAAAAAAAAGAGATAGATTTTTGAGATCTGCCAATTTTATTTCTGTTAAATTGTAGCTAAGCATTTTCATATGCAATTCAAATTAATCATCTATTGAAATACATTTTGCGCTTCATAACGGTTTTATTTTCCTCAAATGGTCTTTCTTCTTGGAACAACCAGTTTTTATAAAACCGATTTTCGTGATTTTTGCATATTTGCCCCTTTTTTGTAGGTTTTTGTTTTATTTTCACAGTATCGCAATAATGGGCGTCATCTGATTTACAAATGTTGTCACCTGCAGAAAATGGAACCGAAGATTTGTATTGTTTTTAGTGATCAGCTTAATATTTAAATGATTGGCGGGATATCGTTTTCGTGCATAATTTTGTGTGCAATTTTTTCGTTTTTGCCTGTGTTTGTCGTTCTTTTTGTAGTCGAATGACATATCCTGGATAATGAAAGGCCTCAGACGCTCGCTATTGAAGTATAAAAGATCTCTCAATGATTTCATTTGATGCCTATCGTTTCTAATCAGTTCGAATGTAATTCTTTTTTAAAAAAAGCAACGTTTTAATAAATGCATTGAGGAAAAGTCCCTTATTTTTTTTCCCAAAAAAGTACCGGTTAATCTTCTTAGTATAAATTTTATCTGATGCCATTTTGATTTGGTTATTAGTGGTTTTCAAAAAAATGGACAAGGAGTTTTGGTCGTAATTAATATTTGTAACTAATTGATTTTTATTGCCGTCTTTTCTGGTAGTCATATTATGGTAGCCACAGGTCTCATAGGCCCTCTTGAGTACATTCTTTTATTCTTTTAGTAGTTTGTTGAACGATATGTTGATATGTTAATTTTTTATCACACTTGGTAGACAATTAAGTGAAAAATGTAGATGTGCGGTGTCGGAACTTAATGTGCGAACGCACATTACCGAGCCTCCTTGTTTGGTATACCATTAAGTCAAAAATGCAGATGAGCGGGGTCGGAAAATTATTTGCGAACGCATCACCGAGCCTCCTGGTTATTTTTTTAAACTATTTTATATATATGAAGACTTAAATGAACTATATGTTCCATTTAACAATTTAACAATTGTCGTAAATATAATGAACACTTAATTATTGAATTCTTAAGCGTGGAGGTCTTTGAACTAACTTAACGAATTATTACATATACTTGCACTAACTTACATATAGTCAATCTGTTTTACTGTTTTTAACTCTCAAGGAGAAAAACATCGTTTCTTGTGGTTTGTGCTATATTAAAAAATTTATACTTTTTACCAACAATGAATAATTTGTGTTTATTGAAGTTCTGACCATAAAAAGGTTTCTTCTATTTTAACTTTTACGGATATGTAAAAATGCGACTTTTCGGCGAAAATGTATTCGGCAAAAAATTACTTCTGCTGATTTCCTCCTTAGTAACTGTTGCTTCAACATTACACCGCGCGTTCGTCTATAATATACCCGTGGTTAGTCAAGTATCCACTCAAAACAAATACCAGCTGACAAAACCATTTGTTTCTTCAAATTTTGTCAATAATACCAAAAATGATTCGGCACGTACCACTCTAGACTGTGACGTCAACATCTCTCTTCCCGTTTTTGATCACAGCCACTCGGAAAAATTCCAAGTGTTCTTTCTGGAAACTTCTGGAAGACCGTATCTCATGGGCAGACAGGCCTGTTCGATTGAATCAACTGCGATTAAATCTGGTTTAATATCGAAGGTCATTTTGAGAAGTTTGTATTTAGATTTGTCTAAAAGTATGAGTTTGTGTCATTTATACCATAGTTATAAAAATGTGCAGTTCTATACTATTAATTATGAAGAATTATTCAGGTAGT
This sequence comes from Convolutriloba macropyga, assembly GCF_964194025.1. NCBI lineage: Eukaryota > Metazoa > Xenacoelomorpha > Acoela > Convolutidae > Convolutriloba > Convolutriloba macropyga. The sequence goes on from NC_134478.1 coordinate 51,425,239, forward strand.
CAATTTCTTTCTTTGACGCTAAGTCTAAGAAAGAGGCTCGGTAATGTGTGTTCGCACATAACGTTCCAACCCTGCTCCTCCACATTTTTGGCATAATTGTCTACCAAATGAGCAGAAAGAAAACCCTAAAAATTCAAGTATTTTTCAAAAAAAAAATGTGTATGAGCAAAAAATATCACCTCCAACCTCCAACGTTAATAATTCAGTCGAGTAAAAAATGCCGCATTAGATTGATGAGATTTGCCATTATTCAGAAAACGAGGCATGACGAACAACAAAATCAAACAACAACAACAACAACAACAAACATTAACTACATCCAAAAATTTAAGTCCAGTTTAAAAAAAACCTAATAGCAGAGATAACAGGGTCAAGATAGCGCCAGATATAACTGAAACTGAGCAAAAAACTTTTAGTTACTAGTAAATATATGGGACGAGTCCATAATAAGGCTCGGTTACAATTAAACAAAAATAGCAAAGTTAGTAGGTTCGCTTTTATTTTAAAAAACAATTGATTTCGAATTAATGAAAACCATTAGATGTTAACTGAAGTAATCAAAATGTTTTTTTTTCACCATTTTTTATTTAGGAAGGCAATCAAACTTGTTTTTATTCAATTTTTTTGGTTAAAAAAGAATAAAAAATAAAAACAAACAAAAAATCAATTGAAACTTATGAGAAAACGCTGTCCAAGACTGAAAGCCATATTCTTTCCCTCAGAATCTGTTGGGTTGCGCCTTCTTCGAATGCCAATAAAGTAGTACGTGAACTATCATCATGGAGACAAGGTAAAAAATGACAAAAAAGAGAAAAAGGGAAAAAGGGATAAAATTAGGAGATAATTTTGTGTTTTTTGAAAACAATTACTTTCAAAGTCATGAAAACCATCAGCTGCAAAATGAAATAATTACATAGGTCAGTTTATTCATTCAAGGGAAGCCCTTGAGACCTGTAATTATTCAGAATAATTTTAGGTTTGCAAAATAGCGTCAAATATAGACAGAAGTAAAATGTTAATTTACAATTTTTTTGAGAGAAACCCGTTTCGAAGCCAATATAGTCATAACAAATTCTTTACAAAAATTAAAATTTGAACGTTTGTGCTTTCTGGTAACAATAGTAATGTCAAATGTGATCTGTAATTAACGACACTTGGTAAAAAAAACAATGAAAAACTCAACAAAAATGCACGGTTAAAAATTGTTTTTTTTTAAACAATTGTTTTCAAAGTCATGAAAGCTATCAGTTATCTACTAAAATCAGAAAATTGGCTCATCTCAACCTCCATAGAAAGCGATTGAAACCTGTAATACTCCGGGAAATTTCATGCGACTGAACGAAAAATCAAAACGACAATTAAAGGCAAAAGTAAAAAAAAAATCACTTTAATTCTTCGAGAAAGCGGCGTCGAAGCCGTTAAAACTATAATCTGTACATTGAAAGAAATTAATTTGTTCAACTTTGATTTATTTTGAACGTCAGTAATGTGTTATGTGAATTGTCTATAATCTGTTTTGTGAAAAAACGAGGAAAACTTGAAAAATGAGAAAATGCGCAAAAGCCAAAAATTTATGTGAAATCTGGTAGTATCAAAGACAGAAAACCAAAACTTAACATGCTAGAACGAAATAAAGAATAAATTTTAATTCAGTAGAGAGAGGAAGCATTCTTGCATTGCTGAAGCTAAGCTACGGGTTGACCAAATAGAGAGACAAATAATGGCAAAGTTCAACAAAAAACATTGTTTACTTAAAAATCAAATAATTTCAAAAGTCAAAACGAACACAAACTTTCGAGCAAAATACTAGATGCATTAATTTGGAACCGCTTCGGATGTCAATTGGACCTATCAATAGTGAGCAATGTTTTGAATAGTTCTGTTCTTAGATTAACAAAGAAAAGATCGATTTTTTTGAAAAAAAGACAGGTTGACTACAATCCGAATTACTATTGGACTTTAACAGTCCAAATGTGGACCAAAACTAGCCTTGCTATTGCTGTTTGTCTGTTTGTCCAAAACTTTAGTTCCAGCGGGCTCTCAGTGGAAATCGAAGTAGGACAAGCCCCCTTTGGATTTTACGAAGATTGTGTTAGCGGTTTTTGGGCGTGTTTCCCGAAAATTTAATCAAAATGGACCAAAGAAGCTTATTTTGATGAAAAAAATGAGTTTTAAAAAACTTAGCCAAAGTTTTCGCCCAAAAAATTAAATCAAAGCAGTCAAAAACATTTTTGGTCTTTAGAAATCAAATCAACAACACTATTGTTAACAGTTTTAACATTTTTTTAGCAGCATTGACTGAACTTTGGGCAAAATTTCCCGAAAATTTAATTAAAAATAACGCAAATCAGTTGCAGTATTCACAATTGTTTAAACTTCGATAAGTCGCTCTAGAAAACGAAATTCGAAAAATCTATTCTCATCCATATTCTACTCTGGACGGGATTTTAACGATAACACTCACAACTCTCTACAATGAATATATCGATTATTGAAAATTGACTGAACAAAAAGAAAAAACCCATTTGAGTATATCTTTCCTCCCCCTAAGGAAGAGGGGTCGGAACAATAATCATTTAACATTTGAGCGCGTAAACCTTTCTTAGATCTTTTAATTAATTTTTTGAATCCTAAAGCTCATTTCTGCTTTTTATTTTAAACTGGTTCACATTTGCTTGACATTACAATTTTTGCCAGCTCAAAATTTTTATCTCACAAATTTTCAGTTAGCAAGCAAAAGTGGCTACCTTAGTAGAGAGAGTACTCGAAATCTAGCAACATCCTTGTCGGAACATTTATTTGTTAATTACAATTGTGAAATTTGTCTTAAAAGCTCTAAAAATTTTTCAGAGTATTTTTCTGGGATTAAAGCAAGAGGGGGAAAATTGGAATGCTGTAAGTCTCTCTATTGGTATGTTGTATGGTCTCTGCGGAGGTTATGAAAGAATTCAAAAAAAGATGTCAGAACTTTTTTAAGAGTCTTTATTCAAACATTACAAGGATCTTTCATCATTTTTCAAGGTTTGAATGGACTTGTTTGACTATTGTATGATATGAATCATCTTGAAAGAAAGTTCTCGTTGTGAACCATCTTTTAAGAATCTTGTAAGTTTGAATCTTCAAGAAAGTTTTAAAGTTATGAATCATCTTGTAAGATTCGTGTGGGAAGACTAAGGGAAACTCAAAGAAAGAAATTGAAAATCAGAAATACACCAGCTGAAAATATCACTCAAAAGTTAAATAAAGTTGTGGATTTCGGGATCACACATTATAGTGACATTGGAAGACTTGCTCTTGTTTACAAATATGGAGGATATTATTTGGATCTGGACATTATTGTGACAAAAAACTTAAGAGTATTCACCAACTTTTTTGTCATCGAGAGTGGAAAAGCCAAGTGAGTATCCATCTTTAAGTGTAATCAGTAGTTCCAGATTTTTCTAAGCCAGACTCTCGCCTATTACAATCCAAGAATTGTATTAGTGCTCTGTCTTTTTTGCAATTCAAAGAATTTGAATTGTATTGGGGAGCTGTCTTTTTCTGATTTTTGAAGTCAAATTGGCGTGATGATTTTGTTCACGCCAAAACAGCAAGTGAAGCGAAAAAGCGAGTGATTTTGGGGCGTGAAATCTTTTTGCTCTAACTTTAAAGTAGTGTTGGAAACGGTGTTTGAACAAAATTCGCTTTCTCGCTAGTGTTTTTTGTACACATGTGGGATTTTGACTTTAATTTTCCTGTTTTTTTTTAGATTTTTTAAGCGCATTTTGTTCAAAATGATTTTTGCAATCCATTCCCGGGTCGAGGCCGAATGGTTAACTTGTAAGAATTTTCAAGTTTCTTGCAAGTTCTTACAAAGCGATGCATCGCCTTGCAAGTTTCTCTTCCAAAAACTTGAAAGTTCTTGCAAGTTAACCGTTCGACTTACAAGTTCTTACAAGTTAACCATTCGACTTACAAGTTACCTACAAGTTAACCATTCGCACAAACACACGCACACCACACACACACCACGCACACGCACACACACACACACACACACACACACACACACACACATACACACTTGCACACACGCACGCACGCACACACACACACACACTTGCACAAACACACGCACACACACACACGCTAAACCGTAAAAAAACCGTAAAGACATGAATGTAAACGGATGTTTGGAAAATATAGAATCTGGAAAAGTGTGAATTTGGTGTCAATATTTTGAGAAACTTTTAAAAAAAGCAGTCGCGAATAAGCTAATTGAGATCTACTGTTTTTTAATGCAATTGCAAAAGGATCTCTCTTGAATTGATAAAAATTCAAAAAGTAATCATTTTGTCTACTTAGGTCGAATTGTATTATGTTATCCTAACAGAGCAGCGAACTCCTATGAGCTTTCTACGGTAAATGACTGAATGTTAAATTGAATTAACCAATAAGAGTTTTGCTTGACCGGAACAAACTTGCAAGAAACTTACAAGTTTGTCATTCAAATTGCAATTTCTTACAAGTTAAGCATTAGACTTACAATTTTGTACAAGTTAACTATTTGACCTGCAAGTTCTTACAAGTTAGCCATCTTTTGTAAGAAACTTGCAAAATCTTACAAGTTAACAATCTGTTGCAAGAAACATGCAAGTTCTTACAAGTTAACCATTCGGTCTCGACCACGGTTCATAGTGCAATTGAGGTTTAGTTTTTTTGTTTAGTCAATGAAAACTCGTTGAATTGTAGGTCAAGATTTATCCTGCTATGTTTTTTGTAAGATGTTTTCACAACTATTTCCATGACCTTGAGCTTTCAAAATGGTTTAAACATGTAAAAGCTCAGCGGGCATCAAGTTTCATTACAGGCAGTTTAGTAGTCCTGCATGTGCTTAGATCGGTAAAGCCACTGGTAAGGCTGTAACTCAAGGTTAAAAGGTCATTTTTAGGAGATTTTGAGCCCCAACTGTTGCAAATTTTTGCGTTTTTTCAATTCATTTTTCGACGTTTTTCGGAAGATTCTTAAATTGAGGTTTCTATAAAGTGGATAAAGATCTTTTGCGAGACATAATTTTCTGAGGGACCATTTTGTGAGTTATTTGTTTTGGTACTCGCAAACTTATACTAGTTTTTACAAATATTTTCTCGTTTTTTGATAATTTTTTCGAGTTTTTTTCCAGCTCCAGGAGCCAAGAATTTTTTTCTATTTTCTATTTCATTATAAGTTACTATATAGTTTCTAGCGGTCCTTGAATGGTTTTTAAAGAAGTGCAGCATTTTTTGATAAAATTTTGCAACTTTCTCAAATTATTTGACATTAATTATTATTATTTGAGTTTTTCTAGCCCTAGAGGCAAAAAGAAACTCTCGATTTTGATTTAAAAAATAATGAAAGATTTTTTATTGCAGTTGAATGATTTTCACTATTTAATATAACAAACTTTAGCAATTTCGTACATCTGGCGATTTTTGTAAAGTTTTACTTAAATGTTTGATATCTTTTGTGTTTTTCCAGCCCAGGGGCTAAGGAACTTCCTCCAGGTTTTGATAAAAGGTTTTGCATAGTTTTTAAGGGTAATGGAAAGGTTTTTATCATTTTAAAGCCACAACTTTTCGCACTTTTTTGATATAATTTGCAGATTTTTTCAAGGGCCAGGGAACTTCATTTAGCTTTTGAAAGTAGGTTTGTGCAAAGTCAATGGAATGGTTTTAACAATTTTTTACTACGCATTTTTTTCACATGTTGTGACAAAAATTGACAATTTTTTTCAGTTGCTCTGCAAACAATCATTTTTCGGCTTTATCATTCTTTAAGGCCAGTGATTTTTTTCCTGCGCTTTAACTTGGGTTAGAGGATATTTTCTGAAGACAATGAAAGTATCTGATGATATTAATTTTACAAACTTTAGAAAGTTAAATTAAAATTTTTGTTATGGTTTGAGTTTATCAATCTCCATGGGCCACATTTTAAGGCTTCCACATAGATTAATGGATACTTTTAAGTCGATTAAAATTTAACTTCAGTGTAAAAACTTTCTGAGTTATAGCAATGACTATATTTTTGTTTAGTTTGTTTGATTGTTTTAGTTTCTCCAAATTTGAGACTGTTAGTTTTCATGGCTGCCAGTGCTAATGGATACGCTGGCCAGATGCAGTTTTTTAAAGTCTTTCATTTAGTTTTTTGAATTGTATTTCAGGACTTGTCCTGCTATGTTTTTTTTCAAAGAAAATATTTATGCTCAGATTTAATCCCATAGAGTTCATTTATGGCCAGACTACGGCTCATGCGAGTTCATATTCGAGTTAATATTACCTTTCTTGTTAGATATCTCTTATGGAAATAACCTGGCTCTCTCAAGCTGTTGGTGACCAGACTTTACTTCTTTCAATTTTGACCATGAACAATGGGTAGATTTACAGATATTGAGAAAATGGCTATTTATAGCCGAACAAAGTCTTAAATCTGGTTTAATGTACAAAGTCCTTTTGACAAGTTTGTATTTAGATTTGTCCAAAAGTATGATTTTGTGTCATTTTTACCATAGTTATAAAGATGTGCACTATTGATTAATTGAAGTGTGCACTATTAATTAATTCTACACTATTTGGTATGAGGAATTGTTCCAGTCGCCATTTTTGTCAGACTGACAGGTTTTGAAGTTTTAAAGCAATTTTGATACAACCAATAATTTTTTACCGGATAGTCAAACTGTTTGGTTAAAAATTGGAAACAAACTATCAAATATGAGTTCAAAAAATCTGAAGACAAAAAATGTATTATTTACTAGGACATTTTACGTTCAAATGCAGCGTTCTTTGACGTTTTTCATTGCTTTTAGCTGAAAAACAGACGAAGTCAACGAACAAATTTTAAAGTTTTGGCTAATTTTGTAGGATTTCAGGACCTAGTTATGACAATTTTTTTGCATTGGATGTTTTAGAATTGTCAAGTCTTGTGAAATTTAGGCTTTCCAAGGTTTAGACCTAAAAATGCAAATTGTCTTGGAAAAGAAATGCTCGACACTGAAAAATGTAAAAAGAGCCGTGGTCTTAGTTTGAGATCAGTTCTGACATGGACTGGCAATTCAAAATTGCCCAGTATAGAGATTGACTTGACGTGTGGTTTGGGGTTATAAACTTCTAAAATTTTATGCTTTTATGGCGAATCACTGCTTCTACAGCCTCGAAAGAAT
>NC_134478.1:51432612-51558571 GCF_964194025.1 Convolutriloba macropyga
TCTATATTTTGGTACATCTTTTGTTGTAACGTCACCCCACACACACACACACACACACACCACACACACACACACACACACACACACACACCACACACACACACACACACACACCACACACACACACACACACACACACACACACACACACCACACACACACACCACACACACACACACACACACACACCACACACACACACACACACACACACACACACACACACACACAACACACCACACACACACACACACACACCACACACACACACACACACACCACACACACCACACACACACACACACACACACACACACACACCACACACACACACACACACACACACACACACACCACACACACACACACACACACACACACACACACACACACACACACACACACACACACACACACACACACACACACACACCACACACACACACACACACACACACACACACACACACACACACACACACACACACACACACACACACACACACACACACACACACACACACACACACACACACACACACACACACACACACACACACACACACACACACACACACACACACACACACACACACACACACACACACACAGACACACACACACACAGACACACACACACACACACACCACACACACACACACACACACAATATATATATATATATATATATATATATATATTCAGAGATCTTTAAGAATTTTTAAACTATTTCTTCAGCAACATTTTAAAATAATATAATGTGTTTCAGACCAGATAAAAATTGTGGCATTGCAAAAGGAACTCAGAGGGGACGTTGGTTAAGCAACGGTCAATTTCACTTTGACGCCGGTCACCAATACCCCTGGAAATTCATGGAGCATGTGAACCAATCTTATGGAGTGAACATATCCGATAGACACCAGGCGGGTCCCAAAGTTGCGTGGGAGGTGGCCAAAAATATGTACGGTTTGAAAAATCTCACAAACCAGGTTGTCGAGGCTGGAAAAGGTGATGCTCATGTTTCGATATGATGACCGCAGTATTACTAACCATGTTTTTTTTCACACCCCAGAACTTGACTATCTATATTTGATATACAAAAATTTTGTTGCTTTTATAGGATACAAAACTCGTAGTAGCTCCCAGTTTGGGGCGTGAACGCTAAGAAATGCCAAAAAAAGAATTGCGGAGAATGGTTGTCAAAATCGCGGTTTTTAGCGCTCAACACTTATTCGATAAAAACAGCAAATTTTAGAAAGCACTAAAAACCGCAAATGTTCATGTCAACAAAAACCGCAGATTTTCGTAGCTTGCACCGCATTCATTGCTAAAAGATGCGGGCATTTTGTGATGAAAAAGAATTTTGTTTCGCTGCCTCGCACCGCAACTCTTTCATTGATTTTTATTTGTTCCTAGCATTAATTTTTACTCCTGATCAATAAAGTTGAGATAATTTTACCCTAGACCAAAAAAGGTGTCATAAGGTAAGCTTAGAATACGTAATGGTAGTTTCACGTTATCGACTACTGGAAATGGATACTGGATGAAATAAAAGATTGCATCACCGCAAAAAAGAAAGATTGAATCTGATGAACTATAACTGTAGTTTAGGGCCTTTTTGCAACAAGAGCGGTATACTCAGACACTATAAATGGCACATGAAGTATGTACCGCATTTCCCCCTGAGAAATTTTTTTCTACATATAACAAAGATAAATTTAAATTGCTAAAAGTTTAGTGTTGGCGCCACTTCAAATCAGCTACAAAAGCCATCAGACAGCAAGAAATAAATTTGGAAACTGAAAAAACTTAGATTCTGTCAAAACTCAAAAATGATCAAAACTGAAAATTTTTACAAGTTGGGACCGAAATTTTGTACACCCCCCCCCCCGATTTTTGGAAGGGAAACCCCGAGCGACCCGAGGTTACGGCACACGGTTAGGGTTACCTCTAAGCTACTCATGGACCCAATGAACTTTATTACATCAGACCCACAAGTGTGGCTAATACTTATATGGAGCAAAACAAGCATTTTTCGATATTTGGTTATTTATTGTTAAGTATCTTAGGTTGTTTTTTTGAAATATTTATGTGTTCGTTAAAGCTCAAATACCGTACATTTGAGGCATTTAGAGCCACGTAATAAACATCCATGCTTACGTCAATAAAAGTGAATATTGGAATAATTTGACATTTACTATGTGAACAATGACTTAAATGACATTCTCGATTAACCAATCAGAAACAAGTAGCGATGATGCTATGAATGATAAATATTTGATTGTTTACATTAACCGAAATCTTCGATTAGTGAAACCGAATTGTATTTAGAACCATTAGAAACTGTTACCAAAAGCAGTTGGCTCTCAGATTGACTAAAAGTTGATTCTTTAAATACTTCAGTGTTTTTCGCCAAGTTTTGCTAGATCTTAAGATATTGCGTGTTTTCAGTTAGTTGAGCTCACTTAACGAGAAGTTAGCAACATTACTAGCTACTGACTGAAGCCCTACAACTTTCAGCACGAGTTTGAACATAGATTATCACTAAGGATTCTCTTAACTTCAATCAACAAAATTAAAGTTACAGTCCTTTAATACGTCCGAGCGACTAATTGTTTCGACGAGATTGGTAGTCAATCGAAACTTGTGAAGAACCAGGCCCGCGTAAAACATGAGGACCAGGCTGTGCTTTATCGGTTCCGCTGAGACTCTTGAGCAGCAGCAACATTTGGTCCGCCGACCCGGACAAAAACACGAACAGCAGGGAATCATCGATTCAATTTGGTGAACCAGAAAGATACCTTTATGATGGCTGGACAGAACCCTGATAGAAATTGAAAAACGACTGACTACAAGATTTCAGGCCAACTCAAAAAAACTAGAAAATGAGCAAGCTGAATTGCTCGAAACGTTTGACGGACATTTAGCTGAAGTGAATCTCGCTTGGATCAGAAGAAATCAGTGTCCGCAGAAAGAGCAAATCAATATTTCTTCCAGACATAAGATAAACTTGAGGAAAACAGACAGCAACAGAGGAAACTCTTAAAGCCAAAGTACTTGGAAAGCTTCGACAGCAACACTGAACGAAAATTGGGCGAAAATAAGAAGACACTCGAATGGTTGGTTGAACAAATACCAGTACTTAGAAAAATTGAAGAATGTGGCAGCTGCGTTTTTAACCAACGGAAAACGGAAAAACACCTTGCGGCTCTACACAATGTTTGAAAGATGTGAATAGTTTTATAGAGAAGCAGCGAAATTGGAAGAGGAGTTGGGATCAGACAAATTAAACGTCTCCCGCAAGCAAGTATTGTGCAGTAAACTGGAACAGCTAGTAACGAAACTAGATTCAATTTACCCGGCAATTATACAAATCTTCAAGTCAGAATTTGCTACGGATGCGTTGACAAATTTAAGCAAGAATAAAAATTAATTTCAAGACATAAAAAAACAATATCAGCAAACCGCAGAGAAGGGAAATCAAACATCGTTAGTGTCATCCACATCGGCTGGTGATAAAGACCCAAATGAAACTGTAATTGAAACAAAAATTGAAGCAATAGAAAACCCAGAGAACGGCGAGGTCTCTTCCTGGCATTCTGCTACACAAGGAAGCAGAAAGGAAACCAGTGTTGCCAACTCACGATCATCGAGAAGGTGAAAGATAGACGAAATGGAGCTCCAAAACCTAAGAGCTAAGAAAAGAGCAGTGCAAAAACTGCAAGAGCGGCAGTTGGAAATAGAGCAGGAGCGCGAGGAAATAGAACTTCGTCGCCAGCAAGAAGAATTGCGTTTACAGCAGAAGCAACAACAACGAGAAGAAGAATTGCGTTTACAACAACAACAACAACAACAACAACAACAACAACAACAACAACGAGAACAAGAGTTACGTCTAATATTGCAACAACAAGAAGACAAGCTGCGTTTGCGACAACATGAAAGAGAGCTCGAAAACGAAAGAAAGAAAGCTGAAGCCGACGAAGAACAAAGGCGCTTGGAAATTGAATTGACAAAAGGAAGTTCAAGAGCATCTGGATCACAGGCAGACGACTTCGAAGGTTTTCGATCAAGACACAACCTAAAAAAAACTGCAGGCTGGCAAATTCAGTGGCCCAACAGTCTGACCATAGTAGACCAATATCTTAAAATGTTGTGATCAAACCTCTTGAGAATGTCACACAGGAAAAAGGTGACAAACGTTTTAGCGCCTGCCCGAATACTACACCGTTGTTCCAGCCGGGTGCAGGACTTTTCTCAACGCAACTGCAAGAATCGAGTAACCAGAAATCCGTAAATCAAGAAACCAGAAATCCGTAAATCAATTAGAGTAAGGGACCCGCCAGCGCCGTTGACAAAGACGACGTTTCAGGGGCAGGAAACGTCAGCAGTTCAAGACAGAAATAGGAGCCATAGTCACATTAACAATTCTCGAAACAGGTCTGCTGAGAGCAGAAACAGGAGCACTTTGAACCAAACCACTCTCCAAGTCATTTATTAACCAGTACTAAGCAGTGGTGCCAGTGGTTTGCCAAAACTAAAGCTGACTGAGTTTTCGGGAGATCCACTGGAGTGGCCAGAGTGATCGGGTCTTTTCGATGTTGTTATTCATCAAAAGCCAATCAGCGATACAGAAAATATGCAATACCTGAAGACCAGTCTAACGGGTCAAGGAAAAGCAGCAATATCGGAATTGGGATTCAGCTCACAATCATCCTATCATGCTTGGGATATACTTTGTGAGAAGTATGGCAGATCAGATGTCATAGTCCTCGCGCAGTTCAAGATAATACATACTCATCTTCCAGTTGGGCAAGATGATTCTACGAGCATCGTCAAATTTGCAAATGTGGTTACAAATGTGGTGAACACCTTGACTCAACTTGGATACCCATCCGACCTAGAATCAGAAGGAGGGCTAATTTCAACAACGAGAAACTTTCTCCGCAACTGAGAGAACAATGGTTGCAGTATATGCAAAATCGTCAACTACTGAGAGGCGATTTGATTATTTTTAAAGAGTGACTTGCCTCCACAGCAGTAATTCATGAGAACTTGTTAGCGCATACAAGCTAGTGGTTTGACAGAAATAGGTTTTAAAGCCGTGATAAACCGAAGACGAGTACATTTGCTTCAAACGCTGAAGAGTCCAGCGAACCAAAGAAACTCGAATGTCCCTTCAGAGATGGACAATACCCTAATTGGACTTGTGAAAAGTTCAAATCAATGAAAATAAATGAACGACGAGAGCATGTCCAGAAGTTCCGACTGTGTTTCATATGTTTGAGACCAGGTCACATGTCGAAGGACTGCAAAAGCAGGACATGCAGTGTGCCCAATTGTAGACGACGATACAACAAGTTTTAACACAGCGACTTCTCAAAAAAAGAGGCTACAACAGGTGCCTCAGATGCTACGACAGCAGTCGCAACAATGATCACACAAGGAGGACACACTGTAGTGCGTAAAAAACTGGTGAATGGAAACCACAGACAGAGCGTGCTGGCAATGTGTGATATGGAACCCTCAATCTCATTTGTGGACAAATGAATTGTATCTACACAGCAGCTGCATGGCCGAAAAGCGTCTTTGTCAGTAGCAGGAATCCACGGATCATAAGATGTCAAGACTGAAATAGTGCCGATAGCGGCTTCAGCGCACGAGAACTCTCGACCATTGACGACAGTGCAATTCTATATTCACCAGAAACTGAGATGAATAGATCGTACATCTACAGGCGTTGAAAGATCACTACCCACATCTGAAGAACTTGCCTAATCAAATCTACAATCTAACCAAAGTTCAAGTAATTCTTTGACAAGACACCAATGACATCCATCACCCAATAAAATTCAAAAAGTCAGACAACAAAACTGCACCGTTGGGAGTGAAATAAAAAAATAATGGGCCTTAAGTAGTCTTCTACCAGTGAAACAAGCAGCAACTCTTTCTACAACAGCAACCTCAGTATCAGAGGACAAGTTAGCAATTCAGTTGAGTAAATGGTGGGACATCGAATCCCATACCTCAAACTGTGATATCACCGGCCATTTGAAAGACGAACAGAGAGCAATCAAAACATTGGAGCAAACAAAAAAGATTCACCGGTGAAAGATACGAAATAGGACTCCTATGGCGAGAATAGGAAGTGAAGTTACCAAATAATTTCTACTCTGCTATGGGACAACTCAAGTCCTTAGAACGACGCCTACAAAAGGATGATACGTTAACAAAACGTTATCAGGAAACCATTGACACTGATGTCAAAGCTGGTTATGTCCGCAAAGTCCAACATGTTGAACTGAACGAAACCAGAGACAGGCTTCAATGGTACTTGCCACAGCATCCTGTCATCAACCGTCACAAACCCTAGAAAGTCAGAAGTGTGTGCAACGCAGCAGTAAACTACTAAAGTGTAGAACTCAATTATAAACTTCTATCTGGACAAGACCTGTTGCAGAGTCTGATCGGAATTGTTTTTCGCTTCCGAAAACACCAAATAGCAGTTTCAGCCGACATAGAAGCGATGTTTCTTCAATTTGCTGTTCCATGCGATGACAGCCGATGCTTACGATCTCTCTGTCGAGAAGATCCAGAGTAGAAGTTAGAAGTCTACGAGTATACACGACAATTTTTTGGGGCGAAGAGCTCGCTGACTTGTGCAAATTACGCTTTGCATGAAGTGGCGAAAGATAACGGAAAGACGACGCAATTCATGTCAAAGCTGTCCGGTTAAACTTCTACATGGACGACTTCCTCAAGTCAGTCAGAACAACCGAAGAAGCAAACGAAATCTACCAGATAGTCAGATAAATCCTCAGCAAAGGTGGATTCAATTTGACGAAATGGATAACGAGTGACAAAGAAGTCAAGTCGGAAATCGCAGAGGTAGACAGATAATCGAAAGTTGTCAAAACTTTTGAGGCCGAGCCACAACAATCATCAATCCTTGGACTGAACTGGAATCTAGATACAGACATTCTTATAGTCTATCGAGGATTTGAGCCAGAAGTTCCAGCAAAATTAACTCAGAGAATTGTCCTATCCTTTGCCTCAGCAGTGTTCGACTCAATTGGGATATGCCCACCCTTCACGAAAAGAATGCGGGTTCTACTCAAAAGCATTTGGGCAGCAATGAGACAAGCATGGAACAAAGAGTTGTCAGCAGAACACTCAAAACAAATCAGTGATTAGAGCTATGAAATGAGAGAAATAAGGCCGATGTCAATAAATCGACTTCATTTCGAAAACGGTTGTACAATTTTGAGACTACACATTTTCACAGACGCGTCAGAAGAAACGATGTGTATTGTGGCATATCTTCAGGACGAAGCAAAATTGAAACTCACCTATGTGATAGGAAAATGTCGTGTAGCACCTATGAGACACACGACGATTCCGAAGTTAGAACTTCAAGCTGCAGTATACGGAGTTCGTCTCAGAAAGCAGATACAAGTGCAACAACATAGTGTTAAAAATGACAAAATCTATCTTTGGTAGGACTCATCAACAGTGCTACAGTAGTTACAAGCAGCGCACAAAAAATAACAAGTTTTCGTTGCGAACAGAGCAGCGGAAACACTGGAAAACTCATCGAGGGTTCAATGGAGACACGTCAAAAGTGTCGAAAAGCCTGCCGTTATTGGAACCCGAGGAATGTATACCGAAGGCCTCAAGGAGTCAGTGTGGCTAAACGGGCCGGCATGGCTACAGCGGAGCGAAGATAACTGGCCCAAGCCATGGTGTCAAGAAAGCGAACTCGAGCCCGAGCAAGTTACCAGTACTGTAGCCACAGAAAAAAACTAAGACCAACTATTTGACTGGAGATGATACAGTAACTTTAGCAGAATTAGAAACTTCATTGCCTACTTCATGAGGTTCAAGACAAAGCAGAGCAAAAGGGACTCCTTAAATCAGACGAAATTCATCAAGCCGAGCAAATACTGTTTCGATTTGTTCAAAGCGAAAACTTCCCGATTGTTTCAAAGTCGAAAGCAAACAGTAAGGAAATCTACAAAACATTTAACATCGCCAAATTGTCACCCTTTATAGAGGAAGATGGAACAATTAGAGTGAAAGGTCGACTGAAGCGTTCAAACCTTGATTACAATGCAAAACACCCTATTTTGTTAACCACGAAACATCCAGTAGTACAACTCCTGTTGGAGAAAGCACATCGAGAAAATTTTCATTAGGGCACAGATTACGCAAGAAACATGCTCCAACTAGAGTACTGGATCATCGGGTTGAGAAATGCGTTAAGGAAAATCAAGTCGAGATGTGTCAAATGCAGACACAGCAACGCCACGACTTGCCAGCGACTTGCTGAACATGTGTTCACATTCATTCATACCGGAGTCGATTACTTTGGACCCTCTGAGGTGAAGTTCCTACGACGTACTTCGAAGAGATGGTGCTGCCTCTTCACTTGTCTAACAACCAGAGCATTACACAATGAATTGGCACAATCATTGGACACCGAGTCATATTTAGCCGCAGTGACAAGATTCATCGGAAGACGTGGCCTCCCAAGTGCTGTCATCAGCCACAAGGGAACAAACTTCGTTGGAGCAGCTAATGAGCTGAAACCATTCATGAGTGAGTTGGACAAAGCTAAGATAGAGAGTGACTTCAATCCACCTGGAAATTCAATCCACCTGGAGCCTCACACTTTGGTGGAATCTGGGAAAGACTGGTTCAAAGTTGCAAGAAGGTCATGATTGCGATCTTGCACAACCGAAGCCTTACCGACGAAGTACTCAGTAGAACAATGTGTCTTGTAGAGCAATCACTCAACGCAAGACCCCTGACAGCAGTAAGTGATGATCCTGAAGACTTGACAGCACTTACACCAAATCATTTCTTGCGAGGACGAGAGAACGCGAGTGCACCCTTCATGCCATCCAGTGAACTCTTTCATGACCTGAGAAAATCCTTCTAAACGGCTCAAGCATATGCCAACATGATCTGGAAAAGATGGACTCGCGAATATCTTCCGCAATGAAACCAGAGATCGAAGTGGTCAAAAGAACTTGTGCGAAACCTGAAAGAAGGCGTATTAGTATGGCTAGTAGATGACTCTGTGAAACGCTGTGAATAGAAACTGGGACGAATCATTGAGATATACACTGGTAACGACGGTGTTGTGAGATCAGCGAGAGTCAAAAGTCACACGGAGAGCTGCACCGGCCAGTCGTGAAGTTAGCGACAGTATTCTACGATGTTGCTAACTCCGTGATGTTGACTTTATCTTATGAATGAGACCTCTGATTTTTCCAATTAATATGTGTGGTCCAATCACACTAAATTATCTCAGGAAATCAGGCTTTGGATTTCCTGATTTTGCGATGATTTCATAACCGAGGTACAGATGCGTCGGATGGGCTCAATTTTTCTTCATGAACGTTGAGTAATTGAGCGAAGTCGGTCGTTTGTGAACTAATTATGTTGAGAAGATTTTTTTAAGTGGACGAGAAAATGAGTTTATATTGTGGTTGAAGTTAAATGGCAGATTAGAAGGTAATTTAAAACAAATTAGAAGTCAACTTATAAACAACTTAACAAAAACTGTTTTGAAATGCGCGTTGACTTGTCGTTTGAGCTGGAACGTTTTTGTCATACGTTCTTTTCGACTTTCTAATAAAAACCTGTAGCTCTAGTATAGCTTTCCTATGAGCTTCCAATTTGACTCGTCTGTAAACAGATTGTTTTTTAAACGCTACAGCTGCCTTGTTTCCTAAAATTCCGTCATCACTTTTTTGAATTTGATTTGTCAATACTTCCTCCTTATTCCTATTTACGACTCCGCATTTCAAATCTATCGAATGTAATATAGCGTTGTCTTTTGAACGGTTTGTCAAACAAACCTCTTCAATCTCTTACTTCGATCAATTCAATTTTCAGAGGTGTTTATTGTTCATTTATATGTTCTCTCTCCGTGCAACATTCTCTAAGACGATCAGGATCAACAGGGAACTGGCTTTTTGATCTGCTGATTTCCAAGGTGTGTCTTCGCACATGATAACCTCCTCGACAGTTCTTCGGCACCATTTTCGTCAACTCATTCTTAGTAGCATAACTCTTATTTTCCTCTTGGGTTCGAACACGGGTGTCTATTCTAAGATGGTTACCCCGTTAATTGAATCCTATTGCAAAATCACATTTTTGCGATTGGACCAACGAGTAACGCCAGATTGACGTTTTCCTTGGCCTTAAGCCAAGGTTTGCGTACGACCTCCTTTTTCCCAAATTGATGAAAATCTTTCTCGAATGGGCAAATGCCGATCACTGAGCACATAATTTCTAGTTTACGTTACGTTAAAAAATAGTAACGGCTATATGAAAATAAATGTAATTGGGTTATATAATTATATAATTAGTGAAGGAGCGTGGAAAAGATGATCCAAATTTATTGTCGGTACAAAAAAAACTCGCATTTCATTGTTCGTACATAGTTTTAGAAGACAGTTAACCCCGTTTAAGATATAAACAAGGCTGGGGGGGGGGGGTTACAGTACGTGCCGACTATTGGGGGGGGGGTGATCCTATGTTCTCAATTTAAAACTGATCTTTAATTGATGGAAGCAAAAAGAAGGTCAAAAATGGTTGTGATGGATCACGAGGGCGAAATATAAAAAAAACACGTTTGAGAAAGTAAGTAATTGCACATTGTGAGGCGGCAATAAAAACATAGCTCGACGAAATGCGTTTTTGAACAATTGTCTTTTCTTTTTTCGTTTTTTTTTTGCTTTTATACCTCAATTGGCGAGATTCGGTTGAGTTTAAAATTAAGTAAGATTTTGAAAGAATAGTGTGGCCATTTGTGTTTTGATGTATTTGTATGTTTTTCAAGTTTTCGTTAACCTGCACTGCAGATTAGACGAAATCGTCACTTCTCCCCGTCTTAAAGCAAACCCTTGAAGGCGAGGTTCATCCTTGTCTCTTCTTTTTGGTTTCACTCTAGCTCTTTTCCACTTCCTGATTTCCTGTTTGTTTTTCCTGTTTTGTTTCGAGCGTTGATTTCAAATTCATAACCAATTAGCGGCTTTGAATCACATTTTTTTACAACTGTGTAGAGCGCAACTGATAAATAAAACAACATCAAAAATGTTAATCGAGTATAAACGCATTACGTTCAGCACACGCTGAATTTTTAGAATTTGATTTGTCAATACTTCCTCCTTATTCCTATTTACGACTCCGCATTTCAAATCTATCGAATGTAATATAGCGTTGTCTTTTGAACGGTTTGTCAAACAAACCTTTTCAATCTCTTACTTCGATCAATTCAATTTTCAGAGGTGTTTATTGTTCATTTATCTGTTCTCTCTGTGTGCAACATTCTCTAAGACGATCAGGATCAACAGGGAACTGGCTTTTTGATCTGCTGATTTCCAAGGTGTGTCTTCGCACATGATAACCTCCTCGACTGTTCTTCGGCACCATTTTCGTCAACTCATTCTTAGTAGCATAACTCTTATTTTCCTCTTGGGTTCGAACACGGGTGTCTATTCTAAGATGGTTACCCCGATAATTGAATCCTATTGCAAAATCACATTTTTGCGATTGGACCAACGAGTAACGCCAGATTGACGTTTTCCTTGGCCTTAAGCCAAGGTTTGCGTACGACCTCCTTTTTCCCAAATTGATGAAAATCTTTCTCGAATGGGCAAATGCCGATCACTGAGCACATAATTTCTAGTTTACGTTACGTTAAAAAATAGTAACGGCTATATGAAAATAAATGTAATTGGGTTATATAATTATATAATTAGTGAAGTAGCGTGGAAAAGATGATCCAAATTTATTGTCGGTACAAAAAAAAACTCGCATTTCATTGTTCGTACATAGTTTTAGAAGACAGTTAACCTCGTTTAAGGTATAAACAAGGCTTGGGGGGGAGGTTTACAGTACGTGCCGACTATTGGGGGTGGGGGTGATCCTATGTTTTCAATTTAAAACTGATCTTTAATTGTTGGAAGCAAAAAGAAGGTCAAAAATGGTTGTGATGGATCACGAGGGCGAAATATAAAAAAAACACGTTTGAGAAAGTAATTAATTGCACATTGTGAGGCGGCAATAAAAACATAGCTCGACGAAATGCGTTTTTGAACAATTGTCTTTTCTTTTTTCGTTTTTTTTCGCTTTTATACCTCAATTGGCGAGATTCGGTTGAGTTTAAAATTAAGTAAGATTTTGAAAGAATAGTGTGGCCATTTGTGTTTTGATGTATTTGTATGTTTTTCAAGTTTTCGTTAACCTGCACTGCAGATTAGACGAAATCGTCACTTCTCCCCGTCTTAAAGCAAACCCTTGAAAGCGAGGTTCATCCTTGTCTCTTCTTTTTGGTTTCACTCTAGCTCTTTTCCACTTCCTGATTTCCTGTTTGTTTTTCCTGTTTTGTTTCGAGCGTTGATTTCAAATTCATAACCAATTAGCGGCTTTGAATCACATTTTTTTACAACTGTGTAGAGCGCAACTGATAAATAAAACAACATCAAAAATGTTAATCGAGTATAAACGCATTACGTTCAGCACACGCTGAATTTTTAGAATTTGATTTGTCAATACTTCCTCCTTATTCCTATTTACGACTCCGCATTTCAAATCTATCGAATGTAATATAGCGTTGTCTTTTGAACGGTTTGTCAAACAAACCTTTTCAATCTCTTACTTCGATCAATTCAATTTTCAGAGGTGTTTATTGTTCATTTATCTGTTCTCTCTGTGTGCAACATTCTCTAAGACGATCAGGATCAACAGGGAACTGGCTTTTTGATCTGCTGATTTCCAAGGTGTGTCTTCGCACATGATAACCTCCTCGACTGTTCTTCGGCACCATTTTCGCCAACTCATTCTTAGTAGCATAACTCTTGGGTTCGAACACGGGTGTCTATTCTAAGATGGTTACCCCGTTAATTGAATCCTATTGCAAAATCACATTTTTGCGATTGGACCAACGAGTAACGCCAGATTGACGTTTTCCTTGGCTTTAAGCCAAGGTTTGCGTACGACCTCCTTTTTCCCAAATTGATGAAAATCTTTCTCGAATGGGAAAATGCCGATCACTGAGCACATAATTTCTAGTTTACGTTACGTTAAAAAATAGTAACGGCTATATGAATATATGAAAATAAATGTAATTGGGTTATATAATTGTATAATTAGTGAAGGAGCGTGGAAAAAATGATCCAAATTTATTGTGGGTACAAAAAAACTCGTATTTC
The DNA here is from genome assembly GCF_964194025.1 of Convolutriloba macropyga. Lineage (NCBI taxonomy): Eukaryota > Metazoa > Xenacoelomorpha > Acoela > Convolutidae > Convolutriloba > Convolutriloba macropyga. The sequence goes on from NC_134478.1 coordinate 51,445,840, forward strand.
ATTGTTCGTACATAGTTTTAGAAGACAGTTAACCCCGTTTAAGATATAAACAAGGCTTGGGGGGGGGTTACAGTACGTGCCGACTATTGGGGGGGGGGGGGGTGATCCTATGTTCTCAATTTAAAACTGATCTTTAATTGATGGAAGCAAAAAGAAGGTCAAAAATGGTTGTGATGGATCACGAGGCCGAAATATGGAAAAAAAACCACGTTTGAAAAAGTAAGTAATTGCACATTGTGTGGCGGCAATTAAAACATAGCTAGACGAAATGCGTTTTTGAACAATTGTCTTTTATTTTTTCGTTTTTTTTTCGCTTGTATACCTTAATTGGCGGGATTCGGTTGAGTTTAAAATTAAGTAGGATTTTGAAAGAATAGTGTGGCCATTTGTGTTTTGATGTATTTGTATGTTTTTCAAGTTTTCGTTAACCTGCACTGCAGATTAGACGAAATCGTCACTTCTCCCCGTCTTAAAGCAAACCCTTGAAGGCGAGGTTCGTCCTTGTTTCTTCTTTTTGGTTTCACTTTAGCTCTTTTCCACTTCCTGATTTCCTGTTTGTTTTTCCTGTTTTGTTTCGAGCGTTGATTTCAAATTCATAACCAATTAGCGGCTTTGAATCACATTTTTTTTTACAACTGTGTAGATCGCAACTGATAAATAAAACAACATCAAAAAGGTTAATTGAGTATAAACGCATTAAGTTCAGCACACGCTGAATTCATGATTGAAGACCAGTCTGTTAGGCTCTAGAGTATGTTTTGTTTAATTTTTTCAAGAAAAATTTTTTTATTCCCCTCAGACAAGATTTTGCCCTCCATCACACGAGTTTAAGAGACAAGATTCTAACAGTGGTTAGACACGATAGCGCGGAGCAGCGTTGTGATACCATAAATCGCTGTCCCCTAATGACTGACAGCCCTTTAGATGCAAAAGTAATAAAGAACCAAAATGAATCTTGAACGGTACTAATTTGGGTGATTTTTAAATTTGGGTGTGATTCTGTAGGCCTTTCATATTTCATTCTGGCCACGGAATCAATATTTTGAAAACAAACTGACAGGATCATTTCAAAATCTTGTTAAAGAAATGAATTTTTTAAAATGTGAAAACATTTTACGTAACGCAGATCAGAAAAACCTTGAAATTAAATCTCATGAAATTTTTCATGCATGAGTTTTAATTTTTTCTGAATGCTTCCATTTAAATAACATGGTCATCATATCAATGTTGACATGTGATTTCTTGCGTGGGAATTAACTTCTTACATCCCCAGATCAACGTAAAAACAGCGCATATCAAGCCATTAACTAACAACGGTAGTTTAACGTATGTGTTGACTGACTCTGGTGAAGTTATTGAGAGCGAGCTGCGTAGCTAGTTGACGCCTAAGTCAGAATTTCATAGGGAGGTTAGCAGTCTCATGTAACCTGGATTGAAACAGGAAGTTTGCGAGTTCTAAAATCAGCAGTCAGCGTATATAGAAAAATTTGCCCTTGTATAATCTGTGTACGCGTTGCGATCACAGAAAAAAAATATTTTCTCTAAAATTCTCCAAAGTAGGAGAACACTCATATGGAAAAGTGAAAAATATTTCGTTTGAGTTCTCCCCGTAAAATGGGAACCATGCAAGTGCTCGTGGTACATTAACAATTAATAGTTTTCTAATAACACTCATTAGGTAATTTGGGGTACGGGGGCTAATTAAAGAGATTTGTCATATTTTTTGTACACGGTCTCATAAATTGTGTTCCAGCAAACCGCCACATGACCATCCTCCCTGACTTCAGTTTTTTGCCAAGCGAGTTCAGCAGTATTGGGAACAAACTGTACCCTGGTACTGCTCGTACTCCACAGGAGTGGGATGCCCTGTTCAAGTGCAGCTACACTGTCCATTTCTACTCTAATACATGGGGACACAAAGCGGTAAGATCAATAGACAATATTGTTCATGCTTGCCCAGGGTGAGGTGCCATCCGGAAGTGACCTCTGATCAGACCAACATCTCTGGTCTGGGATGGTCGGATCAGAGGTTATTTTCGTCTGGCACGGTCTGATCAGAGATCACTTCCGGATGGCACCTCAACCAGGGTGGGATCGCTGTTTGAGATGGAGATTATGGTGATTTATGATTCGGATGATTATCAACATTTGCACATATTTCTACAAATGTTATGGGTCTAATCGATAAAACTATGCTGGCGAATATTAATAACAGTCGGTTTTCGGCACTCTGCTACAGTAAGCGTCTTCGCAATTTTCACGTATAGGTGACGTGACCTTGCTTGAAGTCGATGAGAACTTCTGGCTTTTATCGAAAACCACCAAGTGCTACGAGATGTTGAGGAGTGACGTCTGAAGTGAAACGTAATCTTGCTTTAAACGCGCAACTTTCGCGTTTTGAAAGAACCAAAAGTCAGTCAAAGTCAATTTCTGTCTATGCATATAGCAGTTTTGGGCATTTTGACCTCCGGCACTGCCGACTTTGGGCATTTTATAGCGTGCACGTGCCTGCTTTAAGTAATGGTTAAGTGACTCTGCTTGAAGTCACTGAGAACTTCTGGCGTTTATCGAGAAGCGGTTTGAGATATTAAGTCCGAATTTCGAAGTGACTTCTGCAGAGTCACTTGTCCATTTGCTTAAAACACGATACGCGCACATTTTAAAATGGCGAAAGTCAACGGAAGTCAATTTCTGGCTAAGTAGCAACTTCTGTCATTTTAACTTCTGGCATTTTAAAATGTGCACGTGAGTGTTTTAATTAAAGTGGCGACACACTTATTGTGTTTGAGTTAGCATCTCGGATGGTATCCATAAACCCAGCTGAGATCCAGGACAAAATCATCCGCTGATCTAACGCCGCCCTAAATCCGCTGCAATTTGCGCCCTAAATTAGGCATTTCGTGCCCTAAATTAGGCATTTCGTGCCCTAAATTAGGAAGTTTGCGCCTTAAATTACGAAGTTTGTGCCCTAAACTAGGAAATTTGCTTCCTAAATTAGGCCGCGGCGCCCAAAATTTGTGGGTCTGGGTCTCCGTTCAAGCGCACGAAGCTTTGCTCTTTGGTTTTAAATTAGTTTGCCTTCGCAGGTCGCGGCTGGAAGCTCAACCTAGGCAACCATTTCTCTAATTAGGGTACTCTTTTACTTTCTAGTTGACGTTGATATGTTGTTTGTTTAGGTATCTGGAGATCCGAAACTGGACGCCTACTCCTACTTAGGCCCCACTCACTGTCCAAACTCATTTAAGTTCTGGAAACAAGAGTTCTGATCAATTACAACCACGCCCAAAATCGGAGACTGCATTTGATACATACTTTTTGTTGCTTTTTGTTGTGGTTATTTTTATTGCCTGAGATACTGAAAATTTCATATGTCTATAGCCGTAAAAAGTATCATTCTTTTAACCTGATTGTGATTCAATCCATGTAAAATTATTTTGGTTTCTTTTTTGCCAAAATAATGGATCTTGATAGTATAGTGCAGAAATCAACAGTTTAAACGTAAGAAAATTGTCGGTATTTAGACAAAAGCGATAAAATTTCTTACATTTTTTTCTTCGGTATCACCAGTATGTTCAATTTTCAAGCTTAGGAAATGTCGTTTTTTTCGTGTAGAATCGAAACTAAACGTACTGACGATTTTTTACTTTAAAAACCAAATATACTAACCACTTCTTACTTTTAGAAACTGAACATACCCGATCATGCAGAACCTGACAAACCGAAAAATTTTATGTTCCTGACAAAAAGAACCCACAATTTTATGCGTGTGAAATTCAACATACCAAAGATTTCATACGTCTTTTCTTGCTGCCCTATGCAATGATATTTGTGTATGCCATGACCTTGGCTGTAATATAGCGACATAATGACATGGCTAACCATGTTTTAGAACTTTTTTATAAAGGCTATCCAGGGTATTCAGTGTTTTAACAAACAAACAAGTGACCCAGTAGACAAAACTTCCAAAACCAAGTTAGGATCTGGGTATCTTTTTCGGGGAAGTAGATTGTACCCTTTTATGATTTTTGGCAAAACCATTTACCGAATTTAACGGGCTAAAAATGATAGTCGGTAGCATTAGATGTTTTTAACTTTAATTGTATTCATATATTGTGGCGATGGATTTCAATTCGAAACAAAATTATACTTAAATATTAAAAATTGTGTTTAATTAATATTAAAAATGTATAAATTTTTTATTATAGCTTTGTTTCGTGTCTTGTTAACAAAATTCGATTTAGTTATATATCTTGAAAAGATCTTGGATGTTTTTTGTCTCACTTTAACGTTTTAGTTTGAAGATATGAAGATAAAATTCTAAAATTATTTAAATTTAACTTTTGGATATATAAGGTGCTATAATGTAAAAAACGTAGTTAAAGAACATATTTTAATAGCGATAAATACCTATTTGAACTGCTTTATGACTACATTCTAAACAATTTAAAGGACGTGTAATCAAAATTTGGATAAAAAACTCAATTGATCACATTTTCAAAACCGTAACCAAACCACTATAGAAACAAACATAGATATGCAATAATGCAGATTAAAAATTGCGGGAAATTTCCCTAAACTGGGTTCATCGAGTAGATGAAGTAACTGCAGGTACTGTTAAGATGGCTCCAACAATGTACAAATCAGGTCCAAAAATATTTTGACAATTGCTAATCAGAGAACAAATCAACTTAAAATTTTGATTTCTCGATCCTGAAACAAAATTTATTTGCGCACAGAGCAATAGTTTTTCGTCTTGCATTGTTTCTACGTGGTCTTCGTCCAGTTTGAGTGTCAAAAATTGTAATAGATGTTTTAAAACTATTAATAAAGCATTTAGTTCAGAACAGCAAAATCAAAACAATGTGAAAACAACTATATTGATTTACAACAAGGTTAAGGTTCATTTTTTCTGGCATTATACCAAAATTGAAAATAAACGATTTTGCCTCTGTACTCAGGAATTGAAATTTGAGTTTGTTACTTTTGAAGTCTATTTTCATTTGAATGATAGCATAAAAAGAAAGAGAAATGAAAAATTCACACAAACAAGTCAATAGTAGTGCAGTTCAATTGGAATGAACTTGCAAGATTCCCACAAGATAATCTTTTGTCTCACAATATCTTGCAGGATAACAATATTTTACAGGAAAACTGTGAGATTTAGACTAGATAAAAATCTTTTATTATGAACGCACTCTGATCATAGGATGAAATCTGAAAATTGCGAAACTCGGTCAAAATCTGAACACTAAGTTTGATCATTACACAGCTTCTGGACAAAATGGCCGAATTTTGAGCACAGACCGGTCGATAGTCACATCAAAGGGCATTGTCCGAGGCATGGTCTAATAAGAGGGCAAATTATGTAATCCTCAACTTGATTACCTGAATCCTAACCAACTAGAAGACCTCGAACCAATGCAAAAAAAACCTGAAGGCGTCAGAAAAACTCCCCATCTAATATTTTTGAAATTTTCATGTTTTATCTGACAAGATAACAGTTCATAAATAACAAAATTTATCAAAAAAATCTATCATTAAATAAATTTCATATCTGAATTCACAACCTTGAATCCACAAAATCAAGTTGTTGTTATCATATGCAAAACGGTTCATAAAATATTTGCAGTTGATTGACTTCTAAACTGTAAGATCAGAAGTTTCATAATTAGCTCATTTTGAGCTTTTGTGTTTATTTTAGATAGCCGATGATCTTTTAACCAGTTGTTATAGGAAGTTTTTTTGGCAAGTTCTTCACCTAAGTTGCTATTTTTTCAAAAATGGTGAGAAAATTTGCCTTTGTTTTTCGTTTCTGACTATTTTGGTATACAGATTTAAATTTTTTTCAAATAAAGATGTTAACTTTATTTTTTTTACAAATTAGACTTTTCAAATAAACATCTCGTTGCGACCCGGGAATGATGTAATCAGTAGACAAACTATCAATACACTCTGATCATTGAACAAAATCTGTAAATTGCGAACTCGATCAAAATCTGGACACTAGGGTTTGACCAGTTCACAATTTCTGAACAAAATTGCCAACTATGCAGCATAGAACCGTCGATAACCATATCATAGGTCATTGTCCGAGGCATGGTCTAATAAGAGTGCGTGATGTGTAATCCACAACTTGATTTATTGAATTTCTATCACCTAGAAGATCTCGAACTAATGCAAAAAGAGACCTGAAAGCGTCAGAGAAAACTCCCCATCTATTACTTTTACACCAGTTTTATGAAAATTAATGAAAATTTGTTGTTTTATGTGACAAGAGAACTGTAAATGAGAAAACAAAATTCATACAAAAAAATTCTAGATTTAAATGAATATCAAATCTGAATTTACAACCCTGAATCCACAAAATCAAGTTGTTGTTATCATATGCAAAACGGATCTTGTAATATTTGCAGTTGATTGACTTCTAAACTGTGAGATCAGAAGTTTCATATTTAGCTCATTTTGAGCTTTTGTGTTTATTTTAGATAGTCGATGATCTTTTTACCAGTTATTATTGGAATTTTATTTTGGCAAGTTCTTCACCTAAGTTGCTATTTTTTCAAAAATGGTGAGAAAATTTGCCTTTGTATTTAGTTTCTGACTATTTTGGTATACAGATTTAATTTTTTTTAAAGAAAGAATTTAAATTTACTTTTTTTAACGAACTAGATCTTTCAAATAAGCCTTTCGTTGCGGCTGGGGAATGATGTAATTGGTAGACAAACTATGAGTGATCTCTGATCATTGGACAAAGTCTGTAAATTGCGGAACTCGGTCAAAATTTGGACACTAGGGTTAAACCATCAAAAAAATTTTGGAGAAAATGGCCAGCTATAGAGCATAGAAAGGTCGATAAACATATCATAGGGCATTGTCCGAGGCATGATCTAATAAGAGGGCATGATTTGTAATCCACAACTTGATTTAATGAATTCCAACCACCTAGAAGAACTCGAACCAATGCAAAAAACCTGAAGGCGTCTGAAAAACTCCACATCTAAAATTTTTATACAAATTTTATTTAAATTACTGAACTTTTCATGTTTTATGAGACAAAAGAACAGTTCATGAATAACAAAATTTATGAAAAAAATTCTATCATTAAATAAATTTCATATTTGAATTCACAACCTTGAATCCACAAAATCAATTTGCTGTTGTCATATGCAATACGATTAATATAATATTTGCAGATGACTGACTTCTAAATTAAGATCAGAAGTTTCTTAGTTAGCTCACTTTGAGCTTATATTTTTATTTTAGATCGTCGGTGATCTTTTAACCAGTTGTTTTTGGTAGTTTTTGGCAAGTTCTCTGTCTAAGTTGCTTTTTTTCAAAAACGGTGAGAAAGTTAGCTTTTGTACTTAGTTTCTGTCTATTTTGGTATACAGATTAATTTTTTTTTTCAAATATAGAATTTAAATTTTTTTTTTACAAATTAAAATTTTCAAATAAGCATCTCGTTGCGGCCCGGGAATGATGTAATCAGTAGACAAACTATAAATGCACTCTGATCATTGGAAAAAATCTGTAAATTGCGGAACTCGGTCAAAATCTTGACAATAGGGTTTGACTATTACACAATTTCTGGAGAAAATGGCCAGCATAGAATGGTCGATATTCATATCTTAGGGGATTGTCCGAGGCAAAGTCTGATAAGAGGGCATGATATAAAATCCACAACTTGATTTATTGAATTCACACCACCTAGAAGACCTCGAACCAATGCAGAAAGCCCGAAGGCGTCAGAAAAACTCCCCCTCTAAGATTTTTATACCAATTTTATATAAATTAATGAAATTTTCATGTTTTATGTGACAAGAGAACAGTTCATGGATAACAAAATTTATCAAAAAATTTCTATCATTAAATAAATTTCATATCTGAATTCACAACCTTGAATCCCCAAAATCAAGTTGTTGTTGTCATATGCAAAACGGTTCATACAATATTTTTAGTTGACTGACTTCTAAATTAGGATCGGAAGTTTCACAGTTAGCTCACTTTGAGCTTTTATGTTTATTTTAGATAGTCAATGATCTTTTAACCAGTTGTCAAAGGAAGTTTTTTTGGCAAATTCTCTGTCTAAGTTTTTTTTCTCAAAATTGGTGAGAAATTTGGTCTTTGTATTTAGTTATTGTCTGTTTTGGTATACAGATTCAACTTTTTTTCAATTATAGAATTGAATTTTTTTTTACAAATTAGGTTTTTCAAATAAGCATCTCGTTGCGGCCCGGGAACAATGTAATCAGTAGACAAAATATAAATGCACTCTGATCATGGACAAAATCTGTAAATTGCGGAACTCTGTCAAAATCATGAAACTAGGGTTTGACCATTACACAATTTCTGGAGAAAATGGCCAACTATCCAGCATAGAATGGTCGATAATCATATCTTGGGGCATTGTCCCAGGCTTGGTCTAAAAAGAGGGCGTGACATGTAATTCACAACTTGATTTGTTGAATTCACACCACCTAGAAGACCTCGAACCAAGGCAAAAAGAGACCTGAAAGCATCAGAGAAAACTCCCCATCAAATACTTATATACCAGTTTTATAAAAATTTTTGAAATTTTCTTGTTTGATGTGACAGCAGAACAGTTAATGAGAAAACAAAATTCATTAAAAACTTCTATCATTGAATCAATTTCATATCTGAATTCAAAACTTTGAATCCACAAAAACAAGTTGTAGTTATCATATGCAAAACCGTTGATATTATATTTACAGTTGATTGACTTCTAAACTGTAGGAACATCTAAACTGTTTGCATTCGTCCATAGTTCTGGCTATTTCGGTAAGCAGATCTATAATTATTTTGTCGAATAAAGAAGAATCTGAAGGTTAAGCTGAATTGATATAGCATTGATCTTATAGAAAAGAAAGAAATTAATTTTGAAAAAAAATTGCCTGCAAAATTTTCTCGTAAAACTTTTGTTTCAAAAACATATTTTCTACTTTTTGTGGAAAATATTCTGAATTTCCCGACTACGTCATGCAAAAAGCAAGGATAGTGAATGCACGTAAAAATTGACTGAGTATGATTTTCCGTAAAATCCATAATTTGGTCTCTGGCTCTTAGGACTAAGTTTTTGACAATTATCGCATTCCTTTTCATTTTATATTTTGTTTTTTTAATATATATATATATATATATATATATATATATATATATATATATTAAACAAGTAGGTTCCATAAAGTGCGTTCGCACAATGTTCCGAGCCCGCTCAACCACGTTTTGATTCAATTGTCTGCCAAATGAAGAAAACATAAAAAATTTTCCAAAAAATTACAAATCGTTCAACAAACAAGTGAAAAAGTGCTGGATTAAAGGGCCGATGAGACTTGAAATTTATGATAGTAATTGACATAAAAAACAAACCAGACAAACATAAAAATCAAACTATAGCAAATAAAAGAGGGCGTGACATGTAATTCACAACTTTGTTTTATTGAATTCACACCACCTAGAAGACCTCGAACCAAGGCAAAAAGAGACCTGAAAGCATCAGAGAAAACTCCCCATCAAATATTTATATACCAGTTTTATGAAAATTTTTGAAATTTTGTTGTTTGATGTGACAGCAGAACAGTTAATGAGAAAACAAAATTCATTAAAAACTTCTATCATTGAATCAATTTCATATCTGAATTCAAAACTTTGAATCCACAAAAACAAGTTGTAGTTATCATATGCAAAACCGTTGATATTATATTTGCAGTTGATTGACTTCTAAACTGTAGGAACATCTAAACTGTTTGCATTCGTCCATAGTTCTGGCTATTTCGGTAAGCAGATCTATAATTATTTTGTCGAATAAAGAAGAATCTGAAGGTTAAGCTGAATTGATATAGCAATGATCTTATAGAAAAGAAAGAAATTAATTTTGAAAAAAAATTGCCTGCAAAATTTTCTCGTAAAACTTTTGATTCAAAAACATATTTTCTACTTTTTGTGGAAAATATTCTGAATTTCCCGACTACGTCATGCAAAATGCAAGGATAGTGAATGCACGTAAAACTTGACTGAGTATGATTTTCCGAAAAATCCATAATTTGGTCTCTGGCTCTTAGGACTAAGTTTTTGACAATTATCGCATTCCTTTTCACTTTATATTTTGTTTTTTTTTAAATATATATATATATATATATATATATATATATATATATATATATATTAAACAAGTAGATCCCATAAAGTGCGTTCGCACAATGTTCCGAGCCCGCTCAACCACGTTTTGATTCAATTGTCTGCCAAATGAAGAAAACATAAAAAATTTTCCAAAAAATTACAAATCGTTCAACAAACAAGTGAAAAAGTGCTGGATTAGAGGGCCGATGAGACTTGAAATTTATGAGAGTAATTGACATAAAAAACAAACAAGACAAACATAAAAATCAAACTATAGCAAATAAAAAATACGACCAAAAGCAGATGTCGTATCATAAAAGCAAAAACATCAAACCAGATGAAACCTGAATTAATTATGTTAAACGCTATTTCATTAGATAAGATATGAGACCCGTCAATAAAGAAACTCGGTAACAGGTTAAAAAAAAGAACAGAAAGCGCATTTTCAAAAAAAAAACGTTTCTATATTTAGAAAAAAAACATTTTCAAATTGATTAAAACAAATACGTATCAGTTCGTTACATTAGAAAGTTTATTTTATACCTCATAGGAAGCAATCGAGAGCTCTCATTATCTGTTGTATGTCACACGACGACAAAGAGAGGGCAAAAAATAAAAGTTAAATTTAACAATAAAGCGCTGTCGCAATCTTCAATAACATATTTGCTCAACACCAATTGAGCAATCCCATTGGTTTGATAATCTGGCAAGAAAACAAAAAAACACTTTGAAATGGACCAATGTCCAAGAAACACACTTCGCGTATGAAAATGCGTATTACCATAGCCAAAAAACAGTTAGTTGAAAATAAAACCATTATAAAGTGTGGATCTTTTTTCTCTAAAAAGTCGATGCAACCTGCTGTTACCGAAGACCAAGCTACAAGTGTGACAGAAAAAAGAAAAATGACACAGATCAATCAACCGGTTTTTTTAAACAAAAATTTTCAAAAATTCAAACGAACCATGAGCCTTCAACTTAAAGCTAAAATCGCTCAAGGAGCTAGTTGTGGTTGTTATTAGTGAGACTGAATCATAAGACGAAAAACATCAGATACGGATACGGAATAGAGACAGAACACAAAAACTTCGCCAACATTTTATTGAAATTACAGAGTTGAATCATCAAAGCTATGAAAAAGTTGAGACTTTGGAAACCATTAAAAACCCTAAATTGACCAAAAAATGAACGCAAATATTGTTTTTACCAACAAAAATTTGATTGACTCTGTCAATAATGAGGCCAAGTTACTTGTGCACGACAATGAGAACAAATACTCAGAATTACAAAAAATACTTCTGTAAAGAGGGAATATAATTGAAAGTCACTATATCTGATAGCAATATTCAGAAATTGGAAAAAAAAGGATTCATTTAAAGATCCAAAGAAGAAATTCAGGTTTTGGAATGTCATGAATATACTATACGACAACAAATTACGACATTTGGTGTCAAAAAGGTTTTTCAGCCGTTAAAACTGTAAGCTATTCGCTGAAATCTTTTTAAAAAACCACTAATCTTGAAAAGTTTTGCCATTTCCCTCAATGCCTATTTGAATAAACCTCAGTGTTAAAAATTGGAAATCGAACAATCGAAACCTCAAATGTAGGCATAGATGCAAACATCAAAATTGTTTTGATCAATTATTGTAGAAAGAAAGCCAAGGAACCGTTAGTTATAAATAAAACCATCATAAAGAGTCTTGTAGTACACATCGATTACCTTGTGCCCTGCATTAATTGAGACTAAGCTACATATGGCAGAAATACCATAAAGAGCAAACTTCAAAAATTAAATTACAAAAAATTATAAGAGGCATTAGATAACAAGTGGAAGCACTGTATAGGTTCTTCTAAGGCAGTAGAAAACCCAATTGGGTCTTCGATTAACAGAACAAAGTCATGAGGCTGCCAAAAGAATGAGACTCTCAAATGAAGACTTGACAAAACAAATCAGTTAATGTTTACAAAAACACACAGAAGTCCAAGTCATAACAACAATCGAATTTTCGCTAAAAATGATGCTTATCTTGGGGTCTCATTTTGTTGTAAAAAGGATCTGTCATTAAAAAAGCCTTGATATGAAGTCATTCTTTTCAGTAATCAACATAAAAAAAAGCAAAATTGCGAAAAAAATTTCGAAAAAGACCCCAATAAAATCCGAATAATTATTAATTGTTAGAATCCAAATTTGTCGAAGCCTATCCCCAATTTTGCTGCACGTCCAACAAATTGAAATATTGTTTCTATACGTTTGCAAACATATCAATTAGCAATTGAATTATTTCAATAAACTGAAAATAAAGGATGCATTTTGCATAGTTATTCCGTTATATTTTCAAAAACCCGCAAATTTTTAATTTCAGAAGACGCTTGTGGTGGTTCCAAGCTCTTCTGGTGGTTTCAAAGGTTGTGACATCTGCTGTTCTTTGTGGATAATAACAACCTCATTCCGACTACTATTCACCAAACTTTAAACATCGATAACTCGCCGTAGTAAACGAAAAAATAAAATTCTTTTTAATTTCATAATCTACACTGGACCATTCTAGTGGTGATACCAGTCTCATCTCTCTACGATGAACACATCGATCGGTCAAAATGGACTGAACAAAAAGCAACAAATTTGAGTGTGTAGTTCCTCCCCCACAAGTGAGCCGGAACAATAAGATTTCCTTTATAAGCTTAGATTGTACGATAAGATTCCACGATACCATATATAATATAGAATGCATACTAGAAATTATATGTGACTGTTCATCCCGGGGAGAATTTTTTAACTCCAAAACTCAACCTTTTTTATATGATTGCGATCATACAGACGCCAGAAATTGACCGGAGTTTGATCAGAGTCATAATAGAAATAATTGTGGTTCATGCGTAATTGCCAAATCATTAAATTTGGATTGAAACAAATCTTAAAGAATATCTTTACCAACAACAAGATTTAGTTTATAACAACAACAAGTTTATAACAAGATCATTTGTGCGGCTGACAAAATTACAAATCAGTACTAAACAATTTACAAAAATTAGTTCTTTTTTGCTAAAAATTGGAGTCGAATTGGGGAAAAGAAGAGGTTCCGCAAAAACATGCGCTGCGGAAAGTCTGTGTACCAGGCTAGATAATTGATGCGTACTGGAATATTTACACTTGACGTATGCAACATAAAGTAAAAAAACAAAACATTTATTGAGTCACTTTTCCGGAAATCAGTCTTTTAAATTCGCTATCACCAGTAATGTACATATGAAACTTTCCTTCTAACTTCTAGTAATAGTGCCACTATCACTACTTCAGCTACACTCCAAAGTTTCTGATAGAAGATAGGGTAAGACACGATTTAGAGTGGTTGTTTTAAGGCGCCTAGTTGGCAGCACCATGGAACGATTCAATAAATCAGGTTCTTCGATGTTAATCTTGCAAAATCTTTCAAGAGGATGTTAATCTCGAAAGAATTTTACAAGATCTTGTAAGATTATTATCCTCTGGCAAGGTCCTGCAAAATTAACAGTATATTGCAACAATCTTGCAAAATCTTGCAAGATTATCGTCATGTCTCAACTAGGGAAGTTTATAGTGTACGGCATACACAGTACAGTGAAATTGGAAGACTAGCTTTGGCTTGCAATTATGGGGACTATTCTCTACTTGATTTTGACAAACCAACTGTTAGTATTTCAGAACGAACCGTGAGTATAAAAAAAGTATTTCATTAATTGGTAGCTTTTTTGCGCCACCAAACTTCATAACTGCAGCCGTGAATAGAATGAAAATTATGTGTCAATTGCGAAAATAAAATTTCGTTCGGGTATCCAACACATGATCTTCTGCTCCTTAAAAGTTTGCCCTCCTTCAGCACCACCATGACTGTTGCATATTTGTCTTTTCAGCCGTTAAAATACGCTTTTATTTACCTTTAGTTGCGGGTGAAGATGGTTTAGCCTGGCTAATTTTGTACAGATGTTTTGGCCTAGCTCTACACCTATGACACAATTTATAGGCATCCTTCTCTCTCTCTCTCTCTCTCTCTCTCTCCCTCTCTCTATGTATCTCTCTTTCTCTCTTTTCTCTCTCTCTCTCTGCATCATTTGTTTTTCAACTTGCACTTTAAGTTCTTTTTTATTTTTTCCGTATCTCATTTCCCTGTACTTTTTATCTCTTTGACACACAAAAACCAACCCACCCACCCACCCACCCACACTCACACACACACACACACACACACACACACACACACACACACACACACACGCACAATTAAAGAAATAGGAAAATTTATTGATTTTAATGAGAACTGAAAAAGTAGAGATTTCCTTCTTCTTATTTCGAAAAATTGCAAATTAGTAGGTTCAAAATCAATTAACAGTTTTGTTTTTCTATATGCAGAAACGCCTTGCGATTGGAAATAGTCAGTTCGAAGAGCAAATTCGAAATACAGAGAAGTGAAAAACAATTTTCCCATCTTCAAAATGTTCCCATTTTTTTGATGAGTTACTTTGAAATTATTTAAATTTCAAAGTTATTTAATTTATTTTCGGAAATATTCGAATTCAAGATAATTGCTATGCAATTGGGGTATCCAAAATTTGATTTTTTGAGGAGAGCTACGTTAAGAGTATTTTAAATCAAGCGTTTTTTTTTCAAATTTTTTTGAAATTCATAGTCTTCAATTTTCAATGGTAAATTGAAAAAGTTCAAGAAAGTTATTTAAAGCTTGATAAATGAATAGGTATTTTGCTGTTTTCCTGATTTTGACATTTTGCAGCTCGAAGGCGCAAACTTAACTGATAGTTCAGATGCCTTTAATCCAGCCGGAAGAATAATTTGAATTTGTCTCGAAACTTGAAGAAAGGCTGGCGATAGTCTTTGTTGCTGATAAGAATCAGAAATGGGTTGAATATTGACGTTACACCTACAAGCATATAGAACATCTGAAAATGTTCAGCGTTCTTAAAAAGCGGATATTTGTAAATTTCCGTGAAACTTGATATCAACAAGAGCACAATAATGTGATAGACATTTAAGCAGGCACTGATTGAAAAAGTGACCATCCAGACGGCGCATATAGCTGTAAAACATAAGACAAGATTCAAATTTCGGCCAATTTTTCTTCGTCGCTTCAACAGAACTTTAGCTGTCGAGAAATAACAGTACGAACAAAACAAAGCCGGCATAAAGGAAAAAATAAAATTCGAAACAAGCGAGAATACAGAACCCAGAAATGGCTTCTCAAAATTGACTAATAGTGTCACACAGTTTAAGTGTCGTTCAAAATAATGGTATATAATCTCGGCAGAAACTGCGGCAAGAATAAAAATAGTCACTATAGTGTAACTAATTTTTCGTTTCTGCCTACTGAGCAAACTCCATTTTTCGGTTGGTTTGCACACTAAAACGAATCGTTCATACGCAACAAGTAATGAACACAAACCGTGACCGTATTCATTTAGCCGAAATAACATCAAATGTGGCAAACAGTAGAACCAAAAAGGATTTATTTTGCTAACTGTTATATGGCGCTTGACAAACATGCGAAGTTGAAAGCGCATCTCATTGTAAAATTGAAAGCCATGCGACTCAAAATTCACCCAAGCCGTCGATGAATGAAAAGCGATAAATTCGTGTGAAATAAATTCAAACATGTACCCCAGTCCAGTCGCCAAAAAATCAATCAAAGAGAGTAGAAAGATCGGATAATTCTCCAACTCACGAATCTCCGCGAAGAACAGGAAAGAGTTGACAAGATAAAAGTTGATACAGTTTGAAATAGAGGCCACAACCACCTAAAACAATTTGATTTTCTTTTACATATCCCGGGATGAGGTAGTGGATTTATGACTCAACACACCCAGGTTGAGGTCCAGATTGAAATGGCCTCTGATCAGACCATCCCAGACAAAAGTGCCCTCTGATCAGTCCAAGCTGATCAGTCCAGGACTGATTCGTCATCTGAGCAGACTAAAGTGCGCTCGAAGCTCCGTGTGCGCTCAAAAGTGCGCTCGAAAACTTCTTTTGATCAGCCTATTGTGCGCTCGAATGTCACCCCTGATCAGACCAGTGCGCGCTCGAATCCGCCTCTGATCAGACTGAAGTGCGCTCAAAATTGCCTATGATCAGACTAAAGTGCGCTCGAAGTTGCCTCTGATCAGACTAAAGTGCGTTCAAAATAGTCTGATCAGTGAATGGATTTGAAAATTAACAAATCTCTCTATATTGTTATAATCTATTCATTTCATGAAAATTGATTTTATTCTGTAATATATTCAATTAAGGAAAAGTCAATTCGAAAAGTATAGCTGAAAAAAGAAATTCCAAGTGCAGAAAAAAATATTATTGAGTATGCCGGTAATTCACGTTTTTGACTGAATAGATGAACTTAGACAGCTTTGCATAATAAGGTCTAGATCTACAGTTATTCCAAAGCGTTTCAAAAGGGGACCGGCAGTTGCTATCAGCTGGACCCCTTGTTTCTGGTCAACCAATCAGAATCCCGATGTGGATTTGATCAGAACTTTTCTATATTGTTGACTCTTGGCAGAGAAAACATCTTTCAATAAAAAAACAGAAAAGAACTTTAAAATAGTTGCTCGAATCTTCCTATGATTAGACTAGTGTGCGCACAAGTCGGCCTCTGATCAGTCTAGTGTGCGCTCAAAACTGCCTTTAGTCAGACCGTCCCAGACCAAAGTGACCTCTGATCAGAAAATTTCCAGACCATTGTCCAGACAAAAAGTGCTCTCGAAGCCTTTTCCAGACCATGTATTTCGAGCGCACCGAGAACATGTGTGCGCTCGAGGATGGTCTGATCAGAGGTTACCTCGGTCTGGCCACCTCAAACTGGGCAACGTCGTCTTGGGGTGGGTTGGGGGTCATTGTCATTCCGGGTCTTTAACTACACGGTCCCGGAAGAAGTTAATTCCCCGGAAAATGGAATAATAAATCTGGTATTTCGGAACTATTACACGGTATTTCGATTCATAAATCTGGTATTTTGGAACTATGAACCCAACCCGTCTTTCGAGTCCTAAATCTCCCGGGTTGAATTTTTCCGCTCAAAAAGACGTAAGAGTGGGGATGCAATTGAAGGATTTTTTTAGGAAAATACAGCTCAAAACTCTTACATCTTTTTAGTCTGTCATGGAGGGTAGAATGATGTAAGAGTTTGGGGGTAATTTCTCCATTACCCCTAAACTCTTACATCGTTTTACCCCTCTTGACAGACCAAAAAGATGTAAGAGTGGGGTTAATTTGTATTTTTCCCCTCACTCTTACACCATTTTACCCCCGTTGGAAGCCCAATGCAGCCCAAAAGACGTAAGAGTTTTGAGCAGCATTTTCCTAAAAAACCTCCTATTGCAGCTCATTGCAGCCCACTCTTACATGGCAATTTCAGTCAGGGGCGGGTAACTAATCAAAAAAGTCCTCCCACTGCAGCCCATTGCAGCCAACACATACATGGCAATTTCAGTTAGGGGGTAATTCCTCAAAAGTCCTCCCATTGCAGCTCACTCTTACATGGCAATTTCTGTTTGGGGGATAACTCCTCAAAAATCTTCCCATTGCAGCCCATTGCAGCTCACTCTTACATGACAATTTCAGTTTGGGGGTAATTCCTCAAAAGTCCTCCCATTCCAGCCCATTGCAGCCCACTCTTACATCGCAATTTCAGTTAGGGCGGTAATACCTCAAAAGTCCGCCCACTGCAGCCCACTCTTCCATGGCAATTTCAGTTAGGGGGGTAATTCCTCAAAAGTCCTCCCATTGCAGCCCACTCATATATGACAATTTCTGTTTGAGGGATAATTCGTCAAAAACCCTCCCCATGTAGCCCATTGC
This sequence comes from Convolutriloba macropyga, assembly GCF_964194025.1. NCBI lineage: Eukaryota > Metazoa > Xenacoelomorpha > Acoela > Convolutidae > Convolutriloba > Convolutriloba macropyga. The sequence goes on from NC_134478.1 coordinate 51,463,815, forward strand.
AGCCCACTCCTATATGGCGATTTCAGTCAAGGGGGGTAATTCCTCAAAAGTCTTCCCATTGCAGCCCACTCTTACATGGCAGTTTCAGTCAAGGGGGGTAGTTCCTCAAAAGTCCTCCCATTGAAGCCCACTCTTGCATGGCATTTTCAGTTTTGGGGGCTAATTCCTCACAAGTTCTCCCATTTCAGCGCATTGCAGCCCACTCTCACATCGCAATGTCAGTTAGGGGGGTAATACCTCAAAAGTCCTCCCATCACAACCCGCTCTTACATGGCAATTTCAGTTTGGGGGGTAAGTATCCAAAAATCCTCCCAATGAAGCCCACTCTTACATGGCAATTTCAGTTTGGGGGGTAATTCCTCAAAACTCCTCCCATTGCAGCCCTTTGCAGCACACACTTACATGGCAATTTCTGTCAATGGGGGTAACTCCTCAAAAGTCCTCCCATTGCAGCCCACTCTTACATGGCATTTTCAGTCAAGGGGGGTAATTCCTCAAATGTCCTCCCATTGAAACCCCCTCTTACATGGCAATTTTAGTTTGGGGGGTAATTCCTCAAAAGTCCTCGCATTCCAGCCCATTGCCGCCCACTCTTACATCGCAATCTCAGTTAGGGGGTAATACTTCAAAAGTCCTCCCATTGCAGCCCACTTTTACATGGCAATTTCAGTCAGGGGGTAATTCAAAAGTCCTACCATTGCAGCCCATTGCAGCCCACTTTTATATGACAATTTCAGTTTGGGGGTAATTCCTCAAAAGTCCTCCCATTCCAGCCCATTGCAGCCCACTCTTACATCGCAATTTCTGTTAGGATGGTAATACCTCAAAAGTCCGCCTACTGCAGCCCACTCTTACATGGCAATTTCAGTTAGGGGGTAATTCCTCAAAAGTCCTCCCATTGCAGCCCACTCATATATGACAATTTCTGTTTGAGGGATAATTCGTCAAAAACCCTCCCCATGTAGCCCATTGCAGCCCACTCCTATATGGCGATTTCAGTCAAGGGGGTAATTCCTCAAAGTCCTCCCATTGCAGCCCACTCTTACATGGCAATTTCAGTAAAGGGGGGTAATTCCACAAATGTCCTCCCATTGAAGCCCACTCTTACATGGCATTTTCAGTTTTGGGGGCTAATTCCTCACAAATTCTCCCATTTCAGCCCATTGCAGCCCACTCTCACATCGCAATGTCAGTTAGGGGGTTAATACCTCAAAAGTCCTCCCATCACAACCCACTCTTACATGGCAATTTCAGTTTGGGGGGTAAGTATTCAAAAATCCTCCCAATGAAGCCCACTCTTACATGGCAATTTCAGTTTGGGGGGTAATTCCTCAAAAATCCTCCCATTGCAGCCCTTTGCAGCACACACTTACATGGCAATCTCTGTCAAGGGGGGTAACTCCTCAAAAGTCCTCCCATTGCAGCCCACTCTTACATGGCAATTTCAGTTTGGGGGGTAATTCATCAAATGTCCTCCAATTCCAGCCCATTGCAGCCCACTATTACATGGCAAATTCAGTTAGGGGGGTAATTCCTCAAAAGTCCTCCCATTGCAGCCCACTCTTACATGGCAATTTCAGTCAAGGGGGGTAATTCCACAAAAGTCCTCCCATTGAAGACCACTCTTACATGGCATTTTCAGTTTTGGGGGCTAATTCCTCACAAGTTCTCCCATTTCAGCCCATTGCAGCCCACTCTCACATCGCAATGTCAGTTAGGGGGGTAATAACTCAAAGGTCCTCCTATCACAACCCACTCTTACATGACAATTTCAGTTTGGGGGGTAAGTATTCAAAAATCCTCCCAATGAAGCCCACTCTTACATGGCAATTTCAGTTTGGGGGGTAATTCCTCAAAAATCCTCCCATTGCAGCCCTTTGCAGCACACACTTACATGGCAATCTCTGTCAAGGGGGGTAACTCCTCAAAAGTCCTCCCATTGCAGCCCACTCTTACATGGCATTTTCAGTCAAGGGGGTTAATTCCTCAAATGTCCCCCCTTGAAACCCCCTCTTACATGGCAATTTTAGTTTGGGGGGTAATTCCTCAAAAATCCTCGCATTCCAGCCCATTGCAGCCCACTCTTACATCGCAATTTCAGTTAGGGGGGTAATACTTCAAAAGTCCTCCCATTGCAGCCCACTTTTACATGGCAATTTCAGTCAGGGGGTAATTCAAAAGTCCTACCATTGCAGCCCATTGCAGCCCACTCTTAGATGGCAATTTTAGTTAGGGGGGAGGGGTGTAATTCCCCAAAAAAACTCCAGTTGCAGCCAAACTCACATCATTTTATCCCCTCTGAACACATTACTCCCACACTCTTACATCAATTTACCCCCCCCCCCCCCCACAAACAAATTAATTACCCTCCGCACTCTTACAACAAAATAGGAGGATTTTAGGGGAGGACATTCCACCCGGGCTGGCGTTCCGAATCATAAATCGCACAGCTATTTCTCAACACGGGATACCCAATACCAATCGAGGATCATCTTTACATAATTCCTGGCCTCGACTATAAGGAATTTGCATCTAGTTCTCTCTCCGTTGTCTGATCTGTTGTCTTAACGTCGCACAATTTTGCACTGCCTTGTTCGTAGGGGCATGTGCGCGCTATTTTGCACCTTTTTGGGCAAATTCGATTCTTACTCCAATTAATGTCTGGAATGTAGGATAATGGCTGTTTTGAGTCTGGATCATCTTGTTCATACTTCCACAGGCTCAACCCGGAATAGCATGCATAGAGATTCTGCTCCAGGTTTAGACCTCGATTTCAAAAAACACCGTGGTAAGAAAAGACCCTACTCGATAAAAATAGCGCATTAAATGATTTTAGTTCTTCTTTTGCGAACAGCTGGAACAATAAGATAAATTGTGTTTGACAGAAATTATTGGCGTTTATTGCTAGAAATTTGCGCTACCCAATTTATCAGACTCGACCATAATTTTGTAATTTTACTTGGATAAAACTTTCACGCTGGACTTAAACTTGACAAAAAAAGCGAAGACTTCTACCTCCTAAGGGCAGACAAAAGCATTCACGAGATAAATTGAACAAAAATTCATAACGAAAAAAGAACAAAACCCAACATGCATATACTTGCTTACGGATTGTTGAGCTTGAAAATTGAGTTATGCCATGATTGTCTGAAATTATCAAACCAAGTTAAACACGTAACTCTGGTCAACTCGATCAAACAATTGCTCAGTATAAGTTTCATCTTAGTGGCCGACCTTGCCCCCCACGGAATGTTCTACAAACTGCGCATTACTTAACATTGATACAAAACCTGATAGAACTGAGCATCCAAAGGGAAAAAAACGCTTAGAAAGTTTTGCGAGACTGATAAACAGCGGTTTTTCAGTTAAAATTATGAGAGCCCACTCTTACATGGCAATTTCAGTCAAAGGGGGTAATTCCTAAAAAGTCCTCACGTTGCAGCCCACTCTTACATGGCAATTTCAGTTTGGGGGGTAATTCCTCAACTGTCCTCCAATTCCAGCCCATTGCGGCCCACTCTTACATGGCAATTTCAGTTTGGGGGGTAATTCCTCAAAAATTCTCCCATTGCAGCCCGTCGCAGCCCACTTTTAAATGGCAGTTTTAGCTAGGGGGTAATTATGGAAAAGTCCTCCCCTTGCAGTTCATTGCAGTCCACTCCTACATGGCAATTTTAGTCAGGGGGAGGGGTGTAATTCCTCAAAAGTACTCCCATTGCAGCCCAACTCTTACAAACTTTTACCTCCTAAGTGCAGACAAAAGTACTCACGAGAAAAATTGAACAAAAATTCATAACGAAAAAGAGAACAAAACCCAACATGCATATACTTGCATACGGATTGTTGAGCTTGAAATTTGAGCTATGCCATTATTGTCTGAAATTATCAAACCAAGTTAAAGACGTAACTGTGGTCAACTCTATCAAACAATTGCTCAGTATAAGTTTCATCTTAGTGGCCGACCTTGCCCCCCACGGAATGTTCTACAGACTGCGCATTACTTAAAATTGATACAAAACCTGATAGAACTGAGCATCCAAAGGAAAAAAAACGCTTAGAAAGTTTTGCGAGACTGATAAACAGCGGTTTTTCATTTAAAATTATGAGAGCCCTCTCTTACATGGCAATTTCAGTCAAAGGGGGTAATTCCTCAAAAGTCCTCCCATTGCAGCCCGATCTTACATGGCAATTTAAGTGGGGGGGGGTAATTCCTCAAATGTCCTCCCATTCCAGCCCATTGCAGCCCACTCTTACATGGCAATTTCAGTTTGGGGGTAAATTCCTCAAAAATTCTCCCATTGCAGCCCGTCGCAGCCCACTTTTAAATGGCAGTTTTAGCTAGGGGGTAATTCTGAAAAAGTCCTCTTCTTGCAGCCCATTGCAGCCCACTCTTACATGGCAATTTTAGTCAAGGGGGAGGGTTGTAATTCCTCAAAAGTACTCCCATTGCAGCCCAACTCTTACAGACTTCTACCTCCTAAGGGCAGACAAAAGTACTCACGAGAAAAATTGAACCAAAATCCAAACGAAAAAGAGAACAAAACCCAACATTCATACACATGCATACGGATTGTTGAGCTTGAAAATTGAGCTATGCCATTATTGTCTGAAATTATCAAACCAAGTTAAAGACGTAACTGTGGTCAATTCTATCAAACAATTGCTCAAGATAAATTTCATCTTACTGACCGACCCTGCACGCCAACGGAATGTTCTAAAATTTGCGCATTACTTAACATCGATAAAAAACCTGATAGAACTGAGCATCCTAAGGCAAACAAAAACGCTCAGAAAGTTTTGCGAGACTGAAAAACAGCGGTTTTTCAGTTAAAATTATGAGAGCCCACTCTTACATGGCAATTTCAGTCAAGGGGTAATTCCTCAAAAGTCCTCCCGTTGCAGCCCACTCTTACATGGCAATTTCAGTTTGGGGGGTAATTCCTCAAAAGTCCTCGCATTCCAGCCCATTGCAGCCCACTATTACATGGCAAATTCAGTTAGGGGGTTAATTCTTCAAAAATCCTCCCATTGCAGCCCGATCTTACATGGCAATTTAAGTGTGGGGGGTAATTCCTCAAATGTCCTCCCATTCCAGCCCATTGCAGCCCACTCTTACATGGCAATTCCAGTTTGGGGGGTAATTCCTCAAAAATCCTTCCATTGCAGCCCGTCGCAGCCACTTTTACATGGCAGTTTTAGCAGGGGGTTTAATTCTTGAAAACTCCTCCCTTGCAGCCCATTGAAGCCCACTCCTGTAGACTTCTACCTCCTGAGGGCAGACAAAAGTACTCACGAGATAAATTGAACGAAAATTCATAACGAAACAGAGAACAAAACCCAACATGCATATAATTGCAAACGGATTGTCGAGCTAAAAAATTGAGCTATGCCATGATTGTCTGAAATTATCAAACCAAGTTAAACACTTAACTCTGGTCAACTCTGTCAAACAATTGCTCAGGATAAATTTCGTCTGAGTGGCCGAACTTGCACGCCCACGGAATGTTCTAAAAATTGCGCAAAACTTAACATTGATAAAAAACCTGATAGAACTGAGCATCCAAAGGCAAAAAAAAACGCTCAGAAAGTTTTTCGAGACTGATAAAAAGCGGTTTTTCATTTAAAATTATGAGAGCCCACTCTTACATGGCAATTTCAGTCAAGGGGGTATTTCCTCAAAAGTCCTCCCTTTGCAGACCACCCTTATTTGAAAATTTCAGTTTGGGGGGTAATTCCTCAAAAGTCCTCCCATTCCAGCCCATTGCAGCCCATTCTTACATGGCAAATTCAGTTGGGGGGGGGGGTTGGTAATTCCTCAAAAGTTCTCCCAATGCAGCCCACTCTTACATGACAATTTCAGTTTGGGGGTTAATTCCTCAAAAAGCCTCCCATTGCAGCCCACTTTTACATTGCAATTTTAGTCAGGGGGTAGTAGTTCTTGAAAAGTTCTCCCATTGTATCCCATTGCAGCCCACTCCTCCATGGAAATTTCAGTCAGGCGGTAACTCAAAAGTAGTCCCATTGCAGCCCATTGCAGCCCACTCTTACATGGCAATATTAGTCAGGTGGAGGGGTGTAATTCCTCAAAAGTACTCCCATTGCAGCCCAACTCTCAGACTTCTACCTCCTAAGGGCAGACAAAAGTACTCAAAAGATAAATTGAACAAAAATTCAGGACGAAAAAATAGCAAAACCCAACATGCATTTACTTGCATACGGAATGTTGAGCTTGAAAATTGAGTTATGCCATGATTATCTGAAATTATCAAACCAAGTTAAACACGTAACTCTGGTCAACTCGATCAAACAATTGCTCAGGATAAGTTTCAATTTAGTGGCCGACCTTGCACGCCCACGGAATGTTCTAAAAACTGCGCATTACTTAACATTGATAAAAAACCTGATAGAACTGAGCATCCAAAGCCAAAAAAACGCTCAGAAGAAGGTTTTGCGAGACTGATAAACAGCGGTTTTTCAATTAAAATTATGAGAGTTTGGAGAAGAAATTGAGACTTGAGTTTATTATTCTTTAATAACAAATATGTGGAGCGTTTTGAAGTTGCAATTGAATTGAATTGCTTTGGTATTGGGATTGCTGTAAATGTTGTAAGTTATATGAAATTTTTTTTAATTTTTGGTCCCGGAAAACGAACAAAAAACTGAAACCCTTCTTTTTTCTCAGCATCTTCATCAGTTATTCTCAGATAGACTTCAAATGAGTTTGTTTGAATTGAAATACCTACCCATACTTGATTTTCTTCATAAATATACTTGATTGAATATTTATTTTTTTTAACTGGTTCAGAAATAAAATCATCAAAAATTTTTGAAATTATTGCGAAAACAGAGCGGACAGCCGTCTTTATTCTAATGTCAGACAACCTCACTTTCTCTTTTAAGGAATCTTTCAAGTATGATAGATTTTTGGGCGCTAGATGGTGGTCCCCGACTCGAGGTTTTCTAGCGGCCAGAAATCATAATTCTACTGTGGATCACCTGGGTGGTTTATCTGAGAAGTTAAAAATACACAAATTTTGCGAAGCTACACCTTGACTTGGAAACAGTGGTTATAGTTTCACCACACAGTTTTCCTACACTGGCATCAGTACAAGCACAAAGAAGCGAAAAACATAGAATGGAAAGGCAAAATTCTAGAAACTCAATGCGAGCTGGGAAACTTTCTTTGAATTATTAGGCAGCATCTATTGAAAGGTAGCTTGTTCTTCAGCGCTATAAATCCGTCAACAAAAATGAGAGGGTGCGCTGATAAAGAGACAAATTTAATCAGTCTCCGACGGAAAGGTAAAAAAACGCAAAAATAGGGTTCACAACATGACAAATAGGGTTCACAAAAGACAGTTTCAATTCGAGTGAATAGGCAATTATTAAGTGAAGATGCCTCTGCAAGCAGAAGATATACAACAGTGTGCCGAAGGAACTATTCAAGCCACCTACTCCCTAGCTGGTCAAGGATTGTACGAACGAGAAGCGCCTCAACTCGATTGTCTACCAAATTCCATATACAATAACTGCAAGGATTTGAAAAATAACAATTTGTCTCGTTGGATAAAGTTGTTGTGATGAAGAACAAGCCATGACTTGTGTTTAACATGCTTCATAGGCTCGGCCTTGACAAGTACAATGCTAACCCCAACAGTTTCCGAGATGAAATCAATGTGCACTCAGCGCCCACACTGGAAAAAATGTTTGTGTACTTGGAACTTCGAGAGATACCATTTCCAAATCAGTGAACTGATCGAGCCTAGTTCAAGAAGGACTGGCGTCCTGAGACCAGAGATCAGTTGCCTAAAATCCGGTTGAGGTTAAAAGAGACTTAGAGTGAATGAAGTGAGGCAGGGGAACAATTAATCAAGAATTTTCTCTGCGGCACAAATTCCATGAACAGACAGGAGAAAAATGTCAAAAATGTTTAGCAAATTTTTCTGTTATCCCGAAGCAAAATTTCAACTCCTAGAGCGACACTAAGCCAAAGCAAGGAAATGATGAAAAACACCTGTTGAAGCCCTATGCTGATTGCTGTTACGGCCAGCAATTTATCAGTCGAATACCAAACAATGCACACTGAAAAGGTGGACCAGCTCAATAACAACTTAGGAAGGCATTGTGTATAGGAGCCTTAGTTGTTATAGATTGCATCTAAAGTCACACCGAACGTCCGAGACAAGACCTTGAAACTATTAGAGGCGTGAGTGGCCTCATTAAGGTTAAACTTTGTGACAAAAAGGCCAAGCAACAGCACGCATCAACAAACGCAGTACAAAAAAGTTAACAACAGTCTGATTCAAGAGATTTCAATAAATATTCCGAAACAGCCTGGGTCAGTGGCTCGACCAACGTTTTAACGACGATATTTTTGATTGATACATGGGCTTTGACAAACCTTATGATGGCAGAAAATCTGGTCAGTCATGATCCTTTCCTGAGACTTTTAGCTTACAAAGGCTGCTTAGAGTCCACCTATGCAACAAAATAAACGTTCTGGACTTACGACGCAGGAATTGACACAGCACTCTGTTTGCGAGGTAAAACATGTCCTTGTGATTCAAAATCGGAAGCCTCAAGTGATACACTGTCTCAAGGAAGTAAAACGGCAGGGCACTACAATTCACATTAGATCAAACGAATTCTGAAGAAACGGCAAAATGAGTTGGGCAGTAACCATTCGCATGGTTTTCATTGCAATTGCAGTTACCGTAAATACCGGAAAATTGAAGCAAGTTTTCGATACCAGAGACAAAACTCATGTTCAGCGAATTTTGCCCCAACCTGACAGAGATGAGGGCTCAAAAAACGGCCGTCTGACGGCGGCCTAAAACACAGGAAAAACTAAAGCCAAGAACCTGCTAGATTAGTATCATTGCAAAACTGAAGTATAAGAGTACAGAGACACAGACAATTAGGTTTTAAACTGGGCTGCTCACTCAGTATACAAAGTTCAATAAGTGTCTACTGTAGTCTAACTGGTTGATCAGATGTTGACACTATCTGGACCGGGTTTTACTGGCACTGCTCTTAGTCGACTGAGGAAACTAGTAATTAAATGTTGGGATGCATTTGCGCAGAGGAAAAATGAGCTTGAATGTACAGTCATTGTTCAGCATTGAATCAGTACGGATGATACACAAACAAAGTTACCAAATAAACATCACAGTTACCTCACAGTATTTCCCCGGTCAGGACACCAATGATCTAAAATGAACTGAAGAGCATGCTCGTATTGGGAATCATCCAATTTTCCTCCAGTCTCGATTGCGCCTCTATTGATCTTTAAAAACTTTACAGTTGCTGGAGATTTAGCATTAATTATCCAGATCTTAACGATGTTACATTTTAAAACTCTTTCTCATGCCAAATACAGTCCCCAGTTTAGATGCCTTGAGGGGAGCACAATTTATTTCTTCTCTTGTTTTGGCTAGTGGCTGCTGACGGGTACTTGTTGCACCAAAAATAGGCATAGAAAAGCTTTTTCAACACTTGAGAGTGGTTTGCATTAATATAGCAAGGTGTCTTCTGTTCATTTGAGTACTCCAGGTATATTTAAAATTTTTCATTTCGATTTTTGCAATTAATTTATTGTTCCAATAACATGCTTTTCAAAAAACACCTTTGGAAATGGGTTTTATATTTGCTTGATGACGTTTCTGCCTACGCTTTGACAGGACAAGAGCATTTCAAGCATATCGTGACTCTTTTTAAGTTACCTGAAACAAACTTTAAACTGAAGCCTAAGAAGTGAAGACTTCTCCAGCAAGTCGTATTACTCTCAGTCATCTTATTGACGAGAAATGGGTCCAGGCCAAACTCCCAAAAGCTTTCTGCTATCAGAGAATAGTTTGAACTAAAACAGTTGAATAAGTTTGGTGGTTCGATGCTTTTTTGTAGATACTCTTGGCGCTTTTTGAAGCACTTTGCACATATTTTCCGTCCCCTAAATGATTTAACAAGGAAAGTTTTAAGTGAACTACTTCTTGTAAAATGACTTTCGATCGGCCTAGTTCGGAACAAGCCACAGTAAACAGTCTTGCAGTTCCCTTGCTATATTTGCTCCTTTTATCATGCAATTAAAGTCGTTTTAGGTGCCCTTCTTTCAAACTATGTTGACGCAGTTCAACATCCAAGAGGTTTTGCAAACAGGAGTTTGATTGCAACTGAGTCTATGTATTCAACAACGACAAGGGAAGCTCTAACAGTAGAGCAGGCTTTGAAGTGATTCAAACATTACATTTGGAGACTTACGTAAAGCTCATGCAACCCTAAACAAGTTGATCTCGCAAAAATGCAGACGACATGACATTTAAAATGCTGCATCATTTACAACACTTCAGTTATTAAACTGTTCATCGCGGAGGCAAAGAAGATACCAACTCAGTTGGTTTGTCACGGATGATGAAGAAACATCTGAATGGAAGCCTGACAAAAGTTTCAGATAGAATACCCGAACCTCAAGTGCACGGGTTAGCCGGAAAAAATGTGAATACTGTGCTTTGATCAACGCCAATTCAGAAAAGGGGGACAACAAAAACGAAGAGCTGGTTGCTATGACATATAATTGTGCGAAATCTGGCCTAGAGCGCGTGCAGCAGGAAGACGAAGCAATTAGCGCATTTAGTTGGTATTCAGTTTCACTCGGTTTCTATCAATATAGTAGGACCTGCCATACCAGCTGCATTGTCAGGTGGGATGTAAATTCTGGTTATGGCAAATTTATTCACCAATTACACAACCAGTGTCCCACTTGTTGCAACCTAAACAGAAGTTGGTGCCAGAAAAATTGTGGATTGTTGGTCTTTTCATTTTGGCGTTCCAGATGTACCTCCGAATGATCAAAGGAAAACTTTACAACGGAAAAAAACAAAGAACTTTTGAAGCCGCTCAAACAGGACAAAAAACGAACCTCACCATATAGTTCTTCAGGAAATGGCTCAGTAGAACAGCATAACCGTGTAATTGCCAATATTCTCTAAAATTATTGCGCACACAACCCGAGAAAATGGGATACAATGCTGCCTTACGTCAATTTTCCCTATAACAAACCGATTTACAGCACGAAAGGGTATAAAAAATAAAGCTTTGTTAATGGATAAAAGTACAAGGACCCTATTTATCTGTTCTAACAAACACGAAGATCAGGAGAGAACTTGGATGAGTTTGTTGAGTGACGATTTGTGGCGGATCTTCCACTACAATCTATTCAAACCGTTTGCTTAGAGGAGCTAAACGAAGTAAGACCTCAGTTTTATGAAATGCAAGTAAAGTTATTTTAGGTGCCCTTCTTTCAAACTATGTTGACGCAGTTCAACATCCAAGAGGTTTTGCAAACAGGAGTTTGATTGCAACTGAGTCTATGTATTCAACAACGACAAGGGAAGCTCTAACAGTAGAGCAGGCTTTGAAGTGATTCAAACATTACATTTGGAGACTTACGTAAAGCTCATGCAACCCTAAACAAGTTGATCTCGCAAAAATGCAGACGACATGACATTTAAAATGCTGCATCATTTACAACACTTCAGTTATTAAACTGTTCATCGCGGAGGCAAAGAAGATACCAACTCAGTTGGTTTGTCACGGATGATGAAGAAACATCTGAATGGAAGCCTGACAAAAGTTTCAGATAGAATACCCAAACCTCAAGTTCACGGGTTAGCCGGAATGTGAATACTGTGCTTTGATCAACGCCAATTCAGAAAGCGGGGACAACAAAAACGAAGAGCTGGTTGCTATGACATATAATTGTGCGAAATCTGGCCTAGAGCGCGTGCAGCAGGAAGACGAAGCAATTAGCCGCATTTGGTTGATATTCGGTTTCACTCGGCTTCCATCAAAATAGTAGGACCTGCCATACCAGCTGCATTGTCAGGTGGGATTTAAATTCTGGTTATGGCAAATTTATTCACCAATTACACAACCAGTGTCCCACTTGTTGCAACCTAAACAGAAGATGGTGCCAGAAAAATTGTGTGTTGTTGGTCCTTTCATTTTGGCGTTCCGGATGTACTTCCCAATGATCAAAGGAAAATTTTACAACGGAATGAATCAAAGAACTTTTAAAGCTGCTCAAAAAGGACAAAAAACGAACCTCACCATATAGGTCTTCGGGAAATGGCTCAATAGAACAACATAACCGTGTAATTGCCAAAATTCTCTAAAAGTATTGCGCACACAACCCGAGAAAATTGGATACAATGCTGCCTTACGTAAATTTTCTCTATAACAAACCGATTTACAGCACGACAGGGATAATCAACAAAACTTTGTTAATGGATAAGAGTACCAGGACCCTATTTATCTGTTCTAACAAACACGAAGATCAGGAGAGAACTTGGATGAGTTTGTTGAGTGACGATTAGTGGCGGATCTTCCACTACAATCTATCCAAACCGTTTGCTTAGAGGAGCTAAACGAAGTAAGACCTCAGTTTTATGACACTTTTTGTTCGTCGAATTTTTGTTTTGACGTTATGGAAGTAAACGAGTGGGACCAATTGGAACCGGTCTCAATTCCGAGGCCCACTGTGTTGGTTCTCAGAAAATGTATACAGTCTCCGCAACCAATGTCAGAACGCGAGCAGGAAACAATCAATGCTAAACAAATTATCCTAAATATCACATGCGAAGAGATCAAACGCATTTGGAGCCAACAATTAATGTTGAACGTAGAGCTTCACAAGAAGTATTGTTGGACGAGTAACAAAAAGGCTCAGTGTTAGAAGCTATTCAGCATAGCCATTCAAACAGAATCCGAGAATCAATTAAACGTCTTTCTTTTGACAAATAAATTCTTTTTTTTTTGGCTAGCATTTTTTATAGCACCTTTATCCTTCGTTTGTATGAAACTCAGAGATTACTCGGAAAATGGAAAAAAATCATTGGCGCACCTTGATTAAAATTAGAACAATCTGAATAACACAAATTTCTCTTTAGATTTAATGATTGAATATCAGCGGACCGCTTCCTGACTCTCAAGCCACCTTTCAGAATTCTCATGCAAAATTTTGAGATCTATATTGTTGAATAATTTCCATGCAGCTTGTGCAGTCTTTAGAACAGAAACCCCTGTCATCATTGTGAGTACGCTGAATTAAATTTGGGTTGCTGCGCTATTACTGATCCCGACTGCCAGTAATTTAAAAACTTTGGACATTGATTTCCAGCGCTACAGGAAGCACTATGGTAAGCTTTGCGAAAGCACTTTACCCGCAGTGTTGATGAATACGACAATGTACGGCACTGATAGGATTGGAATACGAGATGCTTGAAAATGATACTGTTTTAACGAAAACGTGGGACACGGCTGCAACGTATCTGAATGGACCTGACCTGGGATTATAGAGGTGCAGGCGACTTGTTAAACCACTTCTCCTTTATAATCTCACAGTTTTGTCCTTCCATCGATTCTAAGAGTTGGTTTTTGGCATTAGTGCTCTTTTTTGGACTATAGTGGACTTGGATAGAATCAGAAAAAAACAGAATGTTTATAGGTAGTGATGAAAAAAAATATCGTGTAATCAGGGGAAAGTAACCACATCCCGGGACCTTCATTAAAAAACACAAAGGCAACTGAAGCTGATCATACATAACTCTCATTACAACTTCAACAAGATACGGAATATACTGCGACAGCGTTTCAATAACACCAACTTTGGAGTAACTCAATGCGGGCATGCTGAAACAGCAGACGCAGTTCAGCTTAGGTTGCTGCTGATTTTAATGTCGCAATGCTGAGATTCAACCCGGCAAAGCCTGCTATGAGACCAGAGTTGGCTGCCTTCCTGGTGCGACTCCAGAAGTTTGGCGAACTCCTTGACAAAACATTGAGCAGTCTGAGTGGAGAATTGTTCCAGTAACACTTGAACCATCGAAATTCTAAAGGCAAGTTCTAAATACCAGCTAAACTCTGTTCTCATTCAATAACATATTACTGCTAAAAAATTGCCGAATCGAGGGATCAAAGGTCGGCTGGATAACTGCATCATATCATTGCTTTTGTTATTTTTTTCGCGCAGCTCCCGTACCTCAACCAATCAGGAATGGCTAAACAACAATTGAATACACTTTTTTCAGAGTTACTTACTGATATCAGAAGGAAGAGATAGTGCCGCTGAAGTTGCAGATAAAAACTTTATTTGAAATTGCAATGGCAGCAATTGTCCAAAACTGGGCTTGAAACCGCCTTTGACGCCACAAAGTGTTGAACGTACTTGTCTTTCTAGATCTGCAAACTTCTGTTTAAAATTTTTGTGCTCAGCAGGTAGTAGGAGTCCCAACAGAACATAAAACCAAGATTTTTGATGACTCACCTTCTTTCTTGGTTTAGTCACAATCCAGCGATTACAGACCTCTCATCTACAGATCAAAAGCCTTCAAAACTGTTCAACTAATACGAACTTTCTGGCCAACTAATACAAACTTTGATTCGTGAGTTGCATGAAATGCAAAAAGTTTGCAATTGCAGGAACTAAAATCCTGGAGTTTTGCGCCTGGAATCTCTCAGTCATACGCTGAAGACCTTGCATTTGATTTTGGCTAATCTCCCTGAAATCCGCGAGAGCCTACCAGAATGGTTTCGTAAGCTGATTGTCAAAAAGACAGAATCAATTCTGTTGGAGGACAATTTTGAGGGCTTTTTTCCCCCAATATCTCATAAAAAATCTGACCCAATGGGAGAACACAGGGGAGCAGGGACTACGGAGATGAGTTCCGTGCAAAAATGTTATAAAATTGTTTACTGTTCAATTTATTTTCATTTTTTTGGTCCCATCTTTTGTTGAAAAGTGCTTATTGGGACTCATATATCATGTAAATATAAACAGAGATAGTTTTAGTTTTGATTTTTTTGCTGGTTAAACTCTGTCTCATTTATATAGTTAAGAATTTTTTTCAACACATTTGAATGATTTAACTGATACACCCATATGGCGCAATGGCTAACCTGCGTATCTGAGCTGAGTGACACTAAGGCCAACAAATAATTAAGCCGAAAGGATAGGCAGTCAGAAGATAGCGTAGATAGGGAAAAAGCTTGATAGTTGAGTTAAAAAGAGCAGACTTATAGGAAAGATCATTTTCTCTGTTTTTGAATTCTAATGTTAGGTGTTTATCATGGTTTAATTTGGGTAGAGTTTCTTAACTCTTGACCAAAATTTCCAATATGGAGACATCAAAAACGCACCGAATAGGCATTTGCTGTACCTGATAGATGGAAACTTAGTAATCCTGGAGACCAAGGAGGCAGAATGGTATGAAATCCACTGATTTGCCTATTGTCAACAAAGCCACCTTTGCCAATCAAACTAGGAACTATGGACCTTAAGAAGTGGGAGAATCTGCTAAACATTTTGGTTTCTGTGACAAAGGCTAATCAAAAGGAGGAGAAGTCAGTCGAAACAAAACAACTCTCTTAACCAACCTCTTGACTCAAATGAAGTAAATAAATTGATCCTTCGACCTATAGTGCATCAAGAAGGAGAAGAATTCTAAATAGTGTTTTAAAGTTCTTTAATCTGTGACTCAGGAAATCTACATTAACAAAAATCTTCGTATTTTAACGGCGAAAATTTTGCAAGGATATGGATGTTATTTTGGAACAGTAGGACACGAAAGAAATGCCGCCCTAATTGGATAGCGCGGCAAAGATGAGTTTTAGGCGGCCCTGCTATCGAGTTGGTTCAACACTTTGACGGTAGAAGCTACCATCATTCCGATCAAAACTCACGTCACTTTATTGAATGTTGTCCCCATTCGAACAACGAAGAGAAGATATTTTGGACATCAAAACTGCTCTGCAAAAAAACTTCAGCAAAACTTGTATTTGAACTCAACGTAAACAAGGTTAAAAACTGTAGATTGTAATTTTAACCTAGAATTTGGATAAAATCAACCATCTCTAGAACTAAAGAAATTTGGGTACATCAATAACAAAAGATCCCTCTGCTTGAAGGTGAAAAATATATACGTCTTAAAAATCAAGTCTTAGTAACAATATAAGTTCAGTTTTTGTTATCACCTCTATGTTGATTTTTTTGTGACGTGGAGAAAGGCCATTTTTTCTCCCATATTAATGTAGTCACAAAAGCAGTTGCATCATACATCGCTCTCGTGGCGACAGAGACGCCAGTAGAGGAGGAGAGAAAAAACCTCGGGGAATGTTTCCGTTCCAACCAATTTTTCCTCCCAACTCAGCAACTACCGCATTAATCCTGATGCATGGCTGACTGCACTTTGACGTCAATGCTTTCGTCAGGTTAGGCGTAAATGAATTTAGGGAGGATATCTAAAAATTAGCCAATAGAGTCAATGCAAACTACATAAAACAGAATGACGGCTTTACCGTCTAGAAAAAAAATTATTGGATTGAATGTAATTTGATATAAATAAATTAACGAAAGATTCGAAAAAAAATTAGTTCAACAGTAGGTTAGCGTAGATGGATGAGTATTTGGATTTTTTTCCGAAATGAAACAGAAAGTGATCTTGAAATTGCACCTTTGAAAGTAGGGAATCATGACCACAGTACATGGAAATGTGAAAATACTTAGAAAAAACCTACTTCATAAATCAATAGCTGACGTCCCATATAACACAGTGTCTAAAGATTGTCAGACATTTGAACCATTTTAGTGAAGCTAAAAGATATCTTTAAACGAAGCAAACAATACGAACCAATTTTTAAAAAAATCATATTTCGCAGAAATTGGCAGAAACTAATCTAATCGGCAAGCAACTTTACCAAAGACAGCTCAGGGGAATAAAAATTCAGAAGGGAATAGTGTGGGATGTACTTCAAATTTGGTTTACTTTGTTCATTCACACCTTTGGTAACAGTAATGTTGTTTTTCATACCAAAAACTTTGGGGGTAAAACTAATATTTTCCATTTTGACAGGTCTCCAACTCAAATTTGCGCATTCAAGCTACTCCTAAAGAGAGAAGTGATTAGGATTCAAATAAGGTGCGCTAGCAAATATAGGACAAAAATTTGTACCGAAAATCCGACCCGACCAATACCGAAACTGTTGTTTGCAAGGAACATTAACACACGAAGAGAGGTTTAGAGAATTGTGGCCGAAAGTGGGACAACGTAAACAAGACCAAGTTAAGACCTAAGCTCACTGCAAACACTAAAAAAACTCAATTATCTCCGTTGGAACTTTTTCGAAAAATTGTCACCAGTGACTTGATAAGGTTTGCCTTGCTGCCAATTGATTTATTTGGAATCGTTCAACAGAATTCAAAAGATGACTGCTCGATTATAACGTTGACCCAAGAAGAGTGACTTTGATCATTCCAAATGAAGCTCCTTCCGTTGTTTGAAAAACGTCAAGGATTAAACTATTTTGATTACCTAAGACGCAGAAAAATATCCTCAGAAGTAAGACAACCAAGAAAAAGAAAACACTTTCTTGAAAACAAAAGTAAAAAATATCCGGAACAAAAGATACAGCAGCAGCATATGTCGCAGCAGTCACAATTAATGTTTTTTCGATAGAAAATTGTCGGGGGGGGGGGGAGCGGAAAAGCCGCACAAGTGCGCTAAGGGAGATTAGGAAAGTTTAAGTTGAATGCACGTAAACTTAATGGAAACTTGAAGCTTTTGTTTAAAAAATCCGTCTTCAGCGCTGGTTTGCTGTCTTAAATATATATCAAAAACGCATTTTACTTTTTGTTTCGTCGGTTTAACACGGATAACAATATAACAATGCTTCACTCAACCAACCATTCCAACCATCACATATATTTCATCTCTGTTACGACCGTTTTTCGATGTACCAACCACAATGGGCTAATTCTAGATTGCCAGCGAAAAAAAGAAATGAATATTCATACGACGGGCACCGTTTACTCAATTTTTGTAGTAATAAATGTGATTTCCTGTGCGCCAATATTGGACAGCCCTTTGCCCATCAACTTCATTAAATGGCGGTTAGGGCCTTCGATACTCAAATCACAAAACCTTCTAGCTTTTGACTCGCCTCATTATGAATCGGATTGCCAGTCATGGCTTCTGACTTTTCCTATCATTGTTATTATAAGTAGAACAGTTAAAACTGAGAAAAATCATTAATTCCACCAAAGGGAAGTTAGAGCTTCCAATTGATAATTTGGACATATATTCACAAAGGGACAGAATCAAAGCCAACAAACATGTAGTTGCATAGGGATTGAATCATTCTGAAACTATTAAATCAAGTTAAACACTTAACTCCGGTCAAATTGATCAAACATTTACATTTATTAAAGATGGATAACGACCTTGAAGGCCCACTATTGCACTCATACGCTTGGTTGGAATATTCTAAGGAAAACAACACAGTTTTTCATTTAACACTGAAAAAACTGATAACTTTGAGTACCCTCAGCAACAAGAAAAATGCTCAGAGAATTTGCGGATCTAAAAATAGTGGTTCGTTAGATGTGAGGGGTTGATGGAGCAAGTTTGAACTTGAGTTCAACTTGCAGAGTCAAAGTGTGTGCAAAATATTTTGAATATGCTACTAAATTGTAATAATATGACTTAGTGGCATTGGCATTTCTCCAAACTTTTTGTGTTATGTTAGGTTTTTATGACTCACCTTTCTTAGTTTAGTCAATATCCAGCGACTACAGACCTCTCATCTACAGCTCAAAAGACTTCAAAACTGTTCAACTAATACGAACTTTCTGGCCAACTAATACGAACTTTGATTCGTGAATGCATGAAATGCAAAAAGTATTTGCAGGAATTAAAATCCAGAAGTTTTCCGCCAGGAATCTCTCCGTCAGATGCTGAAAACCTTACATTTGAACTTGGCTAATCTAGAAGATCATTATCTAACCTAGATAAAGAAGCTAGGAAGATCATTGCAAAAATTTTGCAAAAAGTATAATCAACAAAAATGCGCTTTTCCACCCGAAGCCTACCCGAATGGTTTCGTAAGCTGATTGTGTGGCTTGTGCTAGCTGCTTCCGTACTATAGCCATTACAGCATTTATTGACCTAATTCCAGCTGGACAAGATAAAAATACAGAGAGGAAGTGGTTACTGCTTTTACTGAGACAACTCCATTACGAAGTCCCGATTAAATATTTGAGAGATAGTGCTCAGAAGAATTTCTGGTTTGAGTGGACAGAGTTTGACTACCAAAACCATCGAGTGTTTTCAAGTACCACCATATTCTGAGTCCAAAAAGACAGAATCAATTCCGTTGGAGGACATTTTTGAGGACTTTTTTCCTCCAATGTCTCATCAACAATCTGACCCAATGGGAGAACACAGGGGAGCAGGGACTAAGGAGATAAGTTCCGTGCAAAAATGTTATAAATTCGTTTATCGTTTAATTTATTTTCTTTTTTTTGGTCCCATCTTTTTTGGAAAGGTGTTTATTGGGACTCATATATCATGTAAAAATAAACAGAGATAATTTTTGTTTTGATTTTGTTTACTGGTTAAACTGTTTCATTTATATAGTTAAAAATTTCGTTCAACACATTTGAGCGATTTAACTGATACACCCATATGGCGCTATGTTTATCTGCGTATCTGAGCTGAGTGACACTAAGGCCAACAACTAATTAGGCCGAAAGGATAGGCAGTCAAAAGAAAGCGTAGCGAGGGAAAAAGCTTGATAGTTGAGTTAAAAAGAGCAGACTTATGGGAAAGATTATTTTCTCTGTTGTTGAATTCTAAAGTTAGGTGTTTATCATGGTTTAATATGGGTAGGGTTGGTTAACTCTTGAACAATATTTCCAATATGGAGACGTCAAAAACGCACGGAATAGGCATTAGTTGTATTATATAGCTGTATTGGGATAGAGGGGGTTATCCTGCCATGAGGATAATAGGGTATAGAAGGCATGAGGATAATATGTAGTGGTATATCCCAGGAGGATAATATGAAGTGGTATATCCCATGAGGGTATATCCCCGTGGTATAATATGGAGTGGTATATCCCTTCTGATCTACATGTAAATTGAGAAAGAAGAACTGCCGCGACTAAACTTGCATTTGAATTGTGCATGTAAATTGAGAAGGATCAAACTTGCCGCGATTATTTACCGAGCTCTTGATTTATGTGAAAACGGATCAAACAACAATTTATTATTTTGTATTTCCAACTGTAAACCAAACATATTGAAACAATTAACTACTTCACAAAAACCAAACAGCGGAGCACTTTGAAAACAGGTTCTAAAACTTAAAGTTATACCAAAATTCACGTACAAACAATAAATTACCTCACAAAATCAAACTGCGGAACATTCTGAAAACACGCTCTTAAGTTATACCAAAAATCACGTACAAAATTGTGTAGAAGTGGAAACTAAGGTAAGTTTGTTTGAACTAATTTAGCAAGCAACAAAACACTCAAGCGTTGGGTTTTGCTATGAATTTTAATCACTGCTGTCACTTGCTTCAAAGTTAATGAGGGAGCACTGAAAATGATCATCTTCAGAACTGCTGCTCCTATCGAAATCCACAACATCAGAATCACTAATTTCCTCCTCAGTAGTAGCTCTAGCAACAATCATTCCTGGGTCGGGTGGTGTCCAGTTTTCTGCTATATCAAGCATTTGATTCATGTGATCACTTAAATGTTTTCTCATTCTTTTTGCTGGAGGAGGAATGGGGCTGGGAGGTGTCGGATAATCCCAGTCGACATCAGCGTCATTGTCTCTACCATTGAAAATTCTACTAAAACTTTCTTCTGAGACTGATTTGTAATCCCAACTTATTTCACTGTCCTCTTTCTCATTATCGAACCAGCTATATGAATCAGTATCACTCTCTGCTGTAGATTGCGAACTGTTCCTTATAGAATAATGCCCAAATGGCACTGTTCTCAAACCATCAGCGAGAATGTATTGTTTATTGTCGTACGCTGAGAGGGACACTTTGTTTTCGGATACTGTTTTTAGAATATGGTTTTCGGACGTTACTCTATTACTTATTGCTCGATATGGTTTTGCCGTAGCCAGTGTAGACTTGTACAGCTCGTGTGTCAACAACTTCTGGGCAGCTTTTGTTACCCCTTTCGCCGACAGCTTTCTACAACCTGGAATAAAACAAAAGCAGATCAACCTCGAGCCTCAGGTGAGTTCTTATTTCAATATGCAAAAAAAGTGATCGGTTCTCGAAGAATAAAAGTATATGTAATTTAATACTTACTTTTAGAAGTTATTGAATACATTTTGGGCTTCAAACATATAAATTCCGAGATGTAGTCACTAGCGAATTCATCCTTGAACTTGAGAACTCTGCTGTGGTTAACATCGGAGTAGAGCGGATGATTGTCAGGATAATTTGGAAAATCGAATTCTGTACAAACTTCTTTCTTCTTTGCCAAGTCGGCATAGAGGTCAGTCGTCTCAACTTTATACAATAGACTGTCGGTATCAGAGTACAAGAGTGAGCACCGAAAGTTTGCGCGCATAACATCATAGTGGAACCCGTACATACGTAGTTTTGAAAGATCCAAGATGGTTGCCCCGACAATAGTTGGTGTTGTCCATTTAATAACTTTTGGCCGAGAACAGATCGCCACCAAGTTTTCGCCGAATATTTTAAATTTGTCAAACTCGAATTTTGATGTAAGTTTTGCAGTTTTTTCGGCATCCCGTGTTATGTCTACTTTCAGTCGTCTTCGTTTTGACTCAATTGTTTTCCCATATACCGAGTTGTTCATCAATTTGTAGTAGTTCTACTCAAATCTGTTAGTTGCTTTTTTTCTCATGGCGCTGTTTAAGGTAATGTACCGTTCAAGCCACTTTGATTGTGTGAATTTGAGAATTCTGTGTACTTTTTTGATACGCAACCCCAGTCGAACATGGAATTGCAGTAGTTTGTAGTGTAGGACATATTTGCTTTTGTCAAACATAGTTTGTAGCAGTTTGTTGACTTTATTTTCCGGTAAATTGTAACAATGTTTAAACTCTAACTGATAATCGCTTAGACAGTCGTCCTTTACAAGTGTTTTTTTGGTGCCAATGGGTAGTACTGCTGTTGATCATGTATTTCACTTGGGTATTCGAAATCGACTTCACAGAAATACCCAACTAAAGAGCTTTCAGGGTGGTGTAGTAGTTCGTTTATTGAGATGTCGAAAACAAAACAAAAATCACCAACGGGTAGCATCTCATCCTGCATAACTCCACCACATAAACTATTAGCGTCCACCATTAGCCCAAATGTGGACGTTTCCTCGGAGTTGAACCCAGGCAGGTAGCGGTTGTTTGCTTTAAAATGTGGACTTTCGAAAACAGAGGTTATACCCCCGCGTATCGCTGGCTCTATCATGTCCAGATAATCCCGTTCAGTAAATAACTGGACTTCAGCTTTGGTGATACGAAGTGCGGCATCTTTTGCCATGTTTGGGGCAGTGAAGAACTGTACAACATCAAGCTTGTAAGTTTTGAAACTAATTTTCCGACAATACTCGGAGCAGCAAGCTAATAAAGCACAATCTAATTTTAGATAGGCATCATGATAATCCTGCATGGTTTTACACCCAAGCAAATTCCACATTCTGTTTGCATGATTCCATTCGTTTTGTTGAATTGTTGTGCCATTTAGTGAGTTTTTCCATGCTTCTATTGGAGGCAAACTATCTTCCGAGAACTTTGTCCGATTATACATGTATGAATATGGGTAATAACTTTTTTGCTTGAGCAGGTCAAAGTGGTCACTAGGAGTTTCATTGAACAATACTTCCAAAATGCCGAATTCAGATTGCGGTAAAGTTTCGGTGAGTTTTTCTAGAGATGCGTTAAAAAGCTTGTAAGAGTCAACAAACCTTAGGAACTCATACACTGGAACAATTTGCCCATCCCTTTTCATCGTGTCCACTTGAACACCTAATTGCATCGAGTTATATTTCTCGTCAGTTTCAGGTATTACGCTTATTGTTGTAGATGGCTCTTTTTCCTGCAATGCCAGACAGATATGGTGGAGATCGTAATTTTGTATGTTGTGCCCAATTACGGGAATGAATTTTGACGTTCTCCGTAGTCGGTTGCATTGCGGATGGGCCCAGCCCAGAAATTCGCCACTGTAGTGGCAGTGGTCAAGGTCTTATTCGTCATCTTCATGAAAATCAGTTTCGCAAATCCAACAAGCAACACTTTCTGTTTTTCCAAGTTTTGATCTGTCTCCACGAAAAAACGGATGTTTTTGTTTCTGCTTGTGAATATCATTCGCCAACTTGTGAAGCACTTTCACAAATATTTTCATGCAATTTTCGAAGCTATCTAAGTGGGTATACTTGGGCTTCGGGTTGTTATGCTCAACAACAGTCAGAGCGAAACCGCAGGGCTCATGAATTTCTATGGTGGATGATGAGGAGACGTTTCCACTAAGTGAACAAGTAGATACTGGCCGTAGGAAGGATTTAAAATCAAAGTAAATTACCAATGGGGCAAACCAGAGGGCAGACCAGTTGTTAAATTTGTAGATATTGCTGTTTTCGCTCGGCATTCGAACAAGGGCTGGTGAATGATCTTTGCACCTTTCAACGTGTTCATCGAAAGCTGTGACACCGTCATAACATAACCAGAAACAGTTTCTGCATAAAATCAGGTAACTACGGTACCTCACTGACCGTAGAAAGCAAAAAAAATTGCACAGGTCCTTGATAAGAACATAGTGATGTTTATCTGAATCGTAAAGTAGCAGTAAATCAATAACCAGCTCCTCTGAACTCTTTTTTGTTGAAATTCGTATAGGAAATAGATCTTTTTTGTGGTAACTAAACACGTTAACTTGAACAGAATTAGGTTCCTCAAATTTGTTGAGACTACTGATACCCATTGGCATCTGAAATTTCCCCGCTGGGAAAATCGACTTCAGGTCTTTATAAGTTTCGGGATTTGTCGCTCTCAAAGTATCGTTTTGACCGTCAACTTTCATGCCAATATTTTCCTTCAGACATCTAGCTGCTATATAACAGTAGACAAAGCAATTATTGTCATTGTGGTTTCGAATATTTAGAACAGCATGGCATGTGGATAACTCATAAGGAAGAGCTATGAATGACGATCCCCGAATAGGTCTGTATTTCGCAAAGTTGAGATGTAAGCGAATCACCCGATCTAGTAGCCATCCACTCCCTGAAGACACGAAAATAATGAGAACAGCCTGCATTTTTTCCACCATCAGGGCAAAATCGTCGTTTGAGATACCTCCAGAAGTTACTGGGGTCATTAGTGAATTGGCAAATATAACTAAATTTTCGTCGTCTTCATCAGTCTCGTGTTTTGGTTTGAAGAGTGATAGTTCAGCGGAAAACTGAATCTTCTGGGGTCCTGAGCTTAATTTTTGCTCAAAAACTTCTTCTATTTGTGCTCGCTTGGACTGCATTAAGGTCTGCAAGTCCAACGAATTTTCGTCATTGTTTTCAGATTCGATTACAAACGCTTGAAGGTTTGTAATCGGACAAATGCGGACTGGGAGGGTATTTGTAAAGGCTGGAACTCTTCTCCAACAACGGGAAGCGAGTGAACAGAGCTCATATGTTGTGCATAGAGGTGAGAATTGTTAAAACCCAGATAACAAGAACGACAACAATTTGTAAACTTTGAGTGAACTGTTCTCATATGTTCTTCAAGAGGAGACATTTTTCTAGTTGAAAACTCGCAAATTGAACATTGATAATTTGGTAAGCCGCACTCATCGGGATGAAATCGTGTTTCATGTCGCGATTGGTTTCCCGGTGTACTAAACGTTGAAGGGCAGAAGCGGCAAGAATAAGTCATTTCAAAAGCAGTTATCAGAAGTAAATAAATGAAGTTGGATAAACGGTTTGTTTTATAATGTTCGTTACTCTGCAATAAAACTCAGTTCTGTGTAATACTCTGTTTCATTCGTTACGACTGAATACATGTTTACAGTGTTTTGATAATGGCACTGAATAGGGCAGCAAATTTGATATTCAAATTGAACGTACTTCTATAGGCTAATTTTGGCGCGCGCTTCAACTCCAAATTTAGCTCGACCTCGAAAGACTTTGTCTTTTCTTCAAACTATTATCCCGGCTTTCTTATTATCCCTAATTTGCAGCTAAGGCACAAACGGGATATTAACTAGATAGAGCGCCAAATTTGAATTTCAAAACAGCGGCCTCTGGTTGACTGGAATCGGCGGGAAAATAGTTTCGAAATTTCAGTAAAATTAAACGCAAAAAAGATTTAAAACACTTTGCGAATTAAAAAGATGTGCTAGTAGACCCTCAGAGGGGTCATACCAAGTATTGTTGTTTGTGAATTACTTCAAAAAATGCGTTTAAAAAAAGCCGAAAAACATGTTACTTTATTTGAATTTTTTCAAAAAAGTGTCATTTTAGACCTCAACTATAACGGGTGGTTAGAGTTGTCCTACGCTGTCAAGTGTGATGAGCAAAATTGCTCCCCGGGCCGAAAAACATAGGGCTGCACTAAAAAAATTGCTCTAAAGCAAACAGAAAAAAGTTTTTTTTTCTGTCAATCATCATAAATCAATGTCATTAAATGACAATTACATGACAGAAACATGTGTCTTTTTTCTGAAGCCTTTTTCGATGACAGGCGTTATGAGAGAAGTTGATGCCGTGGGCCCACAATGTGCAAAAATGCAAGGAAACGCGATCTAACATCTTTCCTTAGGGTACTTCATATGCTAATTAATGCCAGATGTTAATGTGACCTTGATGACCAGATGTTTTAGAAATCGGTGAAGGAGCCATTTTTCGGGCATGATGCTTATGAGCAAAAACATGCAGCATGTTCCCACAAAGACATTGCTGTAAAAAAATTCCAATTTTTTTCATTAATAAGCAATTAGGTTAATTAGTCGCGAATTATCCGTTAATTAGGCGCTAATTATCTCCGTAACGGTTAAGTTAAATTTGACGAGCGTGATGAGATGTTTTGTAGGACACAGTGTGCTGAGGACCTCTGCACCATCAGTTTCATCCCAATTGTTTTTTGAAGACCTCATTTTTGGGGTCAAAGGTCAGAGATCATCTATCAAAAAAAATTTTTTTTTCAATTTTTTCAAAAATTTTTTTTAACAAACCTGCTTTTTTTACCCTTTTGAACGAGAGCCCAAAGCTAGGAGGCGCTGCTAGAGGACCTGAAAATTTTTTTAAACAGAGCCTTATGACATCATTTTGGTTTTAAAGTACAATTTTTTGATTTTTTCTGTGAGAGATTACAATTTTTTGACAATTTTTTCCAAATTATGAATGAATTTCAGGGTTCATACGCTGCTACAGCTGCTGGCATAATGTTAACAGTTCTTTTGGGCTAAAACACGTACACATTTTGCAAAATAAATATTTTGTTAATTCCGAAAAACTTAAGGTTTAACATACAGATGTTAACAAATTTTATTGATTCGATAGTCTTAATCTGGATATTTTAGCTCAAAAACTAATCACTCCATAGTGGTTGTAGTACATGGAATCCTGCTCGGAAGATAAAATTTGTGATTGCGTCATAGGGGAGAGTGAAAATTTTCCCTGAACAAGTTTGAACTTGATCACTAACTTGAATTATATTTTTATCTGTGTTTTGAATTGAAAGACAAAACAGTCTTCAAAAAAATGTTATATTACAAATTCGAGAAATATAAAATACGTAATTTGTATAACACACGCACACGCACAACTTCACATCTCAAAATTGAAACAGTTTTTAGATAAAAGTAAAGTTTCAAGTTTTAATTAAGTTAATTTAATCGAATAAGTCCATCAAAGAATTTTCTGGTCGTCGCTTTTTTGGTGCACCGCTAACGTTTGGAATCTGAACAAGTGGGTGTTTGAAAACTATCGCTCAGAAACTCTCGCTTTGGCGTTTGAAAAGTTGTTCCGGACATAACGTTCTCGTCAAAGTTATCGAAATAAATTGTTTGGAGGGTTGTTGTTGTTGTGAATTCCAGCGAAGAGAGATGAGCTAGGTGTCGGCGTAACAGTTGGACTTGGGTCAACTGCTGGTGTTGTGGGTAGACTAGCTGGTGTTGTCTCACTGTCTGGGGAAGACGGTGAAGTTTTAATCCCCCACAAATTGCCAAGATCATCACAAGCTTGATAAGCTCCGAGTTGATTTTCAAACAAAGGTACGCAGTCACAGTCATACCGGTAGAAAATACGTTTTATTTCATCAGGTAGTGTGCCCATATTACAATATTGAAATGCTGGCAGCACGTTTGCAGGTAGGTGGCCACCAGAAGTAATAATAGTGCTTTCGGATGGGTCGGTTTTCTCGGGTAAAGCGGCAATTGCATTTATCAGAAGCTTTGGAAGAAGACAGTGAGGGTAAACGTGCCACACATCGTCTTGTTTTCGTTGTTGAATAAGAACCACAAAATTTTCATAAACTGTCTGATAAACTAATGTTCTTTCCCAAGAGGCCTCGGACTCTGCGAGAATTTTAACGGACATTTTTAAAGTTAAGTGTTTAAGGAATTCAGTTAAACAGATTCGAATTTGTTGCTGGAAACAAAGTGCAATTTGACTCAACACATATATGAATGCCGCCGAAATATAGCTCAGGGTTTCTGTGTACAAAATTTGCGATAGTTTCATGTAAGCTAGGGGTCACATCTGTTTTTAATTTTGAACCAACATACACTCACGTTTTTAACTTGAGCGTACCAAAGATTGTTATCTAGGGTTACATCTGTTTTCAATTAACTGTTGTTATATATTGTGCTCATTGTGTAGTTTCTTATCTGAGGTCACATCTGCTTTTAATTTCTAGTGTATATGAGTGCTTTATGCCTTTGAAATTGTGTTCAACATGTAAGTTTATTATCTGAGGTCGCATCTGTTTCTAATTTCCTAGTTTATATGAGCGCTTTATACATGTGAAATTGCTCAAAAGATCACATTCCTGTACCATATGTTTGCCATAAAAATTGTAATGAACAGACTCAAGTACGCCGTAGGCGTACTTGAGACTGTATTCGCCAATCATTTGTTTTTAATTGAGTGTTTGACGACATATGTGTAATCCCAGCTTGCCGCCGCCATTGAGTTGGAGCGCTCACAACTTTATTTGAAAGAGATAAAATTTGGTTGCGCCATGCCTTTCACTTCCACTAAAGACACAGAATTTGGCTATTGTTATTTCGACATTTCGAAAACTGATAAGCGCTTAATCAGAGCAACTGTGAAAACGTATGAAAGGACGGGGACCTATGTGTTTCTAAAATTGTTCAAGAAAGCGGAAAGCGATTACGAATTTCAGCAGAGAGTTTCTCTAACTGTTCAAGAATTTGAGAACTTGATTGAAAAGTCAGCTGATATACGCTCTCATTTCACCCAAGAGGAACCAACAAAACCACCTCCAGCAAAGAAACCACGATTCCAACAAAAGTCAGAAGAAATTTCGAAGACCAACACCAGCAAAAAAAATTGGTTGAGGCGATGTACCAGCGCTCACCAAATTATTTATACTGATGCGGAAAACTGATTATTGATACTAATTTGTTGAGTGTTCGCCTTGTGTATGAAGAAAAAATTAAATTTTGAAAAAAAAAATAATTTATTGCAATCAAGGAAAGGTTAATACATCATATGAAAAGCAAAACGAATTAATTGAGCATCACATGACAAAATAGACTGTCCGAGAGGATCAGCAAAGAACAATTGGTCCTCTTTCTGGCACAATAGTAACCAATGGGTACCAAAACTTTCTGCAGTTGTTGCGTTAACAATTAGGAAACTGTTTGGTTTCAACTTTTGGGGAAAATTATTTGCAGCGAAGACACCCAGAAATGTGTGCTTGAGTAAAGGACATCTTTGAATTAGACCATTGATATCATCTTCGTCCATTTTTAGTTTGTCAAAATGTGATTCTTTGATACTCTTCTTGCACTATCAACAAAAATTGTACTAGCTTTTTCACCAATAATGAAAATTTCAATATTGTTTGGTAGGGCCACAGAAAATTTCAACTCAACAGATATTGAACAGTTTGTCAATTCAGGACGAATAAAGTCATGGGATGCTTGTTGGGTACTGGTCAAATCAAAAACCATTATGAAATGGCTTGGGTAATCTGTCAAACTTATTCCATGTCCATTATCAATGTAAGCTAGATCCGATACTGTGTTAAAGTAAAGACGTTTGTCGTCAGCTGTAGATATTGGACTATCTGCCACAGGCAAACCGTTTCGATATACATAAATCTGCTCTAGGTTGAATTTTCGGAAATGAAATGGATTTTGCCGGTTGTTACCCAGAAAAGCTTCATTTGTATTTAAGCAGATCGCCAGTCGGCGGATTGGTCCTCTCGCAAATATATCTTCTTGTTTCCAACTGTGTAGACCCGTTGAAGCTAGAAACGTTTTTGTGAGGGTTTCAAGGTAAGGATAGGAGGCGGGACTGCTCAATAATGTTTTTTCAATGGCGGACACAACAGTGTCTTTTTAAACAATTTCAAAAACAGATCAAGTTTCAGATTGTCGAAGAGAAACCTACCCTTTCTAACACAAATGTTTATGCAGTGTGTGCCTATTTTGATTCTGATTTTTGCGATTTATTAACTAACCATTATCACGTTTTGCTTGATACAACAACTTTCGAAAAGGAAACTTTGAAACGAAACCAGAATTTTCCTGTGCCTTGTATTTTTACAACCTTCAAATTCTTATTTTCGACTGCAACAACTTTGGAGACTAATGGAGACGTTTTTACAAAGCGCAAATTGGCGGTTGAATTCAACAGCTCCGCAGATAAACTTGACTCACAGACAGTACGCAAACAACTGCCAGCTTTTGCCTGCCACAGTAATGTGAAAAACAGCATTACAAAGCAAGTGAATACAAATCAAAAACCCTGTGCGAAGATGCCAGTAGTTGCTCAAAAGACTATCTACAACGCCCGTCCTCCATCGAAACAAGTTCAAACTGATTTTGTTATTAGTGAAACTATCCAAAGAGTTGAAAACATTTTGTCTGGTCCTCATTCCGGTGCTTTCTGTCAATTTATGGATATTTTTGTTAGTGGATACGGAAAACTGAATATTGATACTGATTTGTTGAGTGTTCGCCTTGTGTATGAAGAAAAAATTAAATTTTGAAAAAAAAAATAATTTATTGCAATCAAGTAAAGGTTAATACATCATATGAAAAGCAAAACGAATTAATTGAGCATCACTCAATTTTACAATTTTTTGTGAATTAAAAATATAATGAGCAATATAAATACAAAAAAGTCCACAAAGTTTTGAGTTTTTACTTTGAATTGGCTGATCCTTCAGTAACTGATAAATTTTTGCCTTTTATTCTACAGAAATTATTCTTTGGTAGACATCTTTGTATGACGGAATAGACTGTCCGAGAGGATCAGCAAAGAACAATTGGTCCTCTTTCTTGCACAATAGTAACCAATGGGTACCAAAACTTTCTGCAGTTGCTGCGTTAACAATTAGGAAACTGTTTGGTTTCAACTTTTGGGGAAAATTATTTGCAGCGAAGACATCCAGAAATTTGTGCTTGAGTAAAGGACATCTTTGAATTAGATCATTGATATCATCTTCGTCCATTTTTAGTTTGTCAAAATGTGATTCTTTGATACTCTTCTTGCACTATCAACAAAAATTGTACTAGCTTTTTCACCAATAATGAAAATTTCAATATTGTTTGGTAGGGCCACAGAAAATTTCAACTCAACAGATATTGAACAGTTTGTCAGTTCAGGACGAATAAAGTCATGGGATGCTTGTTGGGTACTGGTCAAATCAAAAACCATTATGAAATGGCTTGGGTAATCTGTCAAACTTATTCCATGTCCATTATCAATGTAAGCTAGATCCGATATTGTGTTAAAGTAAAGACGTTTGTCGTCAGCTGTAGATATTGGACTATCTGCCACAGGCAAACCGTTTCGATATACATAAATCTGCTCTAGGTTGAATTTTCGGAAATGAAATGGATTTTGCCGGTTGTTACCCAGAAAAGCTTCATTTGTATTTAAGCAGATCGCCAGTCGGCGGATTGGTCCTCTCGCAAATATATCTTCTTGTTTCCAACTGTGTAGAGCCGTTGAAGCTAGAAACGTTTTTGTGAGGGTTTCAAGGTAAGGATAGGAGGCGGGACTGCTCAATAATGTTTTTTCAATGGCGGACACAACAGTGTCTTTTTAAACAATTTCAAAAATAGATCAAGTTTCAGATTGTCGAAGAGAAACCTACCCTTTCTAACACAAATGTTTATGCAGTGTGTGCCTATTTTGATTCTGATTTTTGCGATTTATTAACTAACCATTATCACGTTTTGCTTGATACAACAACTTTCGAAAAGGAAACTTTGAAACGAAACCAGAATTTTCCTGTGCCTTGTATTTTTACAACCTTCAAATTCTTATTTTCGACTGCAACAACTTTGGAGACTAATGGAGACGTTTTTACAAAGCGCAAATTGGCGGTTGAATTCAACAGCTCCGCAGATAAACTTGACTCACAGACAGTACGCAAACAACTGCCAGCTTTTGCCTGCCACAGTAATGTGAAAAACAGCATTACAAAGCAAGTGAATACAAATCAAAAACCCTGTGCGAAGATGCCAGTAGTTGCTCAAAAGACTATCTACAACTCCCGTCCTCCATCGAAACAAGTTCAAACTGATTTTGTTATTAGTGAAATTATCCAAAGAGTTGAAAACATTTTGTCTGGTCCTCATTCCGGTGCTTTCTGTCAATTTATGGATATTTTTGTTAGTGGATACGGAAAACTGAATATTGATACTGATTTGTTGAGTGTTCGCCTTGTGTATGAAGAAAAAATTAAATTTTGAAAAAAAAAATAATTTATTGCAATCAAGGAAAGGTTAATACATCATATGAAAAGCAAAACGAATTAATTGAGCATCACTCAATTTTACAATTTTTTGTGAATTAAAAATATAATGAGCAATATAAATACAAAAAAGTCCACAAAGTTTTGAGTTTTTACTTTGAATTGGCTGATCCTTCAGTAACTGATAAATTTTTGCCTTTTATTCTACAGAAATTATTCTTTGGTAGACATCTTTGTATGACGAAATAGACTGTCCGAGAGGATCAGCAAAGAACAATTGGTCCTCTTTCTGGCACAATAGTAACCAATGGGTACCAAAACTTTCTGCAGTTGCTGCGATAACAATTAGGAAACTGTTTGGTTTCAACTTTTGGGGAAAATTATTTGCAGCGAAGACACCCAGAAATTTGTGCTTGAGTAAAGGACATCTTTGAATTAGATCATTGATATCATCTTCGTCCATTTTTAGTTTGTCAAAATGTGATTCTTTGATACTCTTCTTGCACTATCAACAAAAATTGTACTAGCTTTTTCACCAATAATGAAAATTTCAATATTGTTTGGTAGGGCCACAGAAAATTTCAACTCAACAGATATTGAACAGTTTGTCAGTTCAGGACGAATAAAGTCATGGGATGCTTGTTGGGTACTGGTCAAATCAAAAACCATTATGAAATGGCTTGGGTAATGTCAAACTTATTCCATGTCCCTTACCAATGTAAGCTAGATCCGATATTGTGTTAAAGTAAAGACGTTTGTCGTCAGCTGTAGATATTGGACTATCTGCCACAGGCAAACCGTTTCGATATACATAAATCTGCTCTAGGTTGAATTTTCGGAAATGAAATGGATTTTGCCGGTTGTTACCCAGAAAAGCTTCATTTGTATTTCAGCAGATCGCCAGTCGGCGGATTGGTCCTATCGCAAATATATCTTCTTGTTTCCAACTGCGTAGACCCGTTGAAGCTAGAAACGTTTTTGTGAGGGTTTCAAGGTAAGGATAGGAGGCGGGACTGCTCAATAATGTTTTTTCAATGGCGGACATAACAGTGTCATTAAGGGTCATCTTCCGCACATACAAATTAGCTTCGACAATTTTTACTTTGTACTGTTTCGCAGTATCATCAGACATTATAACAAAATCATCAATTGAGCGTCTGAATGCAATTCGAAGTGTCACACCACTTAGCAGATGTCTGTCTTAAGTGAAAATGTCTACAGCAATTTTGCCATAGAATGTGCATTCAGCTGATTGTCTCACCAAAGTTTTTCTTCTGTTCACTTCTGCAGTTGATAGCGTTCCCGGGTTTTCCTCAAAAGAGTAGCCCTGACAGGCCAGCCATGTATTTTTTGCATCTTTATTATGTGAGAGCTCCGTCTCAATGAAACTTTTGTGAGCATAATTTCCGTTAGCGTTTGAAATTTTCAGTCCATTAGCAGACACTGTACAATCAGAGATTAGTGAATGTAACACATTATTGCAAAAGTAGGGAGAATCTGTTTTTGTAATGTCAGCGGCGGCTGTAGCGTCATATTTCAAATCAGCTTCAGAAGACTGGACAATTTTACATTTAACTTCGAGAAAAATTTTTTGTAAATCGATAAAGTTGTTTCTGTCACCAGCGACTTCAAATTCTAACATGGGTCCATTTGGGCTGTAGATTGGACCCAATTTTTGACAAAAACTACAATCAAAATTTACCAGTAGTGAGGGTTTTTCAAATAAATCCAATGAGCTGTGAGTTGCTTCTGTTGGTAACAAATTAGCGATCATCGTTCACTTTAGCAAAAAAATCCGACCGACTTCTTTTTGGTGATCTATGCGTTGAAATGGTCTTTCTGCGTTTCTCGCCTACTTTCATTGGCTTGCCTTGTATTGATTTCCTCCGACGTGAAGTAATTCGTCGAGAGCCTCCAGTCTGTTTTTTAACAGTTTTTGAAATTGTATTCTTAATTGCTTGTCTAGGAGATTTTTTGTTGCCCACTACATCCAGAATTTCTGGTACACTTTGTTTCAGGAGCTCCTTCCCAATACGTTTAGCAGTTGGTAAAATGAATCGACGTGCTAGGGGCAGTGCAACACGTCCAATTCCTGCAGCTAAAGCGCCAAAACCACTTCCTCTTTGTCGATAATGTCCAGAGAAATGAGGCAAAGACTTTGCTTGATTAGCATAGTAAGAATCCATTTTATTGGAAAAATTTTTTGAATTGCAGTGTTAGAATAACTTTTCCAGTTCCCGAAAATGGAACTAATTGTCCTGTTTCCGTCCGCAGTTCAATTGAAATTGATTGAATTGTGTTAGTTAAAAGTTCCTTGTAGTCTAAATTTGTAAAAACGATTCGATGAGTTGGTTCAAGCTCACATACACTACCGTTTTTCAGACGTTGTTTCGAATCACTGACTCTCAAAAGAGGCGCCTTAGTGTCACCGACGTATTGGTATTCAATTAGGTTTGTGTAGATGAAAATGAGATGCTTTCCAGCACAAAGGTCGGCTGGAAATTCCCCATAATATGCTTTTGTATCATCACTTTTCATAAGCCTGTTTTCATTTGGATTCATTTTGTACCCAAAATGAATACCATTACCGGCAGGAATATCTTCAAAGCCAATGATGCTGGGGATTTCTTCACTGGGAAATGTAATTCCCTCATATTTCCCAAGCAAAATTTCGTATTTTCCAGAGCTCTTAATTTCTCTGAAAGAAAAATGGGATAATCCATCTGTGCGCTTAACTGTGGCAAGAAGTTGCGCCACCGAATCAAATGTTCCGGGCATAAAAGCTAGTTTTTGCCCGCTATAAGGTCTAGAGATAACATTGGCTCCAGATGACATCTTTTGGGAATCTTCATAGTCTTTCAAGTTGAACACAGTCAGATTTCCGTGTACAGTATTTTCTATTTTTGTTGGGAATATGATTTCACTAAGCGCCACTCGCCAATCACCTGAAAGTTGAATTTCGTCATTAAAAAAATTCCGAAATGATGCAAGTGTGTTTGAGTCAAATATTTTTATTGAAGCGGATGAAACAACGTGAACTGTAAACTCGTCTTCAAACCGGTTATTCGACATTTTCAATGGGAGGGAGCCTGACAAGTTTTAATTCTGGTTGACAAAATTTTCCTTGAATTGGTTCGTTGACACCGTCGACCAAAGAGTATGTTGGTGGGTTTAATGTAGGCATTCCAGTTATTTCAAAGACTTCATCTGTGAATGGTTGCTTGTAATTTTTCCGGAAAGCTTTGTCCTTTTTAACTATTCTCACAAAATCCACACCGTAAAATTTGGGCTTCTGTGTTGTGCTTGTTTGCGCGGTCAATGACACTAACCGCGGTACATCCTTTTTTGTAACTTTATTTGGGGCAAGTTTGGTTACCCGATTTACTCTTGAATTGATTGTTTTCACAAATTGGTCTAATTGGTCAATGTAGGAATATGTCCACTTTTCTTCGATGTACCGATGAATTATCTTTTTTAGTGACCTAATGTTCCTCTCTGCAAATGCAGATCTTTTTTCGCTGAAAATACTGTATAAATGAATTCCACGTTTGTTGCACAATTGTTTGAAAGCTCCAAGAAACTCTTTACCATCGTCAACCCACACTTTTTCAGGCTGCTTATTTTTGATCATCTTTTGGAATGTTTCAGCTGTTTCCGTCGCATACTTTTTTTTCAAGGGTTCGACAGGTAAATATCTTGATAGACAGTCAACTGCTACCAAGAGATATTTTATGTTACGGTTATATTTTGCTAGTTTGTCAACGTGCGCCAAATCCAATGACCAAATTTCATTTATGTCTTTTACAAAAACTTTAAGCATGGTAAATTTTAATCGAATGGAACGGTACTTTGTGAAAGACGGTTTTGTCTCCAAATAGGACCGCACTTTGCCTAATGGCAGCTTGCTCGGAGTATGTAAGCGTTTTGTGCTTCCATAGGAAGCTGGTCCTTTTAAATAAAGCTGTTCCAAATGTTTTACTTCAGGAGAAGAAAGACCATTTCTTTTGACTGGTCTCTTTTTTGTCTGTCGTTTCGTCGCTTGTTTTTTCGTAATCTCTTCTTGGGGTTGATTTGGATCCACTACTGCGGGGTTTTTCTCGGTTTTCCAAGATTTGCTTAGCATAATTGTTTGCAACTAAATGTGGTGATATATCGAGAGTAGTCAAAATTTTTGAGTACTTTTTAATGTCAATTTTTTTTGTGGTTTGCTGTAAATTATACAAAAAAGTAGAAACTTTAACGCCCAGTGGTTCTTTGTTGATATGAAGTACGTCGTTTCCTCCGATAGAAAAGACGTCAGATTGCATAATGTGTTCAAGTAAGATTTCAGATCGCTTAATTTTATTTTTCTTCATTGGTTCAAGTTCAGATATTATAGACTCAAACTGAGAAATTTTTTGTTTCTTTAATATTGGTTCTATCTCACTGTCTTCGCTGACCGGTTCTGATATTTCTTCCTTAGTAGCCTCCTTGTTTTCGTAAACACTGCTCATAGTTTCAACAGGTTTTTCTTTTTTTTGTGGTTTTTCAGACTGATTTCTTTGAAATAGTGATAGTTGAGCTGCCTTCTGTTCATAATAAGGGTTTTCCAAAATTTCCTTTTTTACGGGTTGATGTGACAAAAACATTCGTTTTGGAATTAAAATGAATTCTTCCGTATGCATTATTCTTTTGTCAAGTATCGATAGCAAGAAAATCCAACAATTCTCACCAACTCTGTTTCTTTGGCTAAAAGTTTCCTCTTTAGTTTCAAACTTGATTGATTAGATAATAGTGTTTTGAATGATTTCTCGTAACCTTCTAATTTGGTTTTATTAACTGGAACGTTTCCATTGACAATATTGAGTAAGCACTCGCAAAAGGAATTTAATGAAATAATTTGGAGCCGTCTTGATTTTTTTTCCTACGTTTGAGTCCGATGTATCTAGCATCTGCCACAGCATACAAAGTTCTTTCTCTCTCATCAGTTAAGTTGGTGATAACAGCTTTAGCTGATGGAAGATAGAAAATTGATGGACCCGGAGGAACAATATTTGAACAGTAACGTACGAAGTCGGATGTTTTTGGATCTAAGTCAATTAACAAATGACCAAACTGCTTCCTGATTGCTGGCTCATAACTTTCCTTCAAAAATTGTGTGTTATTCAGTTGTCGACCAATAAAATTAATTTGCTGTGTGTCTCGTGGTGATTTGAACAAAATTATATGTGTTGTATTCAAATCAATTGTTCTAGACCATTTGCTCTGTTGAAACAAGTTGTGTTTAACATATATTACACTAATGTTTCTAGGTCGCCCCGCAGTTGCTAATTTAGAAAACTTCTTCGTTGAAAATTTCTTCACATGAATCGTCAAAAACAAGCAGACAGTTTTCTAACTCTGAAACGAGTTCAAAACCTGAAAACTGTTTGAATTCTATGTTCAGTTTCTTCTCTAATGACTGAAATTTTGGCTGATGATGCTGATAAAAATAGAAGATTTTTTGAAACTCCGGGGAAAATGTTCCATGTAGTAACATTTTGAAAATCAGCTCAGTTTTTCCGCAACAAGATGGCCCGCAAACAGCCAAGAACTACCTGTCAGACGTTGAAATTATTTTGTTCATAACTTGGTATTCGGAAGAGCGTGCCCAACTGTGCACGAGAGTAAAGAAAACCGAAATGTTGATTCTTCGCAATCAAGTTTAAAAAACACTAATTTGATCAAAGAAACAGTTATGAGAAATATTATTATAAAAATTTGGGTAAAATATACCACTTCTGATTGAGGTAATCTCGAATTACAAAACCTCCAAGACTGTCTTTCTTGGTGCTCCGCGTCAAAAACCAAGTCTGTTATGCCTCCGCCCGAATCTAACTGATCTTCCGTTTGACTCATTTTAAAAATTTATTTGTGAAAATTGAATTGCAAATTTATTACAAAATTATTCAGCAATATATATTTCATACAACACATATTCAGAGTCTTTGTCATCATTTCTGTAAATGATTGTATAGTTTGCATTTATTGAGTCTACTTTATCTCTGAAAACAATGGACTCTACATCGTTTGCTTTCACCCGCTGCTTGATTTCTTTATGAAGACTCTCATCGTCCAGAGACATCAGAACTGGAACTTCACGCTTGGGCATAGGTAAAGGGATTAATTTCAGTCTTTGCATTTTCTCTTGCATAGACATGGTACAATTGAAAGTACTCCACGAGAGAAAGATATTTCTCTAAAGCTTCTATTTCAGCGCCACCACACACAATATGCTGTTTTCTCAGAATTGATTGTCCACGAGAGTCAATTCTTTCCTCCTTGACTAGTGTTACAGTCAATTGATTGTCGGGCGCTATGCAACTGTAGACTGTCAAACTGGGAGATAAACTCACTTGAAGCAGTGACGGATCTGTCTTCTCTGGACGTCGATTCATTCATCAACCAGTGATAGAACAACAGGGCTTTCATCCTCGCGCAATGCCGGCTCTTCCGTCTCTTTGGGCAACTCAGTGCATGTAGGTGGCAAATAGGAGTTTCTCGATATAACTTCAAATTTTCAACTTTTGGACAAGACAATATCTCTAAATTTATTACGTTTTTCTGGAGTAGTTCCGTGTGAGTACTTGTTTTTTTTGCCCTTGGCGTAAAATACCGCTAATGGAAATCGAAGAGTAATGCTGTCTATGATTTGTTGCAAATAGCAGTACGGATATTCTCCCCTTTCCCACAGAAGACCGAGCAAAAACTTATAAACCCACTGGTAAGACTTTTGATCACTTGAAGAGAGCGTTCTGAATGAATTGGGAGGTAGAAAGGAAATTATTTCGATAAATTTCTCAGTAGCAATAGCAAGTTCTTTAACTATGAAGCCAGATTTATTCCGAAAACCTTCAAAGTCGAGAACAACCGCTCGTGATTTCAGCATTCCAACATACTGAACAATCGTCCTTTGAAAGTTTTCACGTAAAGACAAAATGCAAGGCCGGTCACGTGACCAAGATACTCGTTTTTGACTGGACAACGTAAAACGTATGAGTAACCCGGTCCTTTTTCGCTAAACTCACGAACAAAACCGGAAGGTTCGTGGAGAATAGCGTGTAATCTCAGAATTTTGAAAAACTTAAAATATTTGTCCAGTGATGAATTATCAATACCAATTATTCCCCCATAGGGACGTAGTTTGAGCGCAATGTTAAGATCAATGTTAGGATCCATAATGCAAACAAGTTGCTAAAAAGTACAAATATCTCTCACTGTACACAGGATAAACTTCCCTCACAAACAAATAATTTTCGTCTTTTAAGTAAAATTTTTATCAGTTGATTTATGCCGAGAATTTATAGGCTCTCGTTATTAAAATTGACAATTCCATATGCTCCAATGTGATTTCATATTATCTTCATACAATAACCAATTCCATATTATATTCAAGGGATATATCATTACCTATTATTCTCACAGGATATAATATTCCAATTTATCCTCATAGGATATACCATTCCATATAATCCTCATGGGATATACCACTCCATATTATCCTCATGGGATATACCACTCCATATTATCCTCATGGGATATACCACGCCATATTACCCTCATGCATTCTATACCCTATTATCCTCATGGCAGGATAACCCCCCCTATCCCAATACAGCTATAAAATACTACTGGCATTTGCCCTACCTGATAAATGGAAACTTAGTAATCCTGGAGATCAAGGAGGCAGAATGGTATGAAATCCACTGACTTGCCCATTGTCAACAAAGCCACCCTTGCCAATCAAATTAGGAACTATGGAACTTAAGAAGTAAAAGAATCTTCAAATTATTTTGGTTTCTGCCACCAAGGCTTATTGATAGGGGAGAAGTCTGTCCAAACAAAAATCTCCCTTAACCAACCTTTTGACTCAAATGAACTAAATAAAATAATCCTTCAACCTGGACTGCACGAAGAGGGATAAATATTTGTGGATGTTTACAGAGAGGAGAACTGTGAAGCCGCAGCAACAGAATTGGCAAGTCTACACGATGGAAGCTCAGAGTGTGGACCTGTTTTCCTCAATTTATAATAGCGTCAGGACACAAGAGCTGGTCTATTTGAGTGGAGGGACTTAGTTGCGACAAACTAAAAAGCGTAAAACTCTCTTCTAAATAGTGTTTTAAAGTTCCTTAATCTGTGACTCAGAAAATCTACATTACGTTTTCGTATTTTAATGGCGGAAATTTTGCGAGGATATGGATGTTATTTTGGAAGAGTAGGACAAGATGGAAATGCCGCCCTAATTGGAGAGCGCGGCAAAGATGAGTTTTAGGCGGCCCTGCTATCGAGTTGGTTCAACACTCTGACGGTAGAAGCCACCATTATTCCGATCAAAACTCACTTCACTTTATTGAATGTTGTCCCCATTCGAACAACGAAGAGAACATCATTTGGACATCAACACTGCTATGCAAAAAACTTTAGCAAAACTTTTATTTGAACTCAACGTAAACAAGGCTGAAACCCCTAGATTGTAATTTTAATCTAAAATTTTGGAATTTTGGTACACCGGTAACTAAAGATCCCTCTGCTTGAAGGTAAAAAATATATACGTCTTAAAAATTTTGTCGAAGTAACAATATAAGTTCAGTTTTTGTTATCCCCTCTAGCAATGTTGATTTTTTTTGTAACGTGGAGAAAGGTCATGTTTTCTACCATATAAATG
Organism: Convolutriloba macropyga; assembly: GCF_964194025.1. NCBI lineage: Eukaryota > Metazoa > Xenacoelomorpha > Acoela > Convolutidae > Convolutriloba > Convolutriloba macropyga. Next base: position 51,504,270 of record NC_134478.1, read on the forward strand.
TCAGCACAAAGGCAATTGCATCTTACATCGCTTTCGGGACGACAGAGACGCAAGCAGAGGAAGAGAAAAAAACCCCCGGGGATTATTCCCATTCCAACCAATTTGTCCTCCCAACTCAGCAACTACCGCACTCATCCCGATGCATGGCTGACTGCGCTTTGACGTAAGTTTAGGCTAAAATGAATTTAGGGAGGATATCTGTAAATTAGCTATTGGAGTCACTGCAAACTACCTAAAATAGGAGCGACGGCTTAACCGGCTAGAAAAACAATTATTAGATTAAATGTAACTTGACACGAAATAAATTAGCGAAAGATTCGAAAGAAAAAATTAGGTCAACAGTAGGTTAGCGTAGATAGGTGTTTGGATTAAATGGGTGAAAATGAAGAAGAAAGATGAACTTGAAATTGCACCTTTAAAAGCAGGGAATCATGACCACAGTACAAGGAAATGTGAAAATACTTAGAAAATACCTACTTCATAAATCCGTAGCAGACGTCCCATATAACACAGGGTCTAAAGCTTGTCAGAATTTGAAGGATTTTAGAGAATCTAAAAGATATCTTGAAACAAAGCAAACAATACAAGCCAATTTTCTTAAAAAAACCAGAATTCGCAGAAACTGGCAGAATTTAGTCTAATCGACGAGCAATTTTCTCAAAGATTACTCACGGGAAAAAAATTCAGAGGGGAATACTGTGGTATTTACTTCATATTTGGTTTCCTGAGTTCATTTCCCCTTTTGGTAACAGTACTCTTGTTTTTCATACCAACAATTTTGCGTGTAAAACAAATATGTTCCATTTTGACAGGTATCCGATACAAATTTCCGCATTCAAGCTACTCCTAATGAGAGAAATGATTAGGATTCAAACAAGTTGCGCTCGCAAAAATAGGACAAAAATTTGCACCCAAAAGCCGACCCGACCAATAGAAAAATATGTTGTTGGCAAGGAAGATTAACCCACGATGATAGGTTTAGACAATTGTGGCCGAAAGTGGGACAACGTAAACAAGACCGAGCTAATTCGAATTGAAAATCAAGAGGTCATAAAAATCAGACTAAGCTCACTGCAACCAATAAAAAAGCTCAATTATCAACGTTGTGAAATTGTCACCATTGACTTGATAAGGTTTGCCCTGCTGCCAGTTAATTTATTTGGATTTGTTCAACAGAATTCAAATGTTCACTGCTCGATTAACCGGTAAAAAAGACACAACTGCAGCATATGTCGCAGCAGTCACAATTAATGGTTTTTCGATAGAAAGTTGGCGATGGGTGTGGAAAAGCCGAACAAGTGCGCTAAGGGAAATTAGGAAAGTTCAAGATGAATGCACGTCAACCTAATGGAAAAATGAAACTCTTGTTTAAAAAATTCCGTCTTCAGCGCTGTTTTCCTGTCTTTAAAAAATACCGAAAAACCATTTAACTTTTCATTTTATCGGTTTAAAAAGGAGAACAATATAACAATGTTTACTCGACCAACCATGCCTGCCTTCACTTAAATGCCATTTCTGTTAGGACCATTTTTTGGTGTAACAATCACAATGGGCTAATTCTAGATTGTCAGCATAAAAAGAACTGAATATTCATACGACGGGCACCGTTTACTGAATTGTTGTAGTAAAAAGTTTGATTTACTGTGCGCCAATATTGGACAGCCCAGTACCCATCAACTTTAGTAAATGGCGGTCAGGGCCTTCTATACTTAAAAAACAATACCTTCCAGCTTCTCACCATGATTTGAATCGCCAGAGTTTTCGTATCGTTGTGATTATAAGTAGAACAGATAAAACTGAAAAAAATCATTGCTTCCACCAAAAGGGAAGATAGAGCCTCCCAATGGATAATTTGGACGTATATTCCTTATGGGACAGAATCAAAGCCAACAAACTTGAAATAATGAAATCAAGTTGAACACTTAACTCCGGTCAAATTGATCAAACATTTTTGATTTATTAAAGATGGATAACGACCTGCCATCTTGACAACGACCTTGAAGGCCCACTATTGAACTCATATGCTTGCTCGGAATAATCTAAGCGAAACAACACAGAATTTCATTTAAAACTGAAAAAACTGATAAAGTTGAGTACCCTCAGTAACAACAAAATGCTCAGAAGAATTTGCGCAACTAAAAATAGCGGTTCGTTAGTTGTGAGGGATTGAGGGAGCAAGTTTAGACTTGAGTTCAACTTGCAGAGTCAAAGTTTGTGCGTAATTTTTTGAATCTGCTACTAAATTTTAATAATACGATTTAGTGACATTGGCATTTCTCCAGATTTTTTTATGTTAAGTTAGGTGATAGTTTTTTAATTTTTGAATAACGGACTAATTTTTGAAAGCTCTCCTTTTTCTCTGCTTCGTTACCAGATTTTCTGAGATAACATTCAAATGCATTCCTTTTATTTGAAGTACGTACGCATACTTTGTGGTTCTGATAATTTTTCATAATTGAATAGTGTTTATATTAACTAAGTTTGAAATTAGTTTTTAAGTGAATGAAACAATTTTTACAGTCTTGCGAGGAAACGGGGCCAGCTGTCATTATCGGACGAAATCGCTTTTTCTTCCACAAAATTTTTAAGTTTTTTAAGTTTTGGGTAAAAGACAGTCCGCAGCCAGAGGCCTTCAACCGGCCAAAGTACAATTTTCTATAATATATATATATATATATATATATATATATATATATATATTTATATATATATATATAAATATAAATATATAAACAGATATACCTGTATTTATTCGTATAAATTTATATATATATATATATATATATTTATAGATTTATATATATATACATATATATATATATATATATATATATATATACATTTTATACTATATATATATATATATATATATATATATATATATTTATAAATATATATATTTAAATATAAATATATATATATATATATATATATATATGCATATATATGCATATCTATATATATATATATATATATATCTACTATTTAAATATATATATACATATTAATATATATATATATATATATATATATATATATATATATATATATTATATATAATATATATATATATTTATAAATATATATATTTATAATATATATATATATATATATATAGATATATATCTACTATTTAAATATATATATATACATATTAATATATATATATATATATATATATATATATATATATATATATATATATATATATATATATATATATATATATATATACATATATATATATATATATATATATATATATATATATATATATATATATATATATATATATATATATATATATATAATATATATATATATATATATATATATATATATATATATATACATATATATATATATATATATATATATATCTAAATATACATATATATATATATATATATATATATATATATAGATATATATATATATATATATAATATATATATATATATATATATATATATAGATACATACATACATTTATATACATATCATATTTGTATCATATATTTAAAAATCTATATATAGGTTGTGAATATTATATTATTCTGGTTTTTCTTTTATGCAAATTTATTCTCGCTTGCTGAATAAAATCAATTGAACTCAGAATTGAGACCATGCCATTTAAAATCTAGCAGTACAAAAAACAGTGTACTGGGTTGTGCAAAATACACACTGAAACACTTTCAATCGATTTGGACATTGATAAAATAAGAATAGAATTTCAGGTATGAACTTAGTGAAAATGCTTCAGAACTCCTTGTAATCAAAAATTAGATCCTAATTTGAATTTAAAAAAACACACAAAAAAGGCATTTCTTTGTATTTTCATCGTTCTTCTTTCTCTCTCTGCTTGAGTTTTGGTATAGCCAATTTCACTTCTAATTAGGTTATACTTGCCATAACCTTGTCAAATTTCAATTTGTCAGTTTTTGTCACGCAAGCTTATGCGAACACAAACTGAACAAATTCGAAATGGAATTCTTTTTCACCGCTTTCACCGCTATATTTACATCGTTTTTGCAATTTTTCTGCGGTGACGATATCCGGTAAATTTAGCGCTTCTTACCGATAATTTTTTACCGCATTCGACGCTAAAAGTAGCAATTTTTACATATTTTCACCGGATTGACTGAAAATCTTACATTTTTCAGCGGTTTATAGCCTTGACACCTCGACCCGGGAAAAAGACACTGGTTATGCACCAATGTCTTTTTAGGGAACAAAAATCCACCTTCAATATAATAAAATTCGAGCATGCGGTTTTTAAAAAAACATCGTTCGAATAAACTTGCTTGTTAAATTTTGTACATTTTATGTAACAATCACGGCAAATTTAATCGCCTCCTAAAATGAGACAATTTGTTTCCATTTTGAAAACATCGTTCCAACTTCAATTTAAATTTAATTTAAGGTTATTATGCGTACCAAAACAAGTTTAAAAACTCAGAGAATCTTGATTTTGTATATATATAGATATATTTATATATATACATATGTATATATATATATATATATATATATATATATATATACGTATATATATATATATATATATATATATATATATATATACATATATACATATATAATTATATAAATATATACATACATATATAAATGTATATATATATAAATTTATATATATATATATATATATATATATAGACCTACATATATAATACGTATCATATTTTCAAAAATCTATATATAAGTTGTGATTTTTATATCATTCTGGTTTTTCTTTTATGCGATTTTAGTCTCGCTTGCTGAATAAATTCAATTGAACTCAGAATTGAGACCATGCCCTTTAAAAACTAGCAGTACAAAATACAGTGCATTGGATTGTGCAAAACATACACTGAAATCAAAGCATTCACACTTTCAACCGATTTGGACGTTGATAAAAACACTTCAGCACTCCTTATAATAAAAAAATAGATCCTAATTTTAAATTGAAAAAAACACAAAAAAACGCATTTCTTCAAAGTTTTCATCTTTCTTCTCTCTCTCTCTCTCTGCTTGAGATTTGGTATAGCCAAATTCACTTCTGATTAGGTTATATTTGCCATAACCTTGACAAATTTCAGGTTAGTTTTGTCACGCAAGCTTATGCGAACACAAACTGAACAAATTCGAAATGGAATTCTTTTTCACCGCTTTCACCGCTATATTTACATCTTTTTTGCAATTTTTCTGCGGTGACGATATCTGGTAAATTTAGCGGTGAATTTTTGTAAAATTTGCTCTTCTTAGCGGTGATTTTTTCACCGCATTCGACGCTAAAAGTAGCAATTTTTTTTATATTTTCACCGGATTGACTGCAAATCTTACATTTTTCAGCGATTTATAGCGTTGACACCTCGACCAGGGAATTAGACACTGGTGATGCACCAAAGTCATTTCAGGGAACAAAAATCCACCATCAATATAATGAAATTTGAGTACGTGATTTTTAAAAAACATCGTTCGAGCAAACCTACTTGTTAAAATTTGTACATTTTATGTAACGATCACGGCAAATGTAATCACCCCCTAAAATGAGACAATTTGTTTCCATTTTGAAAGCATCGTTCCAACTTCAATTTAAATTTAATTTAAGGTTATTATGGGTACCAAAACAAGTTTAAAAACTCAGAGAATCTTGATTTTGTATATATATATATATATATATATATATATATATATATATATACACGTATATATAAATATATATATATATATATATATATATATATATATATATATATATCTACATATATAATACGTATCATATTTTCAAAAATCGATAAATAGGTTGCAATTATTAAATCATTCTGGTTTTTTCTTTTATGCGATTTTAATCTCGCTTGCTGAATAAATTCAATTGAACTCAGAATTGAGATCATGCCATTTAAAAAACTAGCAGTACAAAAAACAGTGCATTGGATTGTGCAAGATATACACTGCATCACTTTCAACCGATTTGGACGTTGATAAAAAGAGAGTAGAATTTCAGGTTTGAACTTAGTGAAAAAATTTCAGCACTCCTTATAATAAAAAAATAGATCCTAATATTAAATTGAAAAAAAAAACACAAAAACGGCATTTCTTTGTTTTTTAATCTCTCTTCTCTCTCTTTCTCTCTCTCTGCTTGAAATTTGGTATAGCCAAATTCACTTTTGATTAGGTTATATTTGCCCCAACCTTGTCAAATTTCAAGTTAGTTTTTGTCACGCAAGCTTATTTGAACACAAACTGAACAAATTCGAAATGGAAATTTTTTTCACCGCTTTCATCGCTATATTTACATCGTTTTTGCAATTTTCTGCAATGACTATATCTGGTAAATTTAGCGGTGAATTTTTGTAAGATTTGCGCTTCTTAGCGGTGATTTTTTTTTACCGCATTTGACTCTAAAAGTAGCAATTTTTACATATTTTCACCGGATTGACTGCAAATCTTACATTTTTCAGCGATTTATAGCGTTTGACACCTCGACCCGGGAATTAGACACTGGTGATGCACCAATGTCATTTCAGGGAACAAAAATTCACCATCAATATAATGAAATTCGAGTATGTGATTTATTAAAAAACATGGTTCGAGTAAACTTACTCTTTAAAATTTGTACACTTTATATAACGATCACGGCAAATTTAATCACCCCCTAAAATGAGACAATTTGTTTCCATTTTGAAAACATTGTTCAAACTTCAATTTAAATTTAATTTAAGGTTGTTATGGGTACCAAAAAAAGTTTAAAAACTCAGAGAATCTTGATTTTGTATATATATATATATATATATATATATATATATATATATATATATATATATATATATATGGATATACATATATAAATATATATATATATATATATATATATATATATATATATATACCTGCATTTATAATACATATCATATTTTCAAAAATCAATAAATAGGTTGCAATTATTAAACCATTCTGGTTTTTCGTTTATGCGATTTTAATCTCGATTGCTGAATAAATTCAATTGAACTCAGAATTGAGACCATGCCATATAAAAACTAGCAGTACAAAAAAACAGTGCATTGGATTGTGCAAAACATACACTGCAACACTTTCAACCGATTTGGACGTTGATAAAAAGAGAGTAGAATTTCAGGTTTGAACTTAGTGAAAACACTTCAGCACTCCTTATAATCAAAAAATAGATCCTAATTTTAAATTGAAAAAAAAAACACAAAAACGGCATTTCTTTGTATTTTAATCTCTCTTCTCTCTCTTTCTCTCTCTCTCTCTCTCTCTGCTTGAATTTTGGTGTAGCCAAATTCACTTTTGATTAGGTTATATTTGCGCCAACATTGTCAAAATTCAAGTTAGTTTTTTGTCACGCAAGCTTATTTGAACACAAACTGAACAAATTCGAAATGAAAATTTTTTTCACCGCTTTCACCGCTATATTTACATCGTTTTTGCAATTTTTCTGCAATGACTATATCTGGTAAACTTAGCGGTGAATTTTTGTAAGATTTGCGCTTCTTAGCGGTGATTTTTTTTTACCGCATTCGACGCTAAAAGTAGCAATTTTTACATATTTTCACTGGATTGACTGCAAAGCTTACATTTTTCAGCGATTTATAGCGTTGACACCTCGACCCGGGAATTAGACACTGGTGATGCACCAATGTCATTTCAGGGAACAAAAATTCACCATCAATATAATGAAATTCGAGTATGTGATTTTTTAAAAAACATCGTTCGAGTAAACTTACTCTTTAAAATTTGTACAATTTATATAACGATCACGGCAAATTTAATCACCCCCTAAAATGAGATAATTTGTTTCCATTTTGAAAACACTGTTCCAACTTCAATTTAAATTTAATTTAAGGTTGTTATGGGTACCAAAAAAGTTTAAAAACTCAGAGAATCTTGATTTTGTATATATATATATATGTATATATATATTTATATATATATATATATATATATGTATATATATATATATATATATATATATATATATATATATATATATACATATATAATACATATCATATTTTCAAAAATCGATAAATAGGTTGCAATTATTAAACCATTCTGGTTTTTCGTTTATGCGATTTTAATCTCGATTGCTGAATAAATTCAATTGAACTCAGAATTGAGACCATGCCATATAAAAACTAGCAGTACAAAAAACAGTGCATTGGATTGTGCAAAACATACACTGCAACACTTTCAACCGATTTGGACGTTGATAAAAAGAGAGTAGGATTTCAGGTTTGAACTTAGTGAAAACACTTCAGCACTCCTTATAATCAAAAAATAGATCCTAATTTTAAATTGAAAAAAAAACACAAAAACGGCATTTCTTTGTATTTTAATCTCTCTTCTCTCTCTTTCTCTCTCTCTCTCTCTCTGCTTGAATTTTGGTGTAGCCAAATTCACTTTTGATTAGGTTATATTTGCGCCAACATTGTCAAAATTCAAGTTAGTTTTTTGTCACGCAAGCTTATTTGAACACAAACTGAACAAATTCGAAATGAAAATTTTTTTCACCGCTTTCACCGCTATATTTACATCGTTTTTGCAATTTTTCTGCAATGACTATATCTGGTAAACTTAGCGGTGAATTTTTGTAAGATTTGCGCTTCTTAGCGGTGATTTTTTTTTACCGCATTCGACGCTAAAAGTAGCAATTTTTACATATTTTCACTGGATTGACTGCAAAGCTTACATTTTTCAGCGATTTATAGCGTTGACACCTCGACCCGGGAATTAGACACTGGTGATGCACCAATGTCATTTCAGGGAACAAAAATTCACCATCAATATAATGAAATTCGAGTATGTGATTTTTAAAAAAACATCGTTCGAGTAAACTTACTCTTTAAAATTTGTACAATTTATATAACGATCACGGCAAATTTAATCACCCCCTAAAATGAGATAATTTGTTTCCATTTTGAAAACACTGTTCCAACTTCAATTTAAATTTAATTTAAGGTTGTTATGGGTACCAAAAAAGTTTAAAAAACTCAGAGAATCTTGATTTTGTATATATATATATGTATATATATATTTATATATATATATATATATATATATATATATATATATATATATATACATATATAATACATATCATATTTTCAAAAATCGATAAATAGGTTGCAATTATTAAACCATTCTGGTTTTTCGTTTATGCGATTTTAATCTCGATTGCGGAATAAATTCAATTGAACTCAGAATTGAGACCATGCCATATAAAAACTAGCAGTACAAAAAACAGTGCATTGGATTGTGCAAAACATACACTGAAACACTTTCAACCGATTTGGACGTTGATAAAAAGAGAGTAAAATTTCAGGTTTGAACTTAGTGAAAACACTTCAGCACTCCTTATAATCAAAAAATAGATCCTAATTTTAAATTGAAAAAAAAAAACACAAAAACAACGGCATTTCTTTGTATTTTAATCTCTCTTCTCTCTCTTTCTCTCTCTCTCTGCTTGAATTTTGGTATAGCCAAATTCACTTTTGATTAGGTTATATTTGCCCCAACCTTGTCAAAATTCAAGTTAGTTTTTGTCACGCAAGCTTATTTGAACACAAACTGAACAAATTCGAAATGGAAATTTTTTTCACCGCTTTCACCGCTATATTTACATCGTTCTTGCAATTTTTCTGCAATGACTATATCTGGTAAACTTAGCGATGAATTTTTGTAAGATTTGCGCTTCTTAGCGGTGATTTTTTTTACCGCATTCGACGCTAAAAGTAGCAATTTTTACATATTTTCACCGGATTGACTGCACATCTTACATTTTTCAGCGATTTATAGCGTTGACACCTCGACCCGGGAATTAGACACTGGTGATGCACCAATGTCATTTCAGGGAACAAAAATTCACCATCAATATAATGAAATTCGAGTATGTGATTTTTAAAAAACATCGTTCGAGTAAACTTACTCTTTAAAATTTGTACTCTTTATATAACGATCACGGCAAATTTAATCAGCCCCTAAAATGAGACAATTTGTTTCCATTTTGAAAACATTGTTCCGACTTTAATTTAAATTTAATTTAAGGTTGTTATGGGTACCAAAAAAAGTTTAAAAACTCAGAGAATCTTGATTTTGTATATATATATATATATATATATATATATATATATATATACATACATATATATATATATATATATATAATATATATATATATATATATATATATATATATATACCTACATATATAATACATATCATATTTTCAAAAATCGATAAATAGGTTGCAATTATTAAACCATTCTGGTTTTTCGTTTATGCGATTTTAATCTCGCTTGCTGAATAAATTCAATTGAACTCAGAATTGAGACCATGCCATATAAAAACTAGCAGTACAAAAAACAGTGCATTGGATTGTGCAAAACATACACTGCAACACTTTCAACCGATTTGGACGTTGATAAAAAGAGAGTAGAATTTCAGCTTTGAACTTAGTGAAAACACTTCAGCACTCCTTATAATCAAAAAATAGATCCTAATTTTAAATTGAAAAAAAAACACAAAAACGGCCTTTCTTTGTATTTTAATCTCTCTTCTCTCTCTTTCTCTCTCTCTCTGCTTGAATTTTGGTATAGCCAAATTCACTTTTGATTAGGTTATATTTGCCTCAACTTTGTCAAAATTCAAGTTAGTTTTTGTCACGCAAGCTTATTTGAACACAAACTGAACAAATTCAAAATGGAAATTTTTTTCACCGCTTTCACCGCTATATTTACATCGTTTTTGCAATTTTTCTGCAATGACTATATCTGGTAAACTTAGCGGTGAATTTTTGTAAGATTTGCGTTGCTTAGTGGTGAATTTTGTACCGCATTCGACGCTAAAATTAGCAGTTTTTACATTTTTTCACCGGATTGACTCCAAATCTTACATTTTTCAGCGATTTATAGCGTTGACACCTCGACCCGGGAATTAGACACTGGTGATGCACCAATGTCATTTCAGGGAACAAAAATTCACCATCAATATAATGAAATTCATGTATGTGATTTTTAAAAAACATCGTTCGAGTAAACTTGCTCGTTAAAATTTGTACATTTTATGTAACGATCACAGCAATCTTAATCACCCCCTAAAATGAGACAATTTGTTTTCATTTTCAAAATATCGTTCTAACTTCAATTTAAATTTAATTTAAGGTTATTATTGGTCCCAAAACAAGTTTAAAAACTCAGAGAATCTTGGTTTTGTATATATATATATATATATATATATATATATATATATATATATATATATATATATATATATATGTATACATATTATATATATATATATATATATATATATTTATATATATATACATACATATATAAATGTATATATATATATATAATTATATATATATATATATATATATATATATATATAGTCCTACATATAAAATACGTATCATATTTTCAAAAATCTATATATAGGTTGCAATTATTAAATCATTCTTGTTTTTCTTTTATGCGATTTTAATCTCGCTTGCTGAATAACTTCAATTGAACTCAGAATTGAGACCATGCCATTTAAAAATTAGCAGTACAAAAAACAGTGCATTGGATTGCGCAAAATATACACTGCAACTTTCTCAACCGACTTGGACGTTGATAAAAAGAGAGTAGAAATTCAGGTTTGAACTTAAAGAAAAAACTTCAGCACTCCCTATAATCAAAAAAGAGATCCTAATTTTAAATTGAAAAAAAAAAAACACTAAAAACGGCATTTCTTTGTATTTTCATCTTTCTTCTCCTTCTCTCTCTCTCTGCTTGAGTTTTGGCATAGCTAAATTCACTTCTGATTAGGTTATATTTGCCATAACCTTGTCAAATTTTAGGTTAGTTTTTGTCAAGCAAGCTTATGCGAACACAAACTGAACAAATTCGAAATGGAAATTTTTCACCGTTTTCACCGCTATATTTACATTTTTTTTTGTAATGTTTTCTGCGGTGACGATATCTGGTAAATTTAGCGGTGAATTTCTGTAAGATTTGTAATTCTTAGTGATGATTTTTTTTCACCGCATTCACCGCATTCAACGCTAAAAATCGCAATTTTTACCTCTTTTTACCGCATTCACTGCAAATCTTACATTTTTTCGCGATTTTTAGCGTTGACACCTCGACCCGGGAATTAGACACGGGTGATGCACCAATGTCATTTCAGGAACAAAAATCCACCATCAATATAATGAAATTCAAGTATGTGATTTTTAAAAAGCATCGTTCGAGTAAATTTACTCGATAAAATTTGTACATTTTATGTAATGATCACGGCAAATTTAATCGCTCCCTAAAATAAGACAATTTGTTTCCATTTTGAAAATGGTTCCAACTTCAATTTAACTTTAACTTTAAGGTTATTGTGGGTACCAAATCATGCTTAAAAACTCAGAGAATCTTGGTTTTGAGCAATTTTGGCTCATTAATTCAGTAATTAACTACGTTTTTTTTTCTCCCGACTCACCAAAAATATCCAGTACAGCTGCATGGGAAGCGTCTCAGTTGCCATTGCCCTAGCATTTTGGTCAAAGAATATCGCCTTTTCCTGCTCCTCCGTTGACAATCCTGTCCAGTTCCCAGTAGTAATTGCAAGTACCAAAAAACTGTACTGATTGGTCAACCAATCGTAAAACGACGCATCGTGGCTTTGCAAGTTAAAATCATCCATTTCGCTATCGTTTATGGCAATTTGTTGTCACACAAACTACACCTGAATTAACATGAGTTTAAGCTAAAGTTGATGCGAAAACATTAAGACTTACTTGCTGAACTTATCTGAACTTTTATACTTTAAAAAATTCGTGAAAAAAGTTTCTAACTATTCGAAAAGTTTCCATATTTGACGAAATATGTCAAATAGTACACTTTGTGTCTAATACTACACTTGAAACTGTTTGGGTCATAAATACCTGAATTATAGTTTAAACGCCTAAACGTTTCCAGGTTAAGGGTAGAAAAGATGACACCAATTTAGTTTCTTAAAAACTGCGCTCCTTTTCTGGAGACACCAAAATATGAAACTTCTATAAACGACCCACCCAAGACATTAATCGGAAAAATCAGAAAAAAAAGAGGTGGTTATAAATAAGGAAAACTATTGAAAGAAAAAAGATAATTTTCTTCTTAAATTGTTTTTACTTTTTCTTACTTTTAGCGTCATAGGTTCTAAATATTTTTAACATTATATGTTTTATAATTATACTTGCTATTATCTGATCTTCTTTACGTTTGAAAAATTTGTGAAAAATGTACCAAACTATTCGAAAAATTTTCCATAAATAAAAAAATCTGTCAGTTTATGTATCTAGTACTACACGTGAAACAGTTAGGATATTGAGTACCTGAATTACGGATTGGAAAATGATCTAGCGTATTTGCACCTAAAAATTTCTTGAATGAACATTATGCTGCATGTGTATGAACATTTGATGATAAAAATTTGTATGAAGATTTGATTATGCTGCTTGCTAGCCAAGAAACTCAGCAGAACCGAAATCTCGCTCCATGGTTCTTGAGTTTTACGCCGTCCTGGTTCTTCACTGAATTTCATTGACTAATAATCTCATCGAAACAATTAGTTGGTCGGTCATATTAAAGGTCATATTAACTTTAATTCTGATAGAAGTTAGAAAAATCTTCACTGATAAATTATATTCAATCTCGTTTTCAATTTGGTAATGCACCAGCCAGAGGCTAGTGTTATTGCTAAATTCTTATAAGAAAACTCAATTGCCTTAAACACCAAAGATCTTGAGATCTAGCAAGGCTTAGCATAAAAGAGTTAAGTCGACGAAGAATCAAATTTTAATCTAATCTGATAGCCAAGTACTCTTCAAAACATTTTTTAATGGTTCTCACTACAATATGGTATGACTATTTAAACAATTCGGTGAAAGTAAAAAATACAATCAATATCATTTACAAAATCTTTGGTGCTCAATTCTGATTGGTTAATCAAGTATTGACTTAAGTCAATATTTAGATAGTAAATGTCAAAGTATTGCAATATTTGCTTTACTTGACACAAGCAAAGCCGATACGTACGTAACTCTTAGTGCATCAAATGTATGGCATTCAACCATAAATAGATACCAAAAAGATCAAGGAATAACAATATAGGTAATTTGACAATAAAAAACAAAAAGTCAAAACATGCACTTTTTGCACCATAAAAGTGCTAATAGCCACATTTGTGGGTTTGGTGCGATAACGTTCCATGGTTCCATGAATAGCTTAGAGGATGCCCTAAGCCTGTTACTCAGACTTTCAATTCCCAAAATCGGGGGATGGACAAATCTTCGGACCCAATCTTTAAAGTTTTCAGTTTTGACTATTTTTGAGTTTTGACAAACTATCAAGTTTCAGAGTTTCGATTTAATTTCTGTTGGTCTTATGGATCATGCTCCTGTTCAATAACACGCCAAAGTTCGTGGCCCTGTTTTCGATCTCTGAAACACCATCATAGAATAGTGGCGCAAATTTCACTAGCAGTCGGTTGAACACGACTTGTGTCATTTTGACTCTATCATGGTACAACGTCATCTTTGCTTTTGAAGACATGAATTACTCGTCCTATTTTGTATTTGAGTTGTTTTCTGAGTCATCTAATATCCAAAGACGTTCTGCGTCCTTAAAAATTGCAGAAGTTCTTTTGCCCACTTCGATCTTTCATTCCAGTGGGAAAGATAATTACGAGTCCATCCTTTCCAGATCATGTCGGCATATGCTTGAACTGGTTTAAATAATATTCTCAGGTCATGGTACCGCTAACTGAATGGAATGAAGCGTGATCTCGCGGTTTTTTGTGCTAACAAGAAATGATCAGGTGTGAATGCTACCAAATCTTCTAGGTCGTCACATAATGCTGTCAGGGGTCTTGCATTGAGAGTTTGTTCCACAGCACACATCGTTGTACTAGGTACCTCGTGGGTGATGCGTCTGTTGTCGTCTATGATTAAAATAGTGACTTTCTTGCAACTTTGAACCAATCTTCCCCAGATTGCATTAAAGTGTGGGTCTCCGAGAGGGTTGAACTTCCAAACGAACCTTCCAGTCAAAATCATTTCGATTCTTAGCTTTGCCTCATTCGTCCAGAATTTCCTTCAGTACCCTGGCTGCTTCAATGGAATTTGCGCCGTTGTCACTGATGATGATACTTGGGTAGCCACGTCTTGCATTGACTCTTGAAACTGCAGCTAGACATGACTCGGTGTCCAACGACCGTGCAGTTTCAAAGTGTACTACTATTGTTGTTAGACAGGCTAAGTGGCAGCACCATCTCTTCAAAATACGTCAAAAAAATTCTCTCCGATGGTTCAGAGTTATTCGACGCCCGTTTTGGTGAATGGGAAAACATGTTCATCAAGTCGTTCTCGGTGTAGGTCCACCATCGGCGGGTGGATTGGGTTGGCGTTCCTGTGTCTGCATTTGATACATCTGGACTTGGTTTTTCTTCATACAGTTTGCTACCCAACAATCCAGAGCTCTTGTTAAGAAAGCTTTGCAAATACTGTGTGCCTTTATGTAGGTTGTCGCGATGTGCTCTGTTCAACAAAATTTGTGCAACTGCAATTTTCGCTGTTAACATTATTGGGCGATGTTCAACGTTTTCGACGTTACTTACTTTGAAACATTTTGGAAGTTTTCGATTTGAACACATGGAAACAATATTTGCTCCGCTTGATGAATCTTGTCTGCTTTGAGATGTCCCTTCTGCTTTGTTTTGAATCTCATGCAATAGGCGATGAAACTTCTGATTATATTGAAGCTACTGTAGAGGTTCCAGTCAAATGGATGATAAGCTTGTGTTTCTGTCGTTATAGCATTGACAGCTTGCTCAGGATCGAGTTCGTTCTCTTGACACCACGGCTTTGGGCATGTTTCTGCGACATTTTGTAGCCGTGCTGGCCCGCTTAACCACATGGACTCCCAAGTCCTCCGATGAAAATTTTTCGGGTTCCTATGACAGCATGTCTTTTAACATCTTTGACGTGTCTCCATTGCAAACTCCCTAAATTGCGGACTGGGGTCCTAAGTGTCTGATTGGCTTCGTCATGTGTCTGATGGGTGCTAAACAAGATTTTCCTATTACGCAAGTCAAATTTAACGATGCGTCATCTTGCAGATTTGCTCTGAGGGACATTACTTCTTCTGATGCTTCTGTAAAGATAGGAAGTCTCAGGTTTGTACATCCATTATTGAAATAACTAACATTTATTGACATTGTCCTTATCTTTCTCAACTTTTGTCCCATACTTGTACCGATGTTGCCCAATTGCTTTCAAGTAGAAACCGCATACGTCTGGTGAAAGTGAACATATCTCAAGTGCGTCTAACATGCTGGGCCAAACGATATGAGAAATCTCTGAGTTCTTTTTGCTGAACCTTCTGGCTCATATACGCAATAGGCAATGAGACCCTCTTTTTCCACATTTTTTTTAGTCCAGGGATTGAAGTTGACTCTGGCTCAGCTTCGAAAGTTTTCACAACTTCCGTTGACCTGCCTGCCCTTTGGTTCTGTGATTTGATTTCATATTCACTTGTTATCCGTTTTGTTAATTTGAATCCACCTTTGCTGGCCACTTTTCAGACTTTTTGGTAGATTTCAATTGCTTCTAGAGGGATTCTGACTGACTTAAGAAAGTCGTCTATGTAAAAGTTTCGCTGAACCGTTCTGACGAGACTTTCGTCATTGGCTGCATTATCTGTCGCCGCTTGAGTGCGTATTTTGCAGAATTATGCAAGCTTTTTGCCCAAAATCATGTCGTTTGTACTCGTAGACGTCCATTTTCTCTGGAACTTTACGGCAGAGAAATTGTAAACATCGGCTGTCGTCGCTTGGGACAGCGATTTCAAGAACCTTTGTTTCCATGTCGGCTGATAAATCTATTTGGTGTTCTCGGAGACGGAAAATATTTTGCTCAGATTCAGCGGCAGGTCTGGTCCGTTCATAAGTTTATTGTTGAGGGCTGAAACTTTTTTTCGCTGCGGCGTTGCACATCTTTCTCACCCTTTTAGATTTATGCGGGGTTAATGACAAGACGATGTTTCAAGCGCCATTAAAATTTTGATCGGGTTTCATTCAGTTCAGTTTAATCATTTTTCGAACATATCCGTGTCCATCGTTTCCTGATAGTGTTTTCATAGCGTTTCATGTTTCTGCAGACGTCGTACTAGGGAACTGATTTGACGCCTTGCAGAGTAGAAGCGGTTTAGAAACTTTATTTTGTCTTCTCATAACGGAAGTCCAACTTCGTATCATCCACCTTTCAATCGAATTGTTTGCTCCAACGTCTTGATTGCTCGTTATGTCTCTTTTGAATGACCGTTGACATCGAAGTTTGATGAGCAGGAGTCAATATCTCACCCCTTACTCAACTGGTTTTCCAATTTATCATCTGCAGCTGAAGTTGCAGTTGTGGCAAGAATTGCTGCTTGCTTCGCTGGTAGCGGTGCACTTAAAGTCCAGCCTGTCTTTGTTTTCACTGCCCATGGGGCAGTTTTGTGTTATGTATTCTTGAATTTAAAAGCGTGATGGATGACATAACTATCTTGTCCAAGAATTACTTGAACCTCGCTTAGGTTGTAAGTCTGATTCGGCAAATTCCAAAAATGTAAGTAACGGTCTTTGAAATCTTGAAGCTCCACAATATGGTCACATAACTTCAGTTTCTCGTGCACACACAATGCACTAAGAAAACTGGTTGAGAACTCTCATGGGCGGAAACAGCTATCGGCCGTGGATCCCTGCTATTGATAATGACGAAGGCTTCCGGCCTTGAAGTTGAAGTTTAGATACAATTGATTTTACGACAAAAAAAACTGAAGATTGTAAATGACACAATGCAAGCACTTTTAGACTTAAGTCTCTTTTTATCTGGTCGAAGTGCACCACTGGGGTTTGTAAATTGCTAGTGCTGTTGTAGCATCTGATACGTTCCTTTTAGTCTATTTTTTTTAAAGTTGCGGTGCAATTGTCTGTTGTGCTTCCTCCCACAGTTGAGTGCCTTACATGTCCTGCTTTTGCAGTTCTTCGACAAGTGACCTGGTCTCAAACAATTGGAACACAGTCAGAACTTCTGGACATGCTCTCGTAGTACATTTACTATCATTGATTTAAACGTTCTTCAAGTCCAAATAGAGTTTTGTTCATCCTTATAGGGTCATTCGAGAATCTGCTGTTTGCTTGAATTTTCAGCGTTTGAAGCAATAGTACTCTTCTTCGGCTTATCACAACTTTGAAATAATTTTCTGTCAAACAACGAGTTTAACTATGGCAACAAGTTCTCATGATTTACCGTTTTGGAGGCCAGCCACTCTTTGAAAGCAATGATTTTGCCTCTTAGTAGTTGTCAATCTTGTATATACTGCAATCAATGCTCCCTCAGTTGCAAAGAGAGTTTTCTCAGTGTTGAAATTAACCCTTTATCTTATTCTAGGTGGGATACGAATCCAAGTTTAGATCTTTTTATCACATTTGTATCCTCATTTGCAATTTTGACGATGCTCGGAGATTAGTATTGGAGGATTAGTACGTGCTTTCTCGAATTGAGCGTTGAATATGGCACCTGATCTGCCATACTTCTCAAAGAGTATATCCCAAACTTGATAGTATGATTGTGAGCTGAATCCCATTCCCGATATTGCTGCCTTCGCTTGAACCGTGAGAATGGTCTTCTGGTCCTCTAGAGAATCTATTAAAAATTCTAGCTTTGGTATGCTTTAGTGTTGGCAAGCCACTGGCACCACCGCACTGCACTGTTTGGTGAATGGTTTGGGTGTCGTTTTGATCAATGTGCTCCTATATCTACTCTAGGCAGATCTGTTTCGAGAGTTTATTCTGGGACTTTGACTCCTCTCTGTAATTTGAAATGCTGACGTTTCTTACTGCAGGAACGTCATCTTTGTCAGCGACACTTGCGGGTCAGTTACTCTAATTGATTTTTGGATTCGTGGTTTCTTGAGAATATTCGGCTCAGTAAATGGCGCTGAGATGAGTCCCACACCCGGTTGAATTAACGGGGTAGGTTTTGGATAGAAGCTGAAAATTTTGTCGCCTCTGGCTTGTGTGACGTTCGTTGGAGGATCAATGACACTGTCTGTAGGCACTGGCCGTCTAGGACCAGACTGTTGAGCTACTGATTGTGCCCACTCTTCTGTTCTTTTTGATTGCTTTTTGATCCAACATATTCTATCTCATCTGGCACTGATCCAGATGCTTCTAGGCTTCCTTTGGTCAGTTCAGATTTTAAAAGTCTTTGTTCCTCGTCTGCCCCTGCTTTTTTCTTAAGTTTTCGAGTTCTTGCTCAAGCTGTTGCAAACGTAATTCATCTTCCCGAGGTTGCAGTTTCAAACCTTCTATCGGTGGGCGTAGTTTAATTTCTTCACGTTCATGTTCTATTTGAATTTGCCGGTATCTCAGAAATTGCTTTGCTTCTTGCTTAGCCATTAATTTTTCAAGTTCCGTTCTCTCGACATCACGCTGTCTTGACGTGAGTGACTTGGCAGCACTGAGTTCTTTTCAACTCCTGTTGGTAGCAGAATTCTCAGGAGAAACGTCAACAGTTTCTATTTTTTGCATTTGAAGCCTTTTTATCATTACCAGTCAATGTTTGGTTTGGATCATTTTGCTATTCAATAAGGATGCCACAATGGATGTTTGGTTTCTGCAATCCTTGCTTTGCTCGTGCTACCTGCTCTGGTCTCGATAGCAACTCCTATTATTAATTAGGTTCACTGGTATGTTACAAATTCATTTTGCGTAAACTTCATCTAGTTTTTCTACTAGCTGTTCCGGCTCAATACACAATGTCCGTTTTTAAGTTCTCTGGTTTCAACTCTTTTCCAGTATTGAGAGTTCATTCAAAAATGGATTTGCTGCTTCCACTAACTTGTATGCTCGCAATGTGTCTTTCCGATAGTGGACAAATTCTGTACAGAAACATTCAATTCAAAAAAAAATTGTACTTTGTCAACTCTCCATCGCAAAACTTTGCTCTTTTTTTCCAACATGCCATTGATATAATTGTCAAAATTTTCAAAAAAATTTTGGTTTTAATAGTTACCACTGCTGGTCTCTGTTGGCTTCTAAAGTGCTGTACGTCTCGATTGAATATCGATATGCATTTTCAGCTATCATAGTTTTTTTTATGCCAGGTAGCCTTCTAGCTCGGTCAGGTGTCTGGAGAATAACTTTAGTAGGTCAGCTTGCTCTTTATCAGACACTTATAGTTCTCCACTCGCTTTCCAATCAAAAACTTTCCAAAGGCTGCTCGGCAATTGTTACTGGTCTTTCTTTGGTCCGCCTAATTGATTTGAGGAACCCTTATTGTTTGTGTCATTGTTGTTGGTGTCCGGTCGGTGGACCAAAAGCTTTGGCTGTTCAGTAATCTCAGCGGAACCGAAATATCACATCCAAGTTCCCGAGTTTTACGCCGGCCTGGTTTTTTTACTGAATTTCAATGACTTATAATCTCATCAAAACAATTAGTCGTTCTTTCGTATTGAAGGACTGTAACTTTAATTTTGATTGAAGTTAAGAGAATCCTTAGTGATAAACTATATTCAACCTCGATTTGAAATTTGTAATGCACCAGCCAAATTCTAGTATTATTGCTAACTTTTCATAGGACAGTTCAATTAACTATTCAACTCAATTTCGAAAGGTCTTGTGATCTAGCAAAACTTAGCATAAAAGACTTAAGTTGATGAGGAATCAAATTATAATCTAACCTGAGAGCCAACTGCTCTTTATAACAGTTTGTAATGGTTATATAAACAAAATGGTTTCACTATTCAATAGAATCCGTTAAAGTAAATAATTCAGTCAATATCATTTATAAGCATTTTGCTACTCGTTACTGATTGGTTAATCAAGTAAGTGACTTAAATCAATATTTACATAGTAAATCTCAAAGTATTTCAATATCTGCTTTTGTTGACATGAGCAGCAAGTCCGATACGTTCGTAAATGCCTCAAACGTATCGTATTCGACCATATATATCTAAACACCTAAATGATCATATATTTAACAATTTAAGAAATTTGACAATAAATAACAAAATAAAAAAGCATTTTTTGCCCCATATAACTGCACATAGCCACAATTGGGGGGCTGATGCGATAAAGATCGTAGGTTCCATGAATAGCTTAGAAGTTACCCTAACCGTGTGATATAACCTAGGTTTGCACAGATTGTCATTTCCCAAAAATGGAGTGGTTGAGTGTTCAAATTTTTGTTCCCAATTTGTAAAATTTTCCAGTTTTAAATTTTTTTTTATTTTTGAGTTTTCATTTCATTTCATTTGTTCTGATTGCTCAAGCTTCAAGTTGTTAGTGGTGCCGATAGATAAACAAGCTGGACAGAATTCTTGCCAAACAAGATTAAATTGTATCAATGAAAAGCACGAGTTGTACATCTGCAAGAAACCATCAGATTTATTACAATGCTAATATATGAGACTAAACAATTACTCCGAAATTTGTACATATAGAAAACAAATAGGCAATACGAAATGGGTTCTAGAGACATTCCAGTGCATAAGAAATCTTCAAAAATCAATAACCCCGGATCTTCATTGGTTTATAGCTGTTTGAAATGACGATTAATTAAGAACAAAATAATGATGTCCGCTTAAAGGGTAGAAAAGGTGACATAAAATTAGTTGCATAAACATTTTGCTCCTTTTCTACAGACACCAAAAAAAACTTTCTATGAAAGACTCACCCAAAACACTATCGGAAAAATCAAAAAATAATGATAAAGCTTTTGTTAAGGAAAACGTTGAAAAAAAGATGTTGCAAACAAAAGTCTTTTTTTAAACTGATTTCATTTTTTCTCACTTTTATCGTTAAGTTCCAAATATTTTTAACTTTATGTCTTTACGACACTACAAAAAAACAAATGGGGAGCGAATTACAACCCAGGTTATCCGTACACAGAAACTTGTAAAGGCCATAGTACGGCACCGTAAACTAAGATCTTGTTAAGTACACTATGGACCGTATTATGGCCCATTCAGTTTTCTATGTTAACAAAATAAGGCCGTATCAGGTTAAATTAGGTGCCATGCTAAGGCCGTATCAAGATAAATAAGGTGTCGTTAGTAATATAGTGGCCAGACAGTTATCGGAAAAACTCTTTAGTCAAGTTCTCTAGTCAACCGGCACTGCGAAGTTACGGAAATAACTATAGGAGTACTGATATAGTAAGGTAAAAACCGCACTCAAACAGTTCTTCGAAACGAACAAAACAAAACCAGATAAATGAAATCCCTTAGATATTAAACAGCTAACAGGTGGACGGAAAATCATCTGAAGTCAAGTTAAAAACTGAACTATTTGAGATTTGCCAGTATAACTTTTGTAATATCTCCTCATCCTTTTTGTTCCGACCCCTCTTAAGGGGGGATGGGGGAGGGAGGAACTATGTACTCAAAAGGTTTTTCTTGTTCAGTAAATTGCGACCGATCGATACATTCATCGTAGAGAGTTGTGAGTGGTATCATTATAAAGCACGTCCAGCGTAGAATCTGGAACTCAAAAGAGTTTCTTGGATTTGGTGTTCTAGATCGAGTTATCGATAGTAGAATATTTGGGATTATTAGACAACTTTGCGTTATTTTTGTTCACATTATCCGGACTTTTGGCCTAAAAGTTTGTCAATTTCAATAATGTTTTTAAAAATTTTAAAAAGTTGTTGTTGTTATTATTTTTAACGACAGAAAAGATTTGTTGACTATTTTCATTTGGTTTTTTGGTAAAATTTTTGGCTATTTATTTCAAAGTTCAGCCTTTTTCATTAAAAAAATAGCACAAAAAAGCCAACTTTGGTTAATCTTGCAGGAATTACACCCAGAAACCACTAATACAATCTGTAAAACTCAGAAGAGGTTTTTTTTCAGTTTCATTGAGAATGCTCTGTTAATGAAACCTTGCCGTATTTTGCTAACTTTACTCGATGATTATCAAAAACGCAGCATTTGTTTTTGGTTCTTTAAATAATAAATTATAAATTTTTCTAAAACATTCGAAACACTAAGTGTTCCTAATGGACAAAAAACATTTGCATTTCTAGCTTTGGACCAGTTTTGTGCTGTTACAATCCAAACATTTATGGGATTGTATTCAGGCGGTTTTTAAAAAATCTGTCTTCTCTATATTAACTAAAGAACAGAATAATTCAAATCAAAGCTCACTGGTAATAGGTCCAATAGCTTCCTAAGAAGCTCCAAATTATTCTATCTAGGGTTTTACGTGAAGGCTTATGGTCGTTGTGACCTTTAAAAAAGTTTGATCTTTAAATAAGCAATAGCTTATTGAACTTTGCCAAAATTTTCTTTTAATTTGGTCAATTTGTAGCTCAATGTCAGCAAAGAAAGAACATTTCTTCTTTCTATTAAATCAAAATTAAAACACTTTAACTAAAAAATTTATATGCGGTTTTAAGCCTTAATTTATGGTTTTCTGGCTTTGATGCTACAAGATTTCGATGATTTAAAATTATTTGTGCAATCGCTCATTTTTCACGCTTTCTCGTTTTGTCGCCTTATCAATTTATTGACTGTTATAATATCACATTATTGGCGTTCAACAACATAATTGAAGAAATCAAAATCCTTAAAGAGATGGATTATGGTTTTAACGGCTTCGACATCACTTTCTCGAGAAATTTAATTGTGTCTTTACCTGTATTTTTTACTTTGTCTTCTTATTCGTATGAAATTTCTTGTATATTGACAGATTTCAATGGTTTTTGATAAAATGAAAGATAATCCCAATTTTTGATTCCATTAGATAGCTGATTTCTTTCAAGACTTTGATAGGAATTGTTTCAAAAAAATTACGTTTTAGCTTCTCAAATTTGTTCTTCTTATTGTCTGTTTGTTACTTAGTCTTGTTTATTACAGGTCATATATAACATTATTAGTATCAGAGGAACGTGTCACAAAATAATGGTATCACAAAGTCAAATTTTTATCAATGAATTCATTATGAATTTACTGATTTCGACACGCGTTTTTCGCAGAAGAAGTAAACTATTTTTGGTTTCTGTCATTTTAGACGTTTTTTGTAGATGCAAGACATATTATTGATAATTACAGGTCTCAAGATATTTATGTAGAAAAGTAAAAAAATCTATTTCATTACATCATTTTGTAATTAATGGCTTTCATATCATTTGGAAAAAAACTTTTTTTTGAAAAAAAAGTTTTGCTTTACTTTGCTTTTTTTTCTTTTTCTGTCTACCTGTTAGCTAGTCATAATAAGGAGAGCTCACAAACCACAATATTGGTGTTTAAAAAAGGCGCAATTGAACTTATTTTGAGGAGCAAAGTATGGTTTTACGGCTTCAACAGCTTTTTATGGCAACTTTTACTTGATTTTTTGTTTGTTGTCTACTTGTTGTTTTTTTTTGACCGCATAAAAAATGAACAACGACAAATCTTAGTGCGCCCTATCGAAACATAGGTAAGCATAAACCTTTGGGATGATTTCTGCTGATTTCTAATGGTTTTCAATTCATTGCAATGAGTTGTTTTTAAATAAATATAAGCGAATTTTTTAATTTTACTGTTTTTGTTCTTTTTTGTCTTTTTGTTACCGAGCCTTATTAGAGACTAGTCCCATATCTTTTCAATTGAAGTAAAAGTTCTTTTGTTCAGTTTTGGTTTTATCTGACGTTATTTTGACTTTGTTATTAAGTTTTTTCAATTGGAATAAAGTATTGGCTGTAATTAATGTTTGTTGTTGTTTTATGATTTTGCTTTCGTCTTGACTCGCTTTCCTGATAATGGTAGATCTCATCAATCTAATGCTTAATTTGTCAGTCCGTTGGGTGATTTACTTTGGAGGCTATCTCTTTGTTCATACCTTTTTTTGAAAAGTACTTGAATTTTTGAGGTTGTCTGTCAGTTCCTCATTTGGTAGACAGTTATGCCAAAATTCTGGATGATGGTGCACGTAACCGTATGTGCTATCGCTCATTACCGAGCCATCCCAATCACTTAAGTATCAAGTTCAATTTTCCTGCTGATTTTAAATAAGTTATGATCCATCAACTCGAAGAATCGTTGATCAATTATTGTGGAATACCATAAACACAATTGAAAAATATGTAAAAATTTTCGATTAAATTGAAAAAAAAACTGATCAGAAAGTGCAAACGATAGTTAATTATGACTAACTTGTCAGTCAGCGCTGCTATACAAAGTCAACATGATGTCCACAGATTTTTGTGTGATGTTTTTGTGATCATTGTTTAGTGACTTTTTAGTATTATTACATGGATTTCCGATAACAAAAACAAACATATTGACATTATAAAGTCTCAAAAGTCTCTTGACTCTGAACAAAGACATAGTTGTGCTGATTTTTTGTTAGGTTATTGATCACTTCTTGTTTAAACTACTGCAAATTAAAAGATTGGAGAACTTGATACGGCCTTATAGGGAGCCCTATTAAGATTGGTAATTTTTAGGAGTTGTGAATCTTGTAGCCAACAAGAAGAAGCACAATAAAAGCAGTTTAAATGTCTCAAACGTTTAATTTAAATTCATTTTTAGCAGCTCAGAATTGAGAAACCAGGCAGTACAGTCATTTTGTGAGGCGCAGTGAAAATTTTTATACGGCCGTATATCATGCCGTACTAAGTTTCATAATTTTTCTGCGGCACCGTATAAGTCCTTGTAAATTTTCGAATTGTTGTCTAAGGTGGGCTACCTGGTAAAAGGAGTTAATCTTTCGGAATTAACTTTTGCAAATTTACGGATTGAAACTTCTTTGATTCTTATTGTGACGACAGCTGATTTTGAAGGATGTGAAAATCATGGCAATGTGTTGAACGAGACATCATCACAGCAAATTCTTATCATGAACCTCAGTCCAGTTATTCTTTCAAGGAAATCAAGAATAATATTTTTTCCAGAACGAGTGGGTAGCATTATCGGACCTTCCTTTTTGGATAAATTCACAACAAGCGTTGCATATAACATGCTAAATGATTTTATTGTTCTTCTATGCTGCACTTCTATGACTTTTTAAAATGTTTGACAAAAAACTATACAATTTCAGCTAACCAATGAACCATAGTAATTTACGTTGCAATTCAAAACACGACGAAAACTACTGGTTCATTTGATAAATAAAGAAATTACTTCCTTGAGCAATGATTTATAGGTATATTGAGGTTACTTCTAACTGAATTCAAACTGGTCCAGCTGAAAACAAGGAATCTCTTTCCGCTTGAAAAATTCTGTCACCTCCAGTAAACCTCACAAATAAACCTCGTAAAGTAAAGAGCTATAGCTATTCTAACCTGTAAGATTCAATTTCTTTTATGTAATTCAAGAATGAGAGAGAGAGAGAGGGAGAGAGAGAGAATTTTGTCATCAATAATGTTCCCGACAAGTGATGCTTTTAGTCTCATCTTCAGTTCTATCTTTTTTTCTTAAGTCGAATTTATCGAGCAAACTGTTAAGCTTTTGTTAAATTCTTTTTCAAGAGTCAACAGACACAGTGATTGTGTATTCTCTTTGTTGAAAAGTACATGTCGCATTTTACGCTGTCGCATTTTATGTAGAGAAATAAACTCATCAACCGGCCAAACTTGATTAATTAATTACTAATTGCCAGTGAAAAAGATTCGCCAAGGAATGTTTATCAAAAAACAACCAAAACTGAGACACCAACTTGGGAAATTTAATTTATAACCCCCATGATAACCTGAGTTGCAACTTAAAAATCGAAGCACAGCAGAACTTTAAATGCGAACCATTGAAATGCTGCACAGATTACTTATAAGAGCAATAATTTATCGGGCATATGTAGTTGTTTCGAATTATTATAGAATGAAATGCTAATTTTAGCTAAATTTTAGCTAAAAATAATCAGTTTTTTTAACTCTTCAAAAAATTTTTCACTTTCACTTGTTTATGAACAAGTTCTAGTGATAATTTTTATCACATACATGTAACTCAAGAAAAAAAGAAAGACGGATTTCTGTTATCAATGGAGCTCTTGAAATTTGACGACGGAGGTCTCAATTTCTATCTTAAGTTCTTAAGCAGAAATTGATCAGCAAATTATTGTGTTCTTCTCAGTTCATGATATTAAGTTTTTAACTATTTGGCAGACGTATTGATTATACATATATTTTGTAGAGAAATACATGCTGCATCTTATAACGAAGCGACGCATCAAAACATACTCACCAAAGTTTTACAAAATAAGATAAACCATATATAAGAAAAATATACTTAACGTTATCTGCCATCTTAAAAATTTTCACAATACGTCTATTTTTTTTCTGAAAAATGCCATCTGATGGCTTAGAAACCAGAAGCTAATTACAGAAAACAAAAAAAATAAATGGTCAGCAAAAAATTGATTCAAATTGGGTATTGGTGTCAATAATCTCAACTAGTTGGTGTTGATTTTGGTCCAGTAATTTACCAAAACCTTCGTTTGACTGGTTTTCAATCAACGTTTTAGCACGTGCTGTATCCAATGCGTCTATATACAATCCAGAGCAATCTCGTTGACAGTCAAGTGGGGTTTTATTTCCGTGGGTCTTTTTCCTTGGGGTTTCTTTCCGTGGGGTTTTTTTCCTACCTAACTTTAGGTGTTTTTTTTGTGTTTTTGTGGAGTTTTCTTCAAAACCGTATATATATATATATATATATATATATATATATATATATATATATATATATAGTTTTTGATTGAAAGTAAATCATGAAGACGGTAAGATTCACAGAAAGAAGTGTTCAATCAGCACTCGCTGTTTAAAACCTCCGCAAAATTGAGATAAAATAAAGAGTAAATTGTTACAAAAAAGTTATATCTCCTCGAAGAAATTATTTTAAAACTTTTATAGAAAAGTATTTACATGAATTTTTTTGATGTAGGCATTTTTGTTAATTTGAAGAATAATTTTTCTTTTGGTTTCGGTACTCAGCTTTTGTGACAGAGCAAATTTGCCATCTTGAGTTTCACGGTGAGTTTTTTAGAACTTCACTTTGATGACCAATGAGCAGTACCAAAAAAACAATCAACAAAAATTTCTATTGTTTTCTTGGTCGATAGCCAACTAAAGAAGAATTCAAAGATAGTCGGCAAATAAAATTTTCAAGAAATCATCTTGAAAACATTTCATTGAATCAGTCCAAAAACTCCAAGACAGGCAAGCAAGTGCATAAACAACTAAGTCTTAGTATACTATGAGAAATATATTATACTATGGAAACTTCAAAATTATCATTCAAAAGATGGTCATTTTTTTTTCTAAGTATATTGAGTGAAGGTTCAAAACTCGTCACATCTTATCACAAAAATTTCTTTGAGGTCTTAGTTGATTTTTTCTTGCATTCAAGTTTCAATAATCACATCGGTAATGGGAAAATTTTGTGCATCACCAGAACAAACCTTAAAGAACTTTAATTGCCTGTCAAAAAAAGCAAAAGTTGAAATGATGGAATTCAAGGCGTTTCTCAGCTGTGTCCGTCAAGACCAAGTGATTAATTAAAATATATTGCTTGAATCCTTTAGATGGAGGTTGGAAAACAGTTTAAAAAACATACAGTAAAGAGAGCGCCCGGACCGAACTCCAAGCCTATATCAGTACTGGACAAGTCCAAACCCAAGTCTTTTTTCGTTTTCCAGTACTGGACAAGTCTTTAAACAAGTTTTACAAGTCTGACAAGTCTTGGCCAAGACTTGGGTAACACTTGCAAGTTGAGTCCCAAGTCAAAACCAACTTTTCCAAAGAAAATTCGAGTAAAAATTTCGAATTCAAAAAAATTTCGCAATTTTCCTCGATTTTTGCATTAATTTTTGGGCACTTTCCTGGGGTGCTATAAAATGATGCCGGGGCATACCAAATTGTATATTAGCACCCCGGGGGTCTATTCTGCACAAATTGAGGGTGTTTCATGTGTTCTGCGGCGTTTTCAGCCATTTTTCAGCCGCGGTACAAAGTTTACAAACAAAACAAAATTTACAGTCAGCTTCCAAGTCAGAAAATATGCCACTTTGTTTCTTTCTCCTGGAAGGTTTAATAATTTTCAAAAAAGTTAATATTAAGCAATCAAAAAGTTGCCTATTATAAAAATAAAACAGGAATTATTGTTTGGTATTCTTTTCTGAATAGTATGTTGAGAATCTTAGCAGCTCAATAATTTTGTCTTAAAGTTCCCTTTGTGCCTCAGGACTTTGCCAAAAGAATTGCCATCGCAATCTCTCAGCTCTCAATTTTTCCTACTGGGAAGAACTTACTTATATTTATTAAAACCTGCAGCTCTTATTACGTTCTTCATTGGTATTCCTGAAAACATTTACTCTAGTTTCCCAAGGACTTTGTGAGAATCTTGAGAATGACGCACCAGGCAAGAATAAAAAAATTAAAATTCAAATCAACCGCTATTGCTTTGGTTATATTTTTTGTCCTGAATAGTAGACATTGTTTTCTTCTATGCTCTGAGTTGATTTTCGGTGGTGGAGAGAAATAAGGAGCACAAAAACAAGGCTGTGCCCTCAAGAGAAACAAGAAAGCTCGGTAAAGTGCGTTCGCACATAAAGTTCCGACCCCGCTCATCTGCATGAGGACAGATAGAAAACCCTCAAAAATCAAGTATATTTCAAAAAATTTGTGAATGAGCAAAAATATCGCTTCCAACGCAAATACTTCAGTTGAGTAAAAAATGTCGCAATAGATTGAAGTGATCTGCTATTATTAAGAAAGCGAGGCAAGACGAAAAAAAAACATCAAACAACAAGAACAAGCATTAGTTACATCCAAAAATTTAGGTCCACTTTTTTTAAAAGAACTCAATAACAAAGTCATGATAGCGTCCGATAAAACCAAAACTAAGCAAAATACTAGTATTTTACTAGAAAAGATATGGGACTGGTCCATAATAAAGCTGGGTTACAATTAGACAAAAAAGAAGAAAACCAGCAACGTTAATAAATTCAGTAATGTAAGGAAAACCATTAGATATCAACTTAAAGTATCCAAACCTTTTATTATCACCGAGGTCTATATAGGAAGGCATTAGGACCTGTCTTTTTTCAATTTTTCTTGCGGTTACAAAAAGAGCAACAAACAGAGACAACAAACAAAATCTCAAATGAAACTGGGGAGAAAAAGCAGCCAAATCCGTAAAGTCATTTTCTGCCCCCCATAATATGTTTGGTTGCGCCTTCATCGAATGCCAATAATGTGGTATGTGATCTCTCAGTAATGAGACTAGGTAAAAAGTTGACAAAAAACAAAAGAGGGGCAAAAATGAGAAATACTTTTTTGTTCTTCGAAAAAAATTTTATTCAAAGTCATGAAAGCCACAAACTTGAGTCACATTAGCTACAAAATGAAATAATTAGGTTGGCTCGTTTATTGGTCTAAAAGAAGCCTTCGAGATCTGTAATGACGTAGAATATGTCTTACGTTTACAAGAAGAACGTCAAATATAGACAAAAAACAATCTTTTTTTTGCACACTTGCTCTTGCTCTCGACGCACAAAATGTCAGATGTGATCTTTAATCAATGAGACTAGGTAACAAATACACACAAAAAAGAACGAAAAGTGTTCTTAAACAATTGTTTTCAAAATAATGAAGGTCATTTGCTATCTGCTCAAATCAGAATATCGGCTCGTCTAATCCTCCCTAAGTGTTATAGAAATAGATAATATGTTAGTAAAAAAATCAAAGATAAAAGCTGCGTTTTTGATAATCAACGTTCTAAGCTAGCAAAAAACGGCCAAACGGTTATTCGAGAGCACTCTCAATGGAAATGGAAGTAAGAATAATCTCCTTGAGATTAATAACGGTTGTGTTGGTGATTTTTGGGTGTGTATTTCCGGCAAATTTATTCAAAATGAACCAAAGAAATTTCTTTCATGCAATTTTTGATGAAAAAGGCTGAATTTTGAAATATTTACCCACATTGTTAGCCAAAAAGAATAAATCAGAATAGGCAACAAAACTTCTTCGTCTTTGAAAATCAAATCAAGAGCACTAACTTTAACAATTTTAACATACTTTAACAAAACTGACTATATTTTTGATAAATTCCGGAAAATGTTAATAAAAGTAACGCAGATCAATTTCAATATTCACAAAAATTTAAATTTCAAAAAATGCCCCCAGAAAACCAAATTCAAAAAATCTTTCTTTTTGGTTTCTTATTATACGCTGGATGGGCTTTTTAATGATGCCTCTAAGATGAATATATCGATCGGCCAAAATATTCTGAACAAAAAAAGCAGTTGAGTATACAGATCCTCCCCCTCCCCCCTCAAGAGGGTTTGGATCAATAATAATCATAGATTTCAAAAAAGAGTTAGTTTACTAAACAACGTATTTCTAACAACTGGAAAATCAGAATTTGGTTGCAGATTAAATGTAAACCAAATCAGGGTCAACATAGTTGCAGAATACATAGAAAACATAATGAATAGGAAACTTTAATTTTTTTTTTTGAAGTTTGGGTCTACTTAAGATACGTCCGGTTATTTGTTACATAAAATATAGAATAAGCGTAAACATCGACTCTAGGGTAGCATTTTCAAAGCGCATTTATGCGCATGGTTATAATAGACATGAAAAGATGCGGAAACTGGACTCTATTAAAATTTCAGAACTTGAGAACTTTGAAAATTTTGACTAAAATATGTGCCCACATTTTGTTTGCTTGACTCCAAAATACGTTTGTTGGGCTAGTAATGGGCTCAATTGTTGACACTCATATTGTAGCAGTATTGGCGAACAATTAAGTTTTGTCATGATCAAAATTTTTTAAAGGAAGCACATTATTGGAAAAATAGCTCCGCGTTTTTGAGAAATTCTTCGATTTCGTCATAGAGAATTCTTGCTTTGCTTCTTTGATCAAGTGACTAATCTGTCAAAATAGCTAAGCGTAGCTCAGACGCTGTTAAACAAGAGAGCCTTCTCTTTGATAATACAGTCATATATCTAATACATCTTACCTACGGTTTAGAATCCTTAAAACAAACAAAACTATCTCGAAATGGGTGAATATTTGTCTAATTCATGTAATATAATAATGGTACGTGAACGAATAGAGATTCGCTATACAATAAGTCGATGTTTAACTCAAGTCAAACTTTAAAACGAACATAAAGAACCCTTGAAATTTGAACTAAGTCTTAATCTAAAACTACAAATCCTTTTTGAAATTTGAGAAAACAGCTGTTCAACTTAAACCACGACACAGAAGCTGTTATTGTTCAAAGAATTCTCTTTTATCAATTGAAACTTTGATTTCGAAGTTTAAGTCTCATAGTTTTAAAACAAAAAGAGACAAAATTAATTTGAAAATGAGTCAAAAACCAATCGTTGAACATGAAGAATCGACGTCTGACAGTTTTCGAAAACCCGAAAATCGAATGTTAGCCATTGAAGAAAACGAGGAAGAAGCGATGGGTGATCTTTACGATTACGTTACTTGGAGAAAACCCCAAAACTTGGGCTTATTTTACGACAAAGTAGGGCAGGCTTTCACCCATAAACTGGTCTTCATCAAAATTGCGCTATACCCTTTCTTCGGCGTCTACCTTAACATGCCCGGCCACATGTACTCGGCGCTTACTTCAATTTTCCCAATGTTTTGGAGTTTGAAATTCTTCTGGGGTTTTTTGAGCGATTCAAAGCCCATTTTGGGCAAAAGCAGGATTTATTACATGGCAATTGGTTGGGCTATTTCGGTTGTGGCGTACCTGGTGGGTACTTGTTTGCCCTATCCGGAACCCTACTACAAGTTGGTTAATGGGACCCTGGATCAGTCGCAAGTGAACAACCCGAATGCCCACTCGGCTGGTATGATGTACGTGGCTGTTGTCGCCATGGGGGTGTTTGGAGTAGGCAAGTTCTTGTTCAGTCTTTTTTTTTCATTTTTTAAAACATTTTTCAGTTTTTTTTCTCTTTGAGAATTTCACCTCCCACTTAACAGGAATTCTTCTTTAATTTTCTGTAAATGGGAAACAGTTACAGTTTGAGCACTAGAAATATTTCAATTTTCATATTTACCCTTTTGACGGAAAATGAAAATGTTTGTGAGCAACACTGGCTGATTGCTACGACCCTAAGTTCAAAATTAAGGGGAATAAGGGTAATTAATAATCGATGTTTGAACATCGAAAGCAAATTTTGCTTGTGAGATCGAATCGGTCCTATTTCTTCTGGGTCTCATCTAACTGGCAATGGGCATTAATAGATTTAAACCTCCGTAATTTTGTAGTTAGGAGCAACATTGCATATATTGGAGTACTTCAAGCAGATTGATTATAAGTTTTGTTAAAGCTTTTGTAATCTTCTTTGAATCGGTGTATTGTGTCTATATCAGCTCACCTGTTTTTTGTTACTTTACCAATTAACAAAAACTTGGACAGTGAAGATATTTTGATCTAGTTTTATTCTAGGGCAAAAACATTAAAAACTTGGAAATTCACTTGAAGTTACAGTGTTACTGATGCATGATGCATGTATCGTATATTTCAGCTACATGGATCAAGATTTTTTCCCCAGAAAATGAGTGAAGGATGGATAAGCGTTGCAATCTCTTTTCATCAATCTACAAATTGTAAATTCAAGTTTTTATAACTATAACCATAATTTTTATAACGATAACCAATCTTCAACTTACGCGACAACAGGGGAAAGAAAAAATACAAAACTATTCAAAACTGAGGGAAAAAAGCAAAAGTTTGAAAAATACAACTTTTTCAGTTTTTATGGGCTATGACATCAAATATGAGTGCAACTTGTCAAGAATTAGCATTTTGGTCAAATTCAACTCAAAAAGTAGTTTTTGAAGTTCCAAAAACTTTTCTTCGACCAATAAATAACCTGTGTCCTCATGTTTGCCTTATAAATTTAATCGGCAACAATATTTTGAATTAAGTCAGCTGTGCTACAATTCGAGGCAAACGTTTTGTCATTAAAAATTGGTGCAATTATGTTATTCAATTTTATTCAAATTAATTGAAAATTGGTTATGAATTACAATTGGAAACAATTATTTTTTCATAGCCGTTGTGGAAAGATCGTTGTTCTGTATTGAGAGTGACAACGGTTGGATATGCTGTATTACGTAATTCAGTTCAAGATTATCAATTTTTTATAACCATGGAAGGTTTGTTAAAATATTGATATCAATAAATGCTTTTATATTGCAAAAATAATGCAAGTAACTCTAAAATTAACCAAAGAAAGAATGAGTGAATTTTTTCGTAATTTTGACATCGTCGGGGACATAAAATACATGCAGTACTAATACAACGCTTCAGTTAAATGTATCTCAGTCAAATCTTAATTGAAAACATAGATTTGTTCTGCGAGGTTCTGACCACTTTTGATATTTTACTGAAGCTGCGTTAAAACTAATGTTTGCTTCTCCAAAGCCCAATTAGAGTGAAATTGCGGTGCGCTTTATTAGAAAAAGAAACATGTCATTTTAAATCCTAAAACGGCAAATGTTCTTAACATTTAAAACTTAGCTGCTCAAAAGCAAAAACTTTAATTTTTTATTTTTTGAGGTCAGTTTTGTACAAACAAATCTTTCCTACACTTGAACAATGAGAAACAAACTCTTACCCCAGAAAATTTTGTTTATAGTTTCTTTCTCTGATTCTGTCAAAAGTCATGAAGCAGGTTAATGTGATAAAAAGACTTCGTAAAAATTTGGGATTTAGTGCGACATATCATTTGCTAAATATGAGACGGAGGTGAGATTCTGATAAAGATAGCTTCTGTCAACCACAGAAATGTTGAAAACCGAATAAATACGGTCGAAATTCATCCTAAGACATTTGTAAGAAATGCGCTGATACCCGTCTAAAAAGATTTCAAGGATATTTGTCCACTTAGTGTCCTAAATTTTGAACGCATTCATACATAACTTCAGCACACCAATTTTTCTCAGCGCTGGTCAGCGCCACTTTACCATGATTTTTCATGGGTCGAGCAAAACTGTTTTCATAAGTTTGCTAGTTTGCAAATTCGGAATTTTTAGAAATTCTGCTATTCTACATACAGATGCACCGCAACCAGCAAGACTAAACTACATTGCTTAAGAGCAGTACAACTTTAAAAACATTTGGAAAAATGTTAAAAGACTTAAGAATTTTGTAAACTCTTAAGATAAAGTGGTTTTCACGGCTGGAGTATAATGCTACATTACTTGATTGAATGAAAACAGGTAGCTGAAATGTAATTGTTCCGTTAGCCATGATGAAAGTCTGAAATTGTTCTATTGTACACGAATATGAATTACCATTTTAAAAAAGATAGCAGATTTTTATTGATTAGTGAATCTACAGAATCGCAAAATTAAGGATCGCACTTGTTAACTATGCTGTATAAACAAGAGGGGGCGATAAATTTTCATTGTCTCGGATTGTTCACATCCAAGGAATGTGCTGAAAGCTCCTAATTTAACTCTTTTTCTAAAGTGCTGAAGTTATGTAAGAATAGTGCTGAACTTTTCGAGTATATCAGCTGAAATTATGTAAGTAATGCGCTGAAAGTTCTGAGTTTCGAATTTTTGGAAGTGCCGAAATTATGTGAGAGATGTGCTCAAATATGCGCTGAATTTGTGTAAGAAATGGGTTGAAATTGTTTTTATTCAGCACGTTCAGCGCCTAAAATTAAATTTTCAACACATTCAGTACATGCCTTACATAATTTTATCACATTCAGCGCGTTTCGTTCAATTGTTTCCACTGACGCCCGATCACATCTCGAAATCTCACCCGGGAGTATATTCGTTGCGCAACTTTTTTCAAGCAGTTGAATACGCGTTTTAAATTTTGAACCCATTCCGTTATTGCGACACCTGGTAGGTTGAGCCCCACCCCGCCCACCAGATATGTAGCACGTCCCATTACGGTAATATTTTGTGGCAAATGCGCTTGGAGGATGAAAATAATATGCATCCACTACCCTGGGGGCACAAACTGGAAAAATTTCAACTTTTTTACAATTATTTTATAGGAATAACCGACTTGGCCTCGGATGCGCTTGTCGTGGACTACGTGAAACGAGAGTCGCCAAAATACAGAGGCAGAAGCAACATTTTTGCCCAAATGTGTTCAACATTCGGAGGCATGATTCTGTTCGTGACAATGGGCACATTGCTTAACAGTCCCCCCTACGGTGGAAAGTTTGACATTAGCTTCACTTTTCGCCACATGCTGATTGTATATCTTGTCATTTCGGTTCTGGGAGTTCTAAATTCGTGTTTTCTGACCTACGAGCCGGAATCGAAAAAGGTATTGTTCAACTATTAAAATGTAAAATGTAAAAAAATCAATTATTAATTGCGATTTTGTTTGTGAAATTAAATTGGATTGTTTGTCAGATCGTGAGCAAGATTTTGATCTCAATTATTTCTCTCACTTGTTTTTCTTTTAAATTTTGTGTCTGTATTTGTTGAAGTATTTTCAGATGATCTGCGATCAAATTGAAAGGAGATGAAAAACGGAATTGCTTTGCGTGATTTAGAAAAAAAATGTTGACACCTACTGTAAATCCAAAAGTTTAAACGAAGCTAAATTTAGCTCAGCATATTTCAAGTCAATTTTATTATTGCTCACCCAAATAATTACTATTTATAAGGAATTAAATCAGTGAAATCAACGGGTGGGGGGAGGGGGGTGTGATGGGGGGTGATGGGGGGGTCTATTTCTTAAATAGAGTCTTTGAATAGAAACTGCTGCCCATACAGGTTTTATTGGAATCAAATCTAAAAATTTTGGGTCTATGCTGGTTAGACTAATTGTCCGTTAACTTTCGATCAAAGAAATAGAATCGAATCATTTAAATGCAATTCCAGAACAATATGGATTTTACAAGATTCCTTAGAAATTATATTCCTTGAAATTAATGAAATCAATATAAAATCACCCTTGACCCGACAGGTAGGATCTTCAAATTTTTGCATAAAAAGCGAACAGCCATGAAATTCCTCAAATCTCTTATTAAAATTACGGGTTGTTCAATTCAATTACAATCGATTTGTATGAGAACATGTAAATATGTAACCATCTGGCTTTTTTTGAACTTAGACGGTCGGAATCCGAAAAAAAACGAGAAATATTTGATAAAAAATTTGAAAACGTTGAAAAAAATAATGTTTTTGTTTTCAATTTCAGGTCAAAGTGAAGATCATGGAAACAGTCCGCAGCTTCTGGTCTTTTATGGAATACCGTCTTTTCCAGCGATGTGCCGTCATGTTCTTAATTGTGCCAGCTCTTCTTCACGCAAAATCATCAGCCAGTGTCAAAATCAGGAAAAACTGGGCTAAAGTCGAGCCCTTTACTGGGTCAATTGCGGCTATGTTTGTTGCCCTACTTGTTATCCTCGGGCTATATGTCTTGCAAAAATTTTTCCTTCATGTAAGTTGGCGCAAACTGTTCACGGTTTCCAAAATTTATATTGTAGTCGTAAGTTTAGTCGTAGAAGGCGCGACCTGTTTTGATTTGATCCGGTCACAGTATTTCTATTTTTCGGAGGAGCTTTTAAGCGGGGTTGCCCTGGCTGTGAGTGGCTTCATAATGCTTCAAGTCGCGGCTGAGGTTTCCGAGGACGGTTTGGAAGCTCTGACGTTTGGGATGTTGATGACAAACTGGACGGTATCGGCCTCATTTGGCACTATGATCGGAAATATCATTTCGGCACCTTTTAAGGTCGTTGATGATGACCGATACATAAGCGATACGATCAACGATCGGTGGGCAGTTTTTGGATCCGTTTCTGCTGTTCTGGCTGTCAATTTAGTCGCGGTTCCGGTATTTCTAATGCTCTGCCCCGCTAACAAAGATCAAGTCCAGGAATTGAAAAAGACGTTGGGTAAATCAAAAATTCAGGCACAGCTGTATGCGTTCTTTTTCTGCGTGGGTTATTTGTGCATATTTCTGTTCAATCTTCTCGTTATAATTCCGGAAACTCGATGCTCAATAATCATTGGAGGAAAAGGGTGCTAAATAATGATTGTTAAATTGACTCGGCCACCAGGTGATAATAACATTTGTATGCTGCTTTTAGTATTAAAATATTGCATTTATTTAATATAAATACTAGTTTAACATGATTTTTAGGAAAAGAATTCAATCGGATTCCGAAAGGAGCTTGAAGCAGTTATTGTAGTCGTGTCTGTTCTGTTTGATCAATTTTTGGGCAACTTTAATAAGTTTTAGTACTGCATGATAATTCGAACTTATATAACAACTAATCAAGTTTGAATAATTTCATCAAAATATTATATTGTAATAGCAAAAAATTCATTCAATTAACACAATACAAAATCTATAAAAATATCGAACAAATGATCACAAAAAAGCAACGATTAAAGTTGCATTGATCTTTGATCAATAATATGAATCGTTCCGACAGAAAACAACGTCAGACCATGTTTCAATCTGTCACATTAATACACATTTCAAAAGCAACTAATCTTTATGAAACACTAAATCTCAATTGCTAATAGAAACAACTTGGCTGTCGCAATGTAAAATTGCCAATGTCAAGCTCAATCACATTCTTGAAAGCGAGTCTTATAAAACCTCTGCGTTTCTGCTAGACTCCTTTGTCAGGCTCCTGTGTTCTCCCTGTTACAAGGGGCTGAAGTTGGAATTACGGCCCTACCCTAGTTCAAAACTAATGCCAAATTTGTAAAATTTTGCAAATTATCTCTTCACACGGTCAAATTTGCGAAATTTTGCAATTTAATGTTAAGTTAGCAAAAATTTGAAAACGATGGGCCGAGTTCGTTCCGGTCGAGCTCTGCTTGATTTATACAATGTGGGTTATTTTTCTAACCATTTCTCAGAGATTGCTTAATTTAGTTGAAAAATGTTCAAAGTACACATTGTAAACTATTTGTGTGGTAAAATCACCCTACAAAGCCAACTGCGAACTATAGGAGACACAAATATTCAGACCTGTTTGCAAATATTTGTAAAATTAATGCATTATTTTACAAAGTTTGCAAATTTTGCTATAAAAAATTGCAAATTTGACATTAAGTTAAAACTAGGATATCTTCACAGTCGTCTCCTTTTTTGTTTATGCAGACAAAGTTTAATCAGAACCACACTCCAATAGTTCAAGTAAATTCCTTTTTTAATAAATTGCACTTATGATTTTTTTAACGGTCAATGGTAGAAAATTGTTTTCTCATTGGAGACGGTAGTGATAATTGGTTTAATGTTGCTATCAAGCACCTGAGTCCGCACTCCCCTACCATTTTGCATCAAAGCCTTGTGTGTTCTCACGTGAACGTAATTATCACCCCACAGTGACATGTAATATAGTAATTTATGGATTTAGAATGTAATATAGTATGACAAGAGCAAACAGACCAATGTACAGTTATGGACCGAATTAGACAACACGAACTTATAGTTATGGGCCAGATCGAATGTTCAGGAATGTTTCAGAGCTGTGCGACCGAAATTTTGTCCAGACTATAAGCACTGTCGCATCAAACCCACTGCTCGTGACCCAAGTCCGTCTGGCTAGAAAAAAGATGGTATTTTAAGATTACAAAAAGAATTTAGACCCATCACCATTCTACCAGCCATTAAGAGAACGTCGAGAAAGTTTGGTAGCGTCGAAAGACTCCTGTCATAGATTTATGATCGCTTCTTAATTAGGAGCCATTTTGGTTTCGAGTTATCATGTTCTCTTGAAATTAACACCATGTCTAATTTCTGAGAGAATAAATGGGGAAAAATATGGTCAAAATCTACGAAAGATCTGAAAGCAGCTTTTATTTGGTACTATTGATTATGTAAGTCTGATCAGTAAGTTAACTTAAGATCAAAGAATTAAGAAAAAGAGTGAAAAATGAGTGAAAGATACTTACTTCATTTAGAGAAGCTATTTTGAGGATATATAGAATGAACGTTTAATTACTCAAGCACATGGAATTTGGCAAATAACAATTGAGGAAGCAGAAAGTTGCTGATGATTATTCAATAACTTGCAGGAAACAATCTTTGAAAATTTTGAGAAAAAGGTCGAAAAATTTTTGGCTCAGCACAAATCATCTATCATTTATTATAAAAAATCCAAACCTTTTTCAAGTGGACCGCATTGCGCGCGAAACAATCTTTCCCTCCCAGAAAATTTTTGCAAGTTTGTCCGAATTTGGGCTTATCGCGAGTACTTAGGAATTGGAGTTGTTCTAATTTAATGTTACGTTCCAAATAAATTGTTACTTAGCTTGACCTTGCTTTGCGAAGTTTTCATTATTTATTAAGCAATTCAATTTTTTAAATACACCAATCATTGACAAATATTGTCATCATTTACACAGCTAAATTGTTATTATCTGATTTTGACTCGGAATGCAGGGTTCTTAAAATATTATAGATTATGTCCGTTATTTATCACCAACAAATTTTTTGCTTTGAGAATCTGTGATGTGATCAGGGAACAGTCACTTTACAATCAAAGTTCGTTCTTCTTTGGAATACTGGTTTTCTCTGAATACTTTGGACAAAAATTGCCTGAATAATGGAAATTTTAATAACTTAATTGCCTGCGCTTTTTTGGAGGAATTCATTAACAATAGGTCTTCGAGTAAATTTTGTTAGTAAGATTTTAGTAATTATAGTAATTTTCCAAATTCAGATGGAGAATTCACATTTTAAAATCTCTTAAGGTTGTCTGTGACAACTTTTTTGCAACTAAACTTTGTCGGCAAGATGAAAGGGAACAAGAAACGGCCATAAAGTGAGTTCTTGGAAAGCCCTAGAAGATAATAATAATAATAATAATAATAATAATAATAATAATAATAATAATAATAATAATAATAATAATAATAATAATAATAATAATAATAATAATAGTAATAATAATAATAATAATAATAATAATAATAATAATAATAATAATAATAATAATAATAATAAAAATAAAAATAATAATAATAATAATAATAATAATAATAATAATAATAATAATAATACTATTAATAAAGATAATAATAATAATAATAATAATAATAAAAATAATAATAATAATAATAATAATAATAATAATAATAATATTAATAATAATAATAATAATAATAACACTAATAGTGATATTAATAATAAAAAATGTTTTCAAGTAAGTTAAAGTGAGTTAGAAATGCTGTAGAAACAAGGTCGCACAGAACCGTCACTTATTTGATAGGTCATCAAAAAGCCCATGGTCCTAATCGAGTGATGCCAGCAGTAGTACTAAGATTGAGTAATTCTCGGTAGAATTCACCGAACTCATGGAGATCAATAGTCCACTTAAAACGTTTTGTGAGCTCAAAAAGCTCAGGGCAGCTTGAGTTTTTGATATTGGTCGAAGAAACGGCGATAGCTTGCATGAAGAAAAATATTTACTTTTATATTTAACTTCCAAACATGTACAATTTTTACTGAAAATACTCTTTTTTGATCCCAACACCCAGGAAATTTCAACACGTCTGCAAAATTTATCCCATTGAGAATTCTGTGCAATTTAACTATGTATCCGAACCCGGGTCAAATTTTCTAGCACAAAATTCCTCCCCTTACAGCCCAACCCTAACATCATTTTACGCTTCAGACAGTTTACTCACAACCAATCCCATTCTTTTAACTAAATGAATAAAATGCGAGGAATTTACGGCGAATGTTTGACCCGGAAAAACACATAAAAGAAAATCGACAAAGTCTTTGACTTTGTCATTGAGGCAGTGAATTAAAAGTAGACAATAGGGTCATCGGCAGATTTTCCCTGTTGGCAACCTTGGAGGGTCGTTCTCCCGCCATTTTGTATCAAAGCCTTGTGTGCTCTCACGTGAAGGTATTTATCACCCCCAATAGCGACCTGCAATATAGTAAATAATGTATCTAGAGTGTAATATAATATGACCAGACCAAACATACTAATGCATGGGTATGGGCCAGGCCAAACAAGGAGAACTCAGTTATGGGCCAGACCCAGCATACTAAAAATAGGCATGGGCCAGTCCTATCAAAGTCAATTCAGGTGTGTTCCAGACCCAAATCTCTCTGGTACGGTATTCTGATCCTGGGAATTAATCTAAATTGTCATTGAAGCGTACAAATATGGGTTTTTAAAATTCTCTAGAACATTTCATGCTCATCCGAATTCTACCAGAAATTGGGAAAACGTTGAAAAAATTTGGTAACGTCGAACGATACCTTTCATAGGTTCATGATCGCTTCTTAGATAGGAGCAACATTGTTTTCAAGTTATCATGCTCTCTTAAAATGAACACCTTTTCTGATTTTCTGAGAGATCAAAGGGGAAAAATATTTTCAACTAATGATTTGGAAGCAGATTTTGATGTTGTTGATTACATATTTTTTGATCAGCAAATTAACTTAAGATTAAAGATTTACGGGCAAGAGCAAAACAGTCAGTGGAAGCTACTTACTTCTTTGAGAGATGCTATTTTGAGGATATATAGAAAGAACGTTTAACTACTCTAGCACATGGAGTTTTATTGAAATCAGCATTGGGTATTGGGTCGCATTTTTGTTTTATGCCAATGACTAGCAATATGCACTTGAAGAACAATAATTTGCCTAATTTGCTGATGATTTTGCAATAACTATCAAGAAACAATTTTTGACATATTTTGAGAAAGACCAGAATCAAGATCAAATCAACGAAGCACAGAGTCCATCAAAAGGTCAAAAACTACACCAAGAATTTTCTTAAGAAGTTTTGTTGTACTCAATTGCGATGAGTGGGTCCAATTGAGCCGCGAATGCTTTATTTTGAATCGGAGTAGGCAATTGCGCCGCGAGTGGCAAGCCAATTCCTACTATCTGAATTCTTACTTTCTAGATTAGTTAATTGCGGTGCGATTAGCACTTATCTACTTTGCTGAGCTTAAATTGAAAAGCAAATTGCTAGATTTAAATTGAACTGAGTTGCAGCGTTGCAAATGGGAGAATGAAATTAAAATGTTTACAATTTAAGAAATAAGGTTTGTTCAACTCGATCACGAACAAGGAAGTAACTTTTAGATTTGTTTATAGTATGAACAACTGAATTTCCTGCATAGACAGTATGAACAGACATAACATTACTAAAAATGGGAGGAAGTAAAGATAACTGAAATAAGAGTAGCACTTGCCCTTCAAATGGAACTAAATAATGAAATTGAACTAAATACGGACATGGATATATGAAGGGTATCCATTGCCGAATGACATTTCCCCCTTTTTGAGAGAAATATAATATTACTAATTAAAATCAGAAAATTATTAATTATTCACCGGTTACTAAATACTAAAATATTAAATAATAAGTGAAATATGTGGGTTTATAAAGTTTGATGATGTTTATTCTGTATCAGAATTTTCTTCATTTTCTGCTTGGAGAACAGTCATCTCCCTAGGCAAATTTTTGGGGTCCTCTAACCATTCCGATGAATTTTTTGTAGAAGTTTCTCCAATGTCTTGTCGCTCATTTTTAGAATAACCTTCAGTGTTCCTGACTTTTTCTACAATAGTATGAGATGACTTCTTTTTCAGCGTTCGCTTACTTTTTCTTACCGAAGAGGTGTCCGAGTCAGAGGTATCGCTAATTGTGAGCTGTCTTTTACTCGAATTTCTCAGAACAGGCGTTGGTGGTTTTGATGAAACCATTGGCGTAGCAGATGGGCCGGGTGCATCAGAGTTGGTCGATTGTGGTGCGTATGGTGAAATTGGACTGAATTGTAGAATTTGCGTTAGATCGGGCTGATTAATAAAAGCTTCGTCATGTTTTGGGTTCCTTTTCGGGATTCTCATTTTCAGGGATCTGGCTACATTACTCGCGGAGGAAATACACGATCTGCCTGATGAGACTACACTAACATCGTCAGACTGCTTTCTGTTTCGCTTTTTTTTCTTATCCCCTGTATTTTTTCA
Source organism: Convolutriloba macropyga (assembly GCF_964194025.1). NCBI lineage: Eukaryota > Metazoa > Xenacoelomorpha > Acoela > Convolutidae > Convolutriloba > Convolutriloba macropyga. The sequence goes on from NC_134478.1 coordinate 51,548,235, forward strand.
TATCAGATCCCGCTTATGTTTGTATATTTTCTGTTCAATGGTCTTCTTGTTTATTTTTTCGGCCGTCTTTCGATATATTGTGATAGGTCAGTATCGCGTTCCGCACGCGTACCGAATTTTGCAATGTCAGAATTTCTGACTCGTACCTCCTGTCTGTTCGGTTCCTTAATTACACTGGTTGTAGGGCTAACTTTGCAAACTGTGCTCCCAGGTGCCAATACCTCGTATAACCCGTCCAGGTTTTTCTTTTGTCTTTGGTTCTCGTGGAGTTTTCAAGCCAGCTTTATTTGGATGCTACGTTCGGAGCAGGGAATTGATCTGGAAATTCCCTCCGATTTAATCAATCGTTGTTCCCCGTCATTTCGTTTGTCTTGTTCAGCTCTTGCTCTTGCACTCGCGGCACAAATGACGCGCTCGATTTCAGTGTCCGATCAAAGGGCCGTATCTGCCCATTGTTCCTCTGACAGGTATGACCGACCCGGAATTGTATCTTCGTCTAAACAATATTTAGTTATTGCATTATAATTGAGATTTTTACTATTAGATTTAGTAGTGATATTTGATATAGGTGTGTTACATTTCCTACCAAAGTGTGCTTCAAATGGTGTAGTGTTTATTGTTTTTTGTTTACATATTATTAGTCGTTGTATTATTGCTTTAAGTGAATTTTCTAAGTCAAATTTTTTATTTAATTGAGATTTCATGCAAGATAATTGACGTTTAATTGTTTGAATAATACGTTCTACTAACCCAATTGCTCAGTGATCATTTGCTGGTGCATAGATAGGTGTATTATTATTTTATGTACAGAATGTTTCAAACTTTTTTCTTGTAAAACATCTAGCTTGATCTAATCTAAGAGTTCTAGGTACTCCGTGTTGATATATATATTTATTTAAAAATTTTAGTACATTTGAGCCTGAGGCGTTATTTACTATTTCTGCTGTGGGATGTTTTGAGTATCTATCTATACTTGTAATGAAATTATGTTCTATGCCGTTTTCGTTTACAATTGGACCGCCAAAGCTATTTGTATTTCGTCGTTTGGTTCACTACATTTTGGAAGAGGTGCCCATTTGCGGTGCGAAATCACTGATTTAAGGTTCTTACCAATTTCCGTGCAGGCTTTGCACTCACTGGTTTTTGCCAGTATATCTCTATGTATGTAGGGCCACCAAATGTTCTGTGCAAGGGATAGCATGGCGAAACTTCCGGGATGTGTTGAATGGATGTCCTCCAATACCACGTCTTTAATTGCCTTTGCGATGGCTTTCCGCTCATCCAAACACACACAGCCATGCTTGACACTCAAGTCCCGCCCATATGAAAAGAGATAGGGATTTATCTCTTGCAGTCTGTCTGGATCATTCCTAATGACACAATCCCGGACCTCCTTGAGGATTGCATCTTTGCCTGTTAGGATGGCCAGGAACTTCTTGCTGAAGACCTTGTTGAGAGTTTCAGTGAAAAATATATCGTCTGTCTCCTCAATCATGTTACCAGTGGGTGTTTCTGTGTTTGAGGTAGTGTTGGTACCTGGCGTAGTTGGGGTGGTATCCGAAAATGGCACCCTTGCTTTGGTTGGTGTTGATTTGGATCGGGTTGTTTTGGCTTTGGACATTGTACTAATAGAGTTGACTGAATTATCCAAGATGGAAAATTTGTTTTGTTTATTTATTGTGAAGTTATTTGTAGGTTGAATTTGGGCAAAAACCGAGCGATTCTTGTGCAAGTGGTATTTATACTTTGGAATTTTTGTTTTCGCGCTAAGTTTAGCAATATTAGGTGGATTATTTGACTTAATACCATTATTGGGCTTTATTGGGGATAATTGTTCAGAGTGTTCACATTCTTTACTGTCTGACATTGCACTTCTTTTGCAGCGAATTTGTTAATGGAATGAGAATGATTAACTTTACAGTTATTTGGTGCAAATTGGAATTTTGTTACTTTAAGTGGCATTTGCGATGCAATTGGATGTGTAAAATACGGATTAGATTTAGATGTAGTAAGTGTCAATTGCGTCGCGAATGGTGTTTTCGGTAGTGAAGGGAGTGATTGCGATGCAAATGCTTCATTGCGTATATGTGAATTAGATCTTTGTAATGTAGGCAGTTGCGGCGCGAATGGCCGTTTTAACTTGTGTGAGGGCCAATTTGACTTTAGCATGCTATTGAATTATTAAGTTGCATTTTGTTTATTGATAATCAGGTATTTCATAGAATCACAGATTTTTGTGATTGTTGCTACAACAAAGTGCTCGTCATAAGTAGATATCTTTTTAGCTCTCGCATATGGATTTCTTGAGATAGAGTCAACGAGACCCATTTTTGCACCTGGCATATGTTCTACTGTGAAGTTGTACGGAAGTAGTCTATCTATCCATCGTGATAATCGGCTGTTATACGATTTGTTTGATCTGTGCTCTTTAAGTATGGACAGGAGAGCTCTATGGTCTGTTACTACAGTAAAATTTTTCACGTACAAATAGTATTTAAAGTAGTCAATTGAACAAACTATTCCCAATAACTCCAATTCATTAACACTATAGCGTTCCTCTGTTGAGTTGAGGAATCGTGACGCGAATGCTATTGGTTTCCAACCGTCTGGTGTATTTTGTTCCAATGCGGCCCCCAGTCCGAAACGAGAGGCATCACATTTGACTCTGACGTCCAAATTAGGGTTATAATGGCTATTTTCTGTACTATTTGCTATTTTTTCTTTAATCTGATTAACATGTTTAGTGTGTTCATCTGTCCAGGTGAATTTTACTGATTTCCTTAAAAGTGGTCTAAGTGGATGACGTAATTGTGCAAGATGTGGTATGAATTTACCAATGTAGTGTACTGACCCTAAAAATGATCTAAGGCGTTTTAGTGTCGTTGGTGGTGGTATTGTTAATATTGCCGCAGTTTTACTTTCTAGGGGTGAAATTCTAGTTTGTGTAAACTTATAGCCTAACCATTCAATTTTGCGAAATGGCATTTCTGATGGTCAACTCTTAGATTATCATCATCTAACTTTTTTAAACATTTGAAAACATATGCCAAATGGTCGGCTTCAGTGCCAGTACTGACGATTTTGATATCGTCCAAAAAACAATACGTGTTTTGTAGACCTATAAGAGTGTAGTCCATAGCTTTTTGAAATTCTGCCGGCATATCTGTAAGACCACAAAAAACAGTTTTGAATCTATATGTACCAGTAGGTTCTCCTCAGATGATGTTAAAATTACAGTGTTTTGCTGTGTCGTGGTGTAATTTTAATTGGCTATAGGCATAGTTTAAGTCTAATGTGGTAAAATACGCTTGTTGACCATTTTGTGTGTTGGTAAGGTGCTGTGATATTGTGTCAATGAGCATGTCAATATTCGGCATTTGATATTTATTTTTTTGTATTGCTTTATTTAGTACTTTTGAATCTAATGCTAATTTTATAGAGTGGTCTTTTTTTACTGTGATTACGATCGGAGATATGAAATGTTTGTCAGAGCAACTAGATAGTTTTTCAATGTGGCCTGCAGTCTGTAATCTTTCTAATTCCGCCGACACTCTAGGTTGTAGATTTATAGGAACACGTCGACCTTTTTGATGCTTTGCTGTAAACTTTTGATGAAACTTTGATTTCGCTACATGTGACTTGGACAAACCAATTCTTGATACTAAATGAGGAAATTGCGTTGCAATTATCTCTTTATTTTTACATGTAGAACTATTAATGTTATTAGCACATTTACCATATTCTGGTTGTTGTTGTACCACTGCAAGTCCAAGAGTTGTGAACAGGTCTCTCCCAATTATGTTCTTGTGTCCGTCTTCTACCACAGTCAACATTGCTGCTTTATCTTTCCAGTTATTGTATGCAACTGTGGTCTCCAGATGCCCAGAACTTTTATTGGTTCGTTTGAAAATGTTTTGAGATTCCTTCTTTCTTTCATATCTATCCATTTCGCAGATTTTGTGGTTCGAATGATTTGGTTTGCCGACGTTTTCGTTATGAGGCTAACTGCACTTCCAGACTCGATCATTGCATGTGTCTTAACTTCCCCAAGTTTTACCTCAACATGTATCGGTGCGAGCTGATGTGCTGAGTCAGTCGAAATTGCCGCCACGTAATTATCAGAATCACTGTCGTAATTAGAGTCATACACCTGTTCGTACAATTGCTCGTAGCTGGTTATATGATTGACGGATTCTTCATCATCAATCTTTTCAGGAGACTGGTCAATTCGATTGACATTCGTTTGTTGGGCTTGCTGTGTTTGTCCCTGTGACTTTTTTAGTTTTCGGCATTTTCCTGCAAAATGGCCAATTATTCCACAATTATTGCATTTCTTTCCATTCGCGGGGCAAATCTGCTTATGTTTATAATTTCAACGAAGGCCGCAATTGGTACAGAAATTTGAGAGTTCTGGGGCACAGTTGCGTATCGTGTGAAATCTCGCTTAGTTTGTGGAGCATTCGCGTTGCGATTGCGTAAGTAGTTACTGTTGATTGCATTTACAGAGTTTGTACCCAACAACAAATTCTGGTTGATATTTTGTTGATTCTGCGCCCCCATCCCCATTTGAATAGCTATCTCCAGTGCTTTGGATGGTTCGACTGTTTCCTTTAACAGTTCTTTCTGAGTCTCGTGATCGATCATATTCAATATGAATGCATCACGAATCAAGGTAGTTTCTTCACTACCGAGACTACAATTTTCAGCTTGTTCTATGAGACGGCCATAGAAGCTTTCCACAGATTCAACTTTTTGCTGCTCACATGAAAAGAAGACAAAACGGTCGTAATTTATGTTTCGAACTTTCGTGAAGGAAACCTCCATTGCCTGCCATAGTTCTTTGAAAGGTTGTTTTTCTATTTGAAAATGGGGATATTTACTTCTGAAAATTTGTCGTCCCTCCGTTCCAATACTCAAGTACAATAGGGATATTGGTTTTTGCTCACATATTCCCTATGGTTTATCCCCACACAAGATCCCAATCTCCTCAATCTTGTTACAAAGATTTTGCCAGTTTACCTTCAGTTGTTTATTACGAACTTTTCGATCCCTTTCAGTCGCTTGTGTATTGTTTTCCACTGGTTCCTCATAGGTTAGTTCAGGCGGGTAGGTTACTGCTGCTGGTGGATCGTTTAGTAGATTGTCAAGTTGGATTCCCTCTTTAGCTAGCAAGGCCAGTTTCCACTGTTGGTGCCATTTGTCCCACGTCAGAGGAGGTGTTGCTGTCGGCTTTTCCCAGAATGCCTCTAAGTGACGAGGTGTACTCTTAGATTCCGCTGCTGACTGCGCCATGTTGTACTCAATTGCGATGAGTGGATCCAATTGAGCCGCGAATGCTTTATTTTGAATCGGAGTAGGCAATTGCGCCGCGAGTGGCAAGCCAATTCCTACTATCTGAATTTTTACTTTCTAGATTAGTTAATTGCGGTGCGATTAGCACTTATCTACTTTGCTGAGCTTAAATTGAAAAGCAAATCGCTAGATTTAAATTGAACTGAGTTGCAGCGTTGCAAATGGGAGAATGAAATTAAAATGTTTACAATTTAAGAAATAAGGTTTGTTCAACTCGATCACGAACAAGGAAGTAACTTTTAGATTTGTTTATAGTATGAACAACTGAATTTCCTGCATAGACAGTATGAACAGACATAACATTACTAAAAATGGGAGGAAGTAAAGATAACTGAAATAAGAGTAGCACTTGCCCTTCAAATGGAACTAAATAATGAAATTGAACTAAATACGGACATGGATATGTGAAGGGTATCCATTGCCGTATGACAAGTTTATTTAACTTTAGTGTATGCTGATACCCAATTAGTTCAATTAATCAATTTATAAAAAAAAATACGCGTGAGAGAGCATTTTGAACTGACTTTCCGCGTGTTTATTATTATTTGCCTTTTTGAGGTGATCATACCACATAAGTAAATGAGATCATAACACCTGTTTTGTGGACTTAATGAAACGTATAAATAATCCTATGCGATCTCATGAGTGCAAGCGAAAAACTTTTATATCCCTAAGTTTCCATTTTTGTCGGACCGCTTGATTCCTCATCTCTCTTTTGAAAAAAAATATTTTTGGTCTCTTGTTCAGTCATTTCTCTTTTGAAAAAATATTTTTGGTCTCTTGTTCAGATAGTCATAACAAAATATTCGGTATCGGCGCCTTCTTCTAGCCAAAACGACAAAATTTTTTATGATTCGGTTTCAGTATTGTCTTTTTGGTTTAGTTTTCGACATAAGAGGGATTCGGTATTGTCAATTTTTATAATTAAGAGAGATTTGGTATCTTTGAGAGAACTACCAGGAGCTTCTATTAGACTGAAGAAAAAAGGGTCGGCATTTTAGTTTTCAAACGTGACCAACCGTTAAAAATTTTGCTTGCAAACTGCAAGAAAGTATGTCAGAACTCAGTGCGTGTGAATTAACCAAAAAAATTCTCATCCATCTTTATTGGGTATGTTACCTTTTGGTTTTCAAAATTAACCAAGAAATTTAATTTCAGTAATTAGTTTTGAGAATGAGCTAAGGAAAAATTTCAACAATTTTTCATTTTCTTTCAAAACTTTTCACCAGGAAGTACGTTTGAATTTCCAGCAAAAACGTTATCATAACTTCTGACTACATTATTAACAGAGAAATCAAGTTTCCTATGAAAAAGAAACGGATATTTTTCAATATCGTTAGAAATCCAAGTCAAAAACCTACCGACGATCTCTGACGTCTAAATCCCCAACATACCGAATCTTCCAAAACCAAGCATACCGAATCTCTCTTGCACCCAAAAACGACGATGCCGAATCCTCTTTACGTTCGAAACCGATACTACTGAACAAACCGAACGCACCGAAGCTTTTCTACTATACAAACCGAACATAAATAATATGTTTTTACAAATTTTTCGTCATTTTTGTTCGGTCTTCTCAACTTCGGAACATGGATAAATAGATCTACATTTCTTTAGGCTATCAATATATCTATCAGCGCAACAACAAGCAAAAATTTGTCTAGATGACGCAATAAAAACGTTTTTTTTTCACGATAGAGGAAACAGTTTCAATGTCTGTACCTTCAAGAAGTAGTTTGTTCCACTCACGGTCTGTGTTCTGTAACTGATAACTTCAAACACGTCAAAGTTGGTACCCAATTGTTGCTCAACTGCGGTTTTAACCTGTGATGCCATCAAACCCAAAACCCGTAATGGGAAAACGGGATTGCGCTAATTTCGTCATGAAAAATGCAGCGATTTATAGAAAAATGGAAGCAAGACAAGGAGGCCCGTGAATGTGCGTTCACACATGATGTTCCGACCCGCGCATATCTACATTTTGGACATAATTGTCAATCAAATGAACAGATAATCAAAAATAGATCTTTCAGTTTATATAAATCGTCGCACAAACTACTGATGAATTATATGATACCATGCCTCATTAAAGCGCTCACGAGATCTCACACCATTAATAAGACTACGGTAAAAACCAAACAACAAAATGAGCAAAAAGAAAAAAATTTACGGCAAAAATTCAATGTCTAAACTTAAAAGCACCTAGTAAAAACGTCAAACTACAATCAGAAGACACTTTAACTTTACAATTTTTTTCGTTAATACAAAGCAGATGAGACTTTACATTAATAAGACTACGGTAAAAACCAAACAACAAAATGAGCAAAAAGAAAAAAATTTACGGCAAAAATTCAATGTCTAAACTTAAAAGCACCTAGTAAAAACGTCAAACTACAATCAGAAGACACTTTAACTTTACAATTTTTTTCGTTAATACAAAGCAGATGAGACTTTACATTAATAAGACTAGGTAACAAGTTGACAAAAAGAAACAATAACAAGGCGAAATTCAAAAATCAACCAAGATTTTTTAAAACAAATATTTACAAACGTCTTAAAAACCATTAGATTTTAACCGAAAAAGTTTTATTAAATTTAGAAAAAAGTCATTGCAAAACCAATTGAATCCGTCTTTGGTTAAACTAAGCCACAGAAAGGGACTAAAAACGAAGAAAAAGAAAAAATAAATAAAAACAATTATAAAAAACAAATTCATGAAGCCATTAAAACACTTCGCTGTTATCTGAATTTTCAGTTTTTCATTTCAAATGGTAATTAAATTATTTCTGTTAAAACTATACTTAAAGAATAAGTATGTTCACTTGGGCCTCATTTGAAAATCATTGGGATCTTTTATTACGCGAATTAGCTTAAAGAAGAGAAAAAGGAACACAGATATTCACACTAACAAAACAATTAAGAAAACGCAATCTCTTCAACAAGCAGAACATCACTTACGACGTATATCAATAGCCACTTTAATATTCGAACTACAGGGCAGTTGATGGGGCCTCTCAATGATGAGAATTAGATATAAGTTGACCAATATAGCAACAAAAACAGAAAAGCTTAAAAAATAAGTTTGAAAACAAATAATATCATAAACTTTGAAGCTATTTGATGTCAACTTACTGCATTAAGTAATTTCCATCGTTCAATGCTTAGTTAGACGCTTATGAAACATCTCAGCTTTTTACGACTAAAAAAAGAATACAAAACAGGCAAAAACAGCAAATCGAAAAAAAAAATTGACAGAAAGAAGTCGACACCATTAATAAATGAACAATTCGTTTGAATTTTTTTTCAATTTCACATAATTTTTAACAAGAATAGAACTGTTTTTCGTAACAAAATGATTTCCAAAAACCAACAAATATGAACAAATATATTAAAACCACGAAATTTTTTGAAAAAAAACACGTAGTATCAAAGCCATTAAATTCAATAACTTTCAACGGAAATCTATAAATAATAAAATGTGATAAGTTATGCTTCGATGAGAAGGCATTTTCTTCAAAAATCAAAAAATCAGTAGAAAAGAGCAAGAAGACAGTGTCGAAGCCATTGAATTCATGCGTTTTTCTCTGCAAACTTATTCTATCATCTATTGAAAACCACTTTTATTCCAAAAGGAATTGACTATAATTGGATAATGTGATGAAATTTCAAGCGAATCCAAAATAATAAATTAAAAATAACCAAGAGTTAAAAAAATAAGAAAAGTCGTGGCATCCTAGTCGTGGCATAAAGTCAATAGTTAGAAGATAAAACCACTAACCAAATTCACTTCGGTTGCAAAAGAAAGAGAAGAGGTCTTGTCAACAGTGAGATTGACTTACAGTTCGCAGAAATAAATTTATGAAAGATTGATGGTCAAAAATAATTTTTTTTCGAAAAACTGTTTGTAATTTTTAACAGCATTTAGCTGTCCACTCAAATTACTAAATAGGTTTGATCACTGCTCTTCAGGAAGCCGCTTGCAATTTCATTCAACAAGTCTATAACATTGGGCTACAAAATTTTATTAAAATCGCAAAAAGAAGATCAAAATTTCAATAAAAATTACGAAAACTCAGAGTCGGAGCCATAAAAAAATGAGTCTTTCCTTAAAAACGCATTATTTTTTCATTGGGCATCATTTGACTCTAAATGAGGTTTTTTTATTAACAGCAACTGGATTTGAGGAGTGACTAATCTCTATGTGACTTGAAAAAAATTCAAAAAAAAATTAAAATGGTTTTTAAAATTCTACGCTGGAAGAGCTTTTTATAGATACCACTCATATTTCTCTACGATGAATATATCGATCGGCCAAAATTGTCTGAACAAAAAAACGCATTTGAGTATTTAGTTCCTCCCCCCACAAGTGGGGTCGGAATAATTAAATAAAACTTTCAGAAATGAAGAAAATTAACAGCTATACCAGTCGAAATTGGATGTTTATCATTATTTTGCAAGACTCCTTCGACAAAAAGGAGGTCATCATGCAAGTTTCTTATAAAAACTTTGCAGGATCTTGAAAGTCGAATGCCCATCTTGCAAGACCTTGCAAGGTTATCGCTATCTTAGAAGAATTTGCAAGATAATGGTTGTCTTGCAAGATCTGGCGTGGCCAAAAGTTATCTTGCACAATTCTTGTAAAATTGTGCTGGTTGATTTCTTGATTTTTTCTTCGCACATCTTTCAATTTCTTCAGAATATTAGCGAGATATTTGCGGGCTTTTTCTGAGATAAAATTACAATGAATATCTGAAATATAGTTTGTGGAATTGCTTAAGCTAAATGACGTAAGTATAAACACTAATTCTTCCATTTTGATGGGCATTGTTCACATTTGAGCACGCATAATTTTAATTTCTTTTTCTGAATTCACACAGAACATTTCTGAAAAAGGTTCTACTATTTGCTAAAAACATATGTATCTCTTACATTTGTTTTCCAAAATTTCATGTTTTACACTTTCTCTAAATTCTAAATTCAAACAC